>NC_134539.1:32080909-32390681 GCF_050624435.1 Tenrec ecaudatus
GCTTAAGTGGAGAGCAAGTGCTTTGAAAACGATGAGGGCAAAGAATGTACAGATGTGCTTTACACAATTGATGTATGTATGGATTGTGATAAGAGTTGTATGAGCCCCTAATAAAATGTTTTTAAAAAATAAAATTTTAGAATAAATTAAAAAAGCTGAAAATGTTTTAATAACTTTGTTTAGCTGTTTTTGAACTAACTTAACAAACAGACTGTTTGTTTGTTTTTTAAGTTTACCAGTAAGGTTACAGGCTCAATTAAACCATATTGCACTTTAGGCTTCTCACACTGTAGGAGTTTACCTCTTGCAGTCTTTTGATCCGGTTAATTTCTCTTATTCCCTCCACGCTGGATTTAGAGGAAGTTAGTGGGCAGGTCTTGGGCCCTCATGAGCGTCCTAAGAAAGTGACCCCATATTCAGAGCTTAAAAACCGTTTCCCCTCCAATTTCTAACTCCATGAGGGGGCGCTGTTGTTTTCCCACAACAGCATTCCAAAAGACCCCTTGATTTAAAGGGTGGTCAGACTCCTTAAGTATTTTTGTTTTCAATAGGTATAAATTTTTACTCTAGAAATGCAAGGAAGCAATAATGATTTAAGTAAGTGATTTTCCTTCTTTATAAACAATGGGATATTAGATTTAATTACTGCCCTATTTTTTTCTTTATCATCCGGATCAATAACTCCAACCACAATTTGAACACTTTGAGAATTGAGATTAGACCTTTTTAATAAAAGTCTTGTAGCTCTTTTAGGTAGCGGACCCCAAGTACCACTCTTAACAATTTTTTATTTAATCGCAGTTTTTGGCTTTTCTTCACAATTCTGATCAACTCTAGTATCAATTTGAATTCCTTGAGCACTTAGGTTAGATTTTTCTGATTAAATGTGTATTATTCTTTCAATAAGAGGCTCCTGCTTATTTAGAATAGCACTCCAAAATATCTCCTGACTTTCGGAACTGCTTGCCTCTCCCTCAGTGGTATTATTTTTATTTCTAGGAGCATAAGGGAGTAATAACAGTTGCCCTAAACTGTCTCCTTTTTTCATGGCCCAGGGCATGCTGGATCTAACTGTCACCTTAATTTCTTCATCATAATCCTGATTAATCATATTTGTGATAGTTTTATACTGAGAGCATTCAAATGATTGATTTCCCTAATTCCCAATTGTGCCTTTGGGGAAAGGGCCCTGAATTCCTGTCCTAATCTCAGGAGGCGCATATTTGGTAAAAGCTGGCAGTCTTCCTGAGTAGTTAAATTTAGGGAAGAGTCCTTCTTACCAGAGGAGGAGAGCCAAATGCCTGACGGGTGTTGGAAGGAGTGGCCATCAAACTGAGGATTAGTAGCAAATCTTTCCATTTGCCTTACTTTGGATTTAATGTCATCTCTCCCTCCAGCACTGACTTGCTTGATAGTATTGCGATCCCCTGTGCTCTACTCTGGTGATGACGCAGAGGCTTTTAGCTTGAGATCTCCTTTTGATTCAGACTTCGTTTTTCTTAGCTCTGCCGAAAATCTTCTCCTCTGCCTTGTATTCATTCTGCCTGCTTCTCCCCTGACTTAAGTCAGCGCAACTTAGAGGCTTCCCACTGCGCTGCTGGTCTTGTTCCTTTGCTCTCTCACCCTGCAGAGGCTCCAACACTGTTTTAGTCTGCACCCACAGCGCCAGACCTCCATGGGTATGCTTTGTCCTTCCCTGTGAGCTTTTTAAAGTTAATGGCTACCATACCCCAGCTCTCCATAGCAAAGGTTCCTGACTCCGGAAAAGAAGGATTCAAGTTTTTACCACTTGAAGAAACTCTTTAATTCTCTTATTCATTAACATTACATTTTGTTTCTTCAAGAGGTGGCAAAGGGTGATACTTTGTATCCTTGCTCTTTGCTCGATCCATATCTCACCCAGAGTAAAAAACAACTTAAAAAAATAAACTCAAAAATATTTTTTCCCTGATTCACTCTCTCTGTCTGATGAGACTGTACAATTGTCACATGGGCTATAACTCAAAAGAGATTTTTTCCTACTAGGCTCCATGTTGGGTGCCATGTCAGGGGACAGAGTCCCTAGCAAATCATCACAGGTTCGGTAGGCGCAATTGTACAGCGATAATAAGTAAAGATTATAGTAAAGTCATAGAGAGCACGAGAGATAGAAGAGAGATGGAAATAATGGAGTCAGACACATTTCATGGTAGCATGCTCACCTCAGCTTGGAGGTCCATGTGGAGAGATTTATTGCTAACCAAGGCTTATATATCTCCTGTGAATGAAGACATATGTCACAGGAAAGGGTTGGGCTATAGGTAATACAGTAATGGGAGGGGGATGATCTAGGGGTACATACACTATAGGAAGAGGAGGGATTAAGGGTATACATGTGACAAGATGGGCAGACCCTAGATTCATGATGGCGGTCTAACCTTGATTGCCCTAGAGTTGGGGACCAGAATCAATGCCCGAGGGATGAGAAAGATGGACTCTATGAATCATTCTTCACTTGACCCCTTTCTCTGCCTGGCTCTAGGCCCCAGACTAACATCTCTGGATTGCTTGCAATTATCTAGCTTCTGTGATTGGGTTTGGTCAATGAGACGCACCAGTGAAAGAAAGACCAAAGGATGGTCAGAAAGAGATGCTGAGGTACTCATTCCTCCAAGCTGGATTTGTTTTGTCTTTTCCAAAGTTCCATCAGTTGCTGAATTTTTCTTTTCTTTAAAAAAAAATGTTTCTATAGCTACAGCTCTGGTTGGTGGCCTCTCCTTCCATAGCTCTGGCTCTTACCCTCCCTGCTTCTTTCTTTGTTCTATCTAGCCTAGAGGCCATTACTAAACCTTTTCCCCTATCTATGGGAGAAAGAAGAGGGCATCTGCTTCTGTAAAGACTTTCAAGCTTGTGAACCGCACATCGGGTTTCTATAAGTCTGGATGGACTCAAGGACAGTGGATTTGTTTTTCTGGTTTTTGCTCATCCTAGATCTCTGTTGTTTGATTTCTTGGCTGCAGCTTCTATGGGTCTTGACTGTGGATCCAAGAAAAGTGAAATCCTTGACAACTTTTCCTCTTTCGTCATCATGTTTCCTACTGGCTCAATCTCAAGGATTTTTGTTTCCGTTAGGTTGAGGTGTAATCCACACTAAAGACTTAGATCTTCACTAATAAGCAATTGAATCTTCTTTGCTCTCAGTAAGCAAGGTTATATAATCTGCGTATTGCAGATTGTTAATGAGTCTTCTTCAAATCCTGATGCCACACTCTTTTTCATAGAGGTTCTTGGATGATGTATTTGCTCAGCATATATATACGGATTGAATAAGTATGGTGAAAGGATATGACTCTGATACACAACTTTCTTGATTTTAAACTATGCACTCTTCTCTCATTCTGTTGAAATGACTGCCACTTGGTTAATGCACATTTCCCACAGGTACACAATTAAACACACACACTCCCTTTCTTTGCAGTTGTTATCCATCATTCCTTACGATTCACACAGTCAAATGCTTTTTAAGTCAATAAAACACAAGTGAATGGCTTTCTGGTTTCAGTTGAGAAGGATCCATTAGGCATCAGCAATGATATCCCTTATCCCATGTTCTCTTCTGAATCCAGCTAGAATTTTGGTTAGTTCCTTGTGATTGTATTGTCGCAACTGGTTTTGAATGAAAGTAAAGGTGCATATTTATGATATTAATGATGATGTGCTTTAACTTTGGCATTCTGTTGGATCATGTTTTGTGGATTGGGGTTTGCCAGGTATCTGTCTTACAAATTTATTGTCAAAGACAAGTAAGTACTTGAAACATTGCATCCATTTGTTGAGATATCTCAATCAATAATCTACCAATTTTTAGAGCCTTAGTTCTTGAAAACATCTTGATTGAAGCTTAGAGTTCTTCCTTTAAAAGCATTGGTTTTCTTCTGCTTTCTTTTTGGTTGAGGATTTTTTCCCCCTGTTTTACTTTTTTATTGTTTTCTTAAAAAATATTTTTTTGGTATGCTTCTCTGCATAGGAAATCCAGAATAGGTAGATCTAGAGACAGTAACTAGATTAACGGTTTCTTGGGAGGATGGCAGGGGAGGTTGAGGGGAAATGGGCATCTATCAAAAGTGAGTACAAGAAAGAAGAAACTCCCCCAACATTGATTGTGGTGATGATCGTACAACTCTCATTACTATGATCGAACTACCGAATTGTATGATATGTGAATTCTATGCCAATAAAATGGTTAAAAACAACCATTTTAACAGGTTTTTTTTTAACAGTTAACAAGGGATATCATTACTCATGTCAGGTGAATCTTGACTGGGACCAGAAGATTCCAGAAAGAAGATTCCAGAAAGATGTTTACTTGTGTTTCATTTAATAAGCAAGGGTATTTGCCTGTGTAGCTCATAAAAATTATGGATAGTCTTGAGATGAATGGGAATTCCAAAAACACTTCATTGTCCTCATGTGGAACCTGTACATGAACCAAGAGGCAGTTCTTGGAACAGAACAAGGGAATACCGCATGGTTTAAAATTCGGAAAGGGGGCATCAAGGTTGTATCCTCTTATTCAACCTGTGTGCTGAGCAAATAATCAGAGAAGCTGGATTATATCAAGAAGAATGCAACATCAGGAAGTAAGGAAAGCTTATTAACATCCTTTGACATGCAGATGACACAACCTTGTTTGCCAACAGTGAAGAGGACTTGGAGCACTTGCCGATGAAGATCAAGGATTTCAGCCTTCAGTATGGATAATAATTCAGTGTACAGACAACTCAAAGTCTCACAACTGCACCGATGGGTAACATCGTGATGAATAGAGAAAAGACTGAAGTTATCAAGGAGTTCATCTTGCTTGCATTCACAATCAATGCTCGTGGAAAAATGTATTGCATTATTGAGTAAATCTGTTGCACGGCACTTCTGTGTTTTTTTTTTAACAGTTTTATTGGCACTAAATCCACCTATCACACAATTCAGTAGTTCAATCATATCAAAACAGTTGTACAATGATTACCACAATCAATTTTAAAACACTTTTTTCCTCTATGGCTAAATCACTTTTAAAATGAGTTGTGCAAAAACAAAAAAAAAAACACCACATACATAAATAAATAAATTTAAAAAACAAAAAAAAATGAGCTGTGCAACATAAATAAATGAGTTGTGTAATCACAATCAGTTCTAGTGCTCCCTCCCCCTCCCACACACATTGTTTGCTCTCCTGCCCCCCACCCCAAATCAATTCTTATCTCTATGCATCTGCTCCTTCTGTGTCTCACAAACTGAAAACCCAACAGAAACAATAAAAAACAGAAGTAAAGTGGTAAGCATAAAATAATAATGATACAAAGATAAAAATACAAATAGTGAGTTAGGAAGAAAAGACCACTTGAATATTTAAAAGGGGATTAAAAAATTTGTCTTGGAACCAGCAAGAAATACTTGTACCTAAAAGCCTTTTAGGCTGGGTCATGAGGGAGGTCAACCAAGTATCAAGTTTGATCTAGTATAATCATGATTACAATGATCCCTGTCTGATAGTGAAGCTGTTTGAAACCTTTGCCTGTGGCTAGTGGGGATCTGCCAGAGGCTTAATCAGACTAGAAACTCTGCAGGTGGGTTTTGGGTCCCCACAGTCAGTCCTCCACAGCCTTCTACAAATTGGGAGTTTGCAACTTGGGCTCTGAGACTTTTCCCTTTGTCACAATTGGATTTTGTTATTGTCATCTTTGGATCACACAAGCTGGTGTGCTTCTTCCATATGAACTTAGTTGACTCCTCACTTAGATGGCTGCTTGTGTGAACACAAGCCTTTAAGACTCTAGACACTACTGGATGGACAGCCAGGCACCATGTACTTTCTTCACCACACTTTCCTGTCGCACCCTCATCTGCCGTGATCCCTTCATGGAAGCGAGTATCGAGCAGGGCCATGTGATCAGAACTAACTGTTCTTGGATTGGGACTAGAATTCAGTGGGACCCAGAATCCATCTGCTTGTCTCTGGGATATGCATGGCTCGGGTTGACGTTGGCGACCGTATTATGACAAATTCAAAACTTCACAAGACCAACTACCCCAACAGCAACAAACCAATTAGCAGACAACACGAGACAAACAAACAAACAAACAAACAAAAAGAAGCAAACTAAATGCAGAAAAACAAAACCCCACAGAGGCAGAAAATTGAAACATTGTCAACCAACACCCCTAGCGTATAAGGCCCTAGTAATGTCATCAGTTCTTCAATGACACATCTCTCTGGGCACTGGAGGTACAAGGAGTCTATGCAAGTACAGTTCTACCGCAGGCCCTGAGTCGTTGCTTTACACAGTTCAATCTCCTCTAAGCATGGGAGTCATTGCCAAGGGGAAACTCCCTTGACAAGGTGGATCGACACTGTGGCTGCAACAATGGGCTCAAACATTGGAACAAGCGTCATCTTTGGATCATACAAGATGGTGCAGGATTGGGCGGTGTTTTGTTCTGTTGTATTTAGGGCCACTGTGAGTTAGAACAGACTCTCCAACACAGAATCTCTCAATGTCCCAACTCCGAGGCTTGAATTTCTCCTTCAGTTCTTTCAGTTTGAGAAATGCCGAGAGCACTCTTCTCCTTGGTTTTCCGACTCCAAGTCTTTGCATGTTCCTTTGCTTTCCTGTCTCTTCCCAAGGCGTCCTTTCAAAACCTGTTGCGCTCCTTTCCGCCACCATTTCTTGAAGACATGCCCATGGACAGTTTGAGACACCCATTCCCCAGGATGTGGATGAGGAAATCCAGTAAGGAGGTGGCACCGGGGATCCGGGAGGTGACTTTGAGACAGCTCTGGCCACAGAACCAGTCAGTTGGCATCTCAGACAAGTCTTGTCCCAGCTCGGCTCAGCCCAGGCCAGTGTCATCCCACCTTTCTTTAAGCTCTCTCGACCTTCAAGCTCCCCATGTGACCAAATCCATGCTCCAGGGATGGCGATCTTGACAGAAGGGCTCTCCAGAAAGGGAGGGGAGGGAGATGTCGGGAAGTGTAAAATATGACAAAATAATAATAATCTATAAATTATCAAGGGTTCATGTGGGAGGGAGAGAAAAAAATGAGCTGATACCACGGGCTCACGTAGAAAGCAAATGTGTTGAGAATGATGATGGCAACGAATGTATAAATGTGCTTGACACAGTGGATGGATGGATGGATTGTGATAAGAGTTGCACGAGCCCCCAATAAGATGATTAAATTTAAAAAAAAAGAAAGGGAGGGGACCGTGGAGCCAAGAAGGTCAGCTCCGCCTGCAGCCCAAGTGGAGGTGGGGGTGCAGGAGGAGAATGGAGAGACCCCAGGCCGGAGGCCGAGTGTTCGTTGAATGAATGAATGAACGTGCGTATCCCGAACGGGGACTCGGGAGTGCGCGTGTCCGTGGGGCGACACGGTGGCGCGTGCCCGGAGTGCCGGGCGGGTCCGTGCGCCCAGGCCTGCAGGGGGCACTCCGAGGCCGGCGGCCGCTCGCGGTCCCCTGGCGGCGAGTCGAGCCGGAGCCCGAGGCGCGGGCTGCGTCCAGGCTAGGAAGGGGGCCGGCGGCCACCTCCCGGGACCCGCGCCAGCCTCGGGCCTCCTCCCCGCTGCCCCGCGGTGCACGAACCCGGCCGCGGCCGTTCCCGGGCCCGGCGGGCAGTGCCGCCCTTCAGCCCCGCGGAGGCCGGGCCGCTGAGGCGGGTGGGCGAGGAGGGCAGCGGGTCGCCTCGAACCGGAGACCTCCGACTCCCACCCCGCGCCCCAGGGCTCCCACCGTCCAGTCCCAGGCGCTGAGCGCGGACCCGGGATACGGAAGGGGTGGGGGAAGCTCAGGGCCCTGATTTGCGGGAGTCACGGCGCGTCCGAGACCGATCGATTCCCAAGCCACCTGCCGACGCTGCCAACTCGCACAGAAGGTTCTCGTCGTCCACGGGCGAGGAGGCCTGGTGGCGCCCTGGGTGAGGTGCGCCTGGGGCATAACCGCGAAGCCCGCGGCTACTCCGCAGACGACAGGCCTTCCGAAACGTGAAAAACCCAAACCGACTCCAAACAAAACCTTCGGGAGCAGTACCCTTCTGTTCTTAGTGGGTCGCGAGGAGGAGTGGGCATCGACCTGGCATCGACCTGGCACCGACCGGGGCAGCGAGCTTGGTTGTGCTGGGCGCCTGGAGGCCGGCCACCTGCTGATGAAGGTTTTCACCTGGGCCAGAGGGGAAAAGGCATTGGATGCGCCCATAAATGGACGCAGGAAGGTGCTAGGCCTGTGGCCTAGCAGGAGCCACAAAAACGGTTTTGATTAATTAAAACTTTTTTTTTTAATGAAAAAAGAATTTTAAAAATTTTGAAGTATTCCCAGGAAGATTAAGGAAAGACCAGAAAAGACAATCCATGAGCCTATCCTCTGCCGTTCGTGGCCCCTGCCTGGTGGCAGCCAAGGGCGGTTTCCACCTCACAAAGGAGGGCTGGGACAGAAATAGATGCAGGTCCTTCAGGCACCAGAAGTGGAGTTTGGTTATTCTCTTCAACTGGTATTAAAAATGATTTCTGCCACAACCCACAGCTCTAAAGCAAAAGGCTTAAAGAACTGGGCAATTGAGCTGTTTCCAGAGTTTTGGTTTGTAACCAACAGGGAAAAGAATGTCTCTAAAAGACCGTTTCAGCTGGACATAATCTCTATAGAGACACAGTAGTCACCTCAGAAAGAATGACACCGAATGCTGCTAGAGGCTTGACAATTTCAAGATCCGTAAAAAACGAGAACTCATTGGTCGGAGAGACCAATGTCAAACACCCGCCAAGGAGTCTTGCGAAACAGGCTGGTATTGCCCCCAGAAGACAAGGAGAAACGACACTTAACACGTGCAGAGCAATAAGCCCTGGTGTGTGTAAGAACAAGGGTTGCACAGAAGAGGCCAGCTGAAGCTGGAGGAAAGCTCATCAAGTCCCCCCAGCATACGATTCAACAAGGAAATCAATAAACTTGAGCTTTCATAGATAGAAAGCATGGGCCTCAAGTCTGGTCACCACTGTGCCACCAAGCAAGGCAGAAGATGCCACTATATTGGCTCTGCTCTGCAGGTATCCTCATGCTGTCCTGCTTTTAATTTTTAAAAGAAAGGTATTCAAGAATCAAGCTGTTCTACCCTGCCCCTTAGGGTCATTATGAGTCCGCATGGATTTGATGGCAGTGGAAGTGATGCTCCTGGAAGATGATTAATAATGTTCTTTAACATATAATGACAATAATGTATCTAAGGTGAATCAGAGACATATATAAACCATAGATGCATGAATGGATTTGGGGCTTGCACTTAATTCTAGCCCCAATCTAAGAACAATTCGTTCTTAAGACATGGGTTTGCTTGATGCTTACCTTCATGATCACTGGAGATATGGGTCCTATAGCAAAGTGTAGTGAAAAAGCTAGATGGTGCCCGGCTATTAAAAAACCTGAGGAAAAAAATTAAAAAACAAAACAAAAAAACCCCAACCTGATGTCTAGGTCTTAAAAGGCTTATCTTAAAATAAGTGAGGTGTCAACTCAGTCCACATGGAAGAAACATACCAGCCTATGTGAGCCAATGTTTGTGAATAATATAGTCCAAATCTAAATGAGGGACTGGTACCAGAGCTTCAGTTGTGAACACCTGGTCTGCGGGAGGCTCTGGATGACAGTGGAAGCCCCAGTCCATTTGCAGGGTCCACATGTGGATGAAGCCTCCGTAAATCCCCTGTGATCATAGTTGAGGATGTGTACAGCCCTGCTATCAGACAGAGAACATTGTAAAGCTGATTATGGCGGAAGTAGTTAGGTTAAAATGTAATATCATTCGATGTCCCATTTGACCTATTTTCAAACGGTTTCAGTTTTTAAAATGTGAAGGGGAAATACACGTGGATTAAGCCCCTGGTGAATCCCCTCTGACCTTGCTGTCATGCGGAATGCGCGGGAAAGTGGACCGTTGCAGATGCAGTTAGGGTAAAATCAGTATCCTATCGTTTGATCTCTCTTGTGAGCCATTACATTCGTTCTTGTTTTTAATATTTTCTTTCTTTTTGATTGAGGTTTTTATGTCTTGGTTTGTTCTTGTTGCTAGTCTGTTTTTAAATGTTTTCCTGTGTGTGAAATCCAGGATAGGTAAATCTACAGAGACAGCAACTGGATTAATAGTTCCTTGGGGGCATGACAGGGGAGGTTGAGTGGAAATGGAGAGCTAATAATAATGAGAATGAAGACAGTGTTCTAAAATTGATTGTGGTGATGACTGTACAACTCTCCTCGGTGTGACTGAACTATGGAATTGTATGGTAGGTGACTTATAGGCCCACAAAACTGTTTGAAAAACAAAACAAAGGAAAACTCACTTCAACAGTGAATTGTGACCTAGCTAAAGTGTGGGCTGTTAAGAAACCCAGCTGCTTAGTTTGGAATTAGTGTCTGGTTTACATGATTCAAGTTATTGAGCATGTGTCCTTTACTATCTAGCCTTACTCATTCTTTACATATATTTGCACATGTATTTATATGGTGGCTTGACTCTATTTGGAGTCCTTGAGTGGTGCCAATGGTTAATAATAGTCTGCTACTAACTGGAAGGCTGTAAGTTCAAGTCTACCCAGAGGCACCTCAGAAGACAGGCCTGGCAATCTACTTCTAAAGCTTCAGCCCCTGGGTCTAAGTAATACTCTGACACACAAGTCGGAATCAATGTGAGAGGACCTGATAAAAATGACTATTTAATTGGGGTTTGGGAAAAAGTGAAGCCATCACATTTTATCATAGGAAGTCCATTGATAAAGTTAAAAATAGATTAAATCAAGAAATAGAAATGTAAACCAAGTATTTAGACATTTTAACACCAACTCATAGAAGGAAATAGCTTCAGAGTTGCAAGTTGTGGGAAAGGGTGTTTGTTCAGAAAAAGGTTTTTGGACAATTTTGAGTTTATTTTTAACCATGAATATGTCTAGTTTGATATTTTACAGAAAGAAGAGGGCACAGGGCAACATTTTCCAGGGTGAAGGCCAACATGGAGAGAGGTCTCCCTTTCTCTGTTGGGATAAATACATATTATGTGCTTCCTTAGGGCAGGGCTTGAGGCAGATACTAGGCAGGTTAACTGAGTGAAAGAGGACTTTTTGTTTGTTCTGCCGATGTTTTTCCTTCCCCCTTCGAGCCGGTAGGGCTTTGGGCGGCCTGAGGGCGGCTGTGCCCGAAGGGCTGGGGGCTTCATCCAGAGAAGCAGTGCTTGAAGAGAGTTCTTCCCGGTGGAGGAGGGTTTGACCTGCCGGACTTGCCAGCTGGCAGTGAGGGAGTTAGGGACGGGACTTGGAGTAGGTGGCTTCAAGGATGGTCTGGGGAGCCATATCACATATCTAAATTCCTTTGTCTCAAATATAGCACGGGCCACCAAGTCTGAAAGTCTGGACCTGAAGAGACACGCCTGCCAAGACCACAGGAGCCCCAGCGTTCACCGGTGAGCTGGGCGTCCAGTGATGGGCTGGGGCGGTCAGAGGGGAGTGAGGGAGAGAGCCTTCTTGCTGCCTCCATGTTTTTGTGACTTTTGCACACACTTGGCAGGTGGGACCCCTGCCAAGTTGTTAAGATGTTGACATTTCCACCAGAACTCCAGCACTAGGGGCTTGGAGTAGGAATGAATTTGATTTAGAAAATGCGGTATTTAGTGCACATCTGAGTTAGGATAACATCATATGTAACAGGATAGGTGGGGAGGAGCCTCAGTCCTAGCAACCACAGGAGGGGCAAATAAGCAAATGATTCTAAGATGTTATGGTAAGTGGCGAGTGCTGAGGCGTGCCCAGGCTCCTGGGGAGGGAGAGGATGGTGGGGTAGCCACCTCTAGCTTCTTGGGTCCCTTCAGCTTTTGATCCTCCTCTGGATCTGGTCCTTTCTCTCCTGCTTAGCCAAGCCTCATCTGATGACTTCTCCCAGTGCTAAGGTGACCAGATCTTAACATCGGTAAAGCGGGACACCATTGATAAAACTCATATCCTGGTGAAATAGCCATATGGCAGCCGAAAACCATATACCTTAGCTTGTCGTGCATTCTTTCCCAAAATTGGGACTTTTTAAAAACGCCGCATGACGCGGGAAAAATTGTTAAAAATTGGGACTGTCCCGCCCAAAGTGGGACATCTGGTCACTAAGGACTGGGTTTCAGTAGAACGTGTGTGTGCCTGAGTTTTAGGCTGGCCCAGGCTGCAGGGCTCAAGTGCAGAGGGGAAATATGGTCAGCAGTCTCCCTAGGGACCCTCCCCAAAGAGACATCGGAAGTTTCTTTCTTATAGGCCCCAAGGAAATGGAAAGCAGTCCCTGGTCAGCTGGGAGAAGACAGGAGGCCCCTCCAAGGGTGGGAGGGTGCCTGATAGATTGGGAGGAAGGACCTCTTCAGGGTCTTGGAGGTTAGGGTGGACGTCTGGGTTCATCGGCTCTCCTTTCTCATTGGCAGAAATTCCATTCCCTCATCAGCCTCCCCCCTACTGCCTGTAAGTCTGGGCCCCGGGAAGGTGAAGACATACCAGTTGGAGTTCTTGCCAGGTACCCCAGGGGTGTGATCCCCTGCTAGAGCGGCGCTGGCTTTCCCCAAGACACATACACACAGGAACAGGGGCTTGGGTGGCAGGCAGAAGTCACTTTTTAATTCGGTTTAGTAGACATCATGTTTACAAGGAAGAGACGAGGTGCAGTGGGGAGCAGGCTCAGGTCCAGGGTCCTCGGTGGCCTCTCTTGAGAGACAGTCCTGCTGCCTCCTCCCACATTCACCAGGGGACTCCACAATCCTCTGCCCAGCTGCCTCCCTGGTCCTGTCCTGTCTGGGCAGCTGAGCCATGCGGGAGGGGACTGGGGGCACAGCTGGGGTGGTCGAAGCAGGAGAAGGGGTATGGCGGGGCCAGCAGGGCATGGCTGGGGACTGCTCCGTCCTTCCTCTCATCTAGCCCCCTTCTGGCCTGTTGGGCCTCCAAGCCCTGGCAAGGCTTTGGGGGCTTCCTGGGCTTCAGGCTTTGGGCCTTTGGGGCTCTGGGACTGCTCAGTCCTGGGACGGCAGAAGAGATCGTGTGAGGGCGTTGACGGCCGTCCCCCCATCCCTTCCCTCCCAGCCCTCCCGACTCCTACCTCTTGCAGGGTTTGGAAGATTTCCTCTTCTTGCCAGACTTGCCTCCCTTGTCCTTCCCACAGCCGGGAGGGCCTTTCCGTGGGGCTGGTGGCTTGTCCAGACGCTGCATGAGCTGCTGCACCCACTCCATGTTAGGGTCCGCACACAGCTCAGGCTGAGAGCGCTTTCGGGGTGCAAATCTGAAGGGGGAGAGGGGAGGTCAGCAAACCTGACTTAGTCTTGTCCCCCCCTGTCAGCTACTGGCCGACCCCACTCAGCTACTGGCCGACACCCGTTCCCTTGTGCCCACTCACAGGATGGCAGCAATGGGACATCCCAAGCTTGGCTCCTGCTTCCGGTAGCTTCGGACTATGTGTGTGGGAATAATTTTCCGGCTGTACTTGAGACAGCAGTCCTGAGCCCCTCCGTCGCTGCCTGCAGGGGTGGGATTCATAGGGAGCCAGGGGCGACTTCTAGGACCCAACCCCAGGCACCTCCAGCCCCACACCCCCTTCTAGCTAGACACCCCCTGCATGGGTACCTTGTATGCCCGGACTGCAGAGGGCCAGAACCAAGACAAGGAGGCTTAGACCCAGGGACTGAGCCATGGCCCCGGCAGAGGGTGAGTTTGAGCCGAGGTGGACTGCTGGCTGCAAGTTGGGGGATGGTGTGTGGGCTGGGACCGGCCCGCTGCCTATTTATCTGGTAGTGACCTCCCCCTGGAGGCTCCCCCTCCCCCTGCATCGCCACACATACTGTTCAGGCAAAATTGGACATATGGGGATCTCCCTCCTTTTCCTTCCTGAAGGCAGATCCTGGCCCGACGGAAACTTTCACACTGTCAATCAGGCCCCAAGTCACCTGATTCGGTTGCCTCAATGTCAGTTGAATCTAGCAGTCCATCCAGTGCGGTCTCTCCCGGACCCCTCTCTCGGCTGGCCCTCACCGCCTCTTCCTGGAACCCTGAGACTATCTTCTTGCACCCCATTCCTCCCCTTCCAGCAGGCTGAGGACTCTTTCTAAAACATACATCCGATTGCATTTCTCTCCTGCTCCAACCCCTCAGACAGTCGCTCCCTGAGGCCCGCGGGCTGAAGCTCACGTGCTGGCCCGCGCTTTGCTTGGGCAGCCTCAGCTTCTGTCACCCGCTCTCCGTGCTCTGGGCACCTTGAGCCAGCCCTCGGCCCAACACAAATGTGGAGGGTCTTTGCACCCAGGAATCCCTACACCCAGAGCGTGTCTTGTCCCTTTTCTCTGCGGGCAGGCTTAGCACAATTCAAGTCCTTGTCCGGACCAGGTCTTCTCTGGGCTCCCACATCACCCGTAGTTGATTCCATCCCAGCACATACGTTAATGAGCAGTCAAATGGCTAGGGATCTGACTTTTCATTATTCTGAGAGAGATTGTTTTGCTGGTAGAAATCGCGCCGGGCTGCAATGGTTGCCAAGGTGATAGGCTGGAGAGAAGTTAAGGAGAAAGCGAGACCATGGATCTCCTGTATAAGGCTCCGCTCTCTCACTCTGCGAATGGTTACTGTTAATATGAATGAGAAGGTTTCCGAGGAGGCTCATCTGGCTGCGCTGCGGGAGGAGAAGGGGCTGGCCAGGTTGTGAATGATGCTCTCCAGAAGGCTGGGCGGAGAGGTAAGGGGGCAGCCTCACTCTGTCCTGGCCCCAATTCAAAGGAGGCCTAGGAAGACTGTGAAGGCTGACTGAAGCCAGGGCCCTGAGACAGTGATGCTCTGATGTGGGCCGGAGGCCCAGGGGGAGCTTATTTATCTGTCCCTGCTGGGCTGTTTCAGGAACCCTGAAGCAGGGCTTTGGCTCATGCTCAGCCTGGGATCTGCATAATCTCTTCATCCTCCGGGAAGGAATAGGATTCACTGAATGAGCAATGAATATGATTGCTCCCACGAGAGAAAAGTGGCACGAAGAAAACAAAGCAGGGTCATGAGGCGAGGCTGGCATGAGGATGACTTCTCAAGGGGGAGACACCTAGCAGATGCCCAGGAGCAGAAGTCAGCTGGGCAGAGGACCACAGGGCAAGGATTCTGGGAGCTTGCAGGGCTAGATGGTCAAAATGGACAAAACCCTGGTGCTCCCAGATTTCAACCAGCAGGGGAAGTGAGGGGTGTTTCACACCTTCTGCCTTCACGGTCCTGCCCAGGCCGGGCGGGCGGGCGGGCGGGCGGGCGGGCGGGCGGACCTGTCCTGAGCCCAGAGACAACAGACCCGAGGACCAATGGGCTGCAAGCTTTACCTTGAGCAGGAAGGAGGGATGGAAGTGACTGCTCAGCCTGCAGAAGCCCAGCCAGTATAGTCGGGCCCTGGGGATCATGTGGGTGGTTTTGGCTTCAGGCATTGTAGGGCTTCTCGATTGTCCAACAGGCACATACTTGTTCACGGAAGCCTTCTTTATTTCATTTATTGATTTATTTTTGATTATACACAAAGGTAAACACGCGGCCATCTAGCTCAGAAGCAACAAAGCACACCAGACGAAAGCAACAGAAGCGCACCAGCCTGTGCGATCAGGAGGTATTGAAGAGATCAGGTATCAGGCATCATCGGAACAAAAAAATCATAACATTGTGAACGAGGGGGAGTGCAGACTGGGAACCCAAAGCCCATCAGTAGGCAACTGGACATCCGCTTACAGAATGTTCGCGGGGAGGAGATGAGGTAGTCAGTGCAGTGTAGCAACAATGAAACATACAACTTTCCTCTCATTCCTAAATGCTTCCTTCCCCTTCTCCCCAACTATCATGATCCCAATTCTACCTTACAAATCTGGCTAGACCAGAGGATGTACACGGGGAACTGACAGGACAGATAGGAACTGGAAACACAGGGAATCCAGGACAGATGATCCCTTCAGAACCAGTAGTGAGAGTGGCGATACCGGGAAGGTGGGTGGAGGGTGGGTTGGAAAGGGGGGACTGATTACAAGCATCTACATATAACTTCCTCTCTGGGGAACGGACAACAGAAAAGTGGGTGAAGGGAGACGTCGGACACTGCAAGCTATGACAAAATAATAATTTATAAATTATCTAGGGTTTATGAGGGAGGAGGGAGCAGGGAGGGAGGGGAAAAATGAGGAACTGATGCCAGGGGCTTAAGTGGAGAGCAAATGTTTTGAGAATGATGAAGGCAATGAATGTATAAATGTGCTTTACACAATTGATGTATGTATGGATTGTGATAAGAGTTGTATGAACCCCTAATAAAATGATTGAAAAAAAAGAAAAAAAAATCAATTTATTGGGGGCTGGTACAACTCTTATCACAAACCATCCATTGTGTCAAACACATTTGTCCATTTGTTGCCCTCATCATTCTCAAAACATTTGCTTTCTACTTGAGCGCTTGGTATCAACTCCTCAATTTTCCCCCTCTCTCCCCCCGCCCACCCCTCCACAAGCCCTCGATCATTTATAAATTATTATCGTTTTGTTATGTCTTACACTGTCTGCCATCTCCCTTCACCCATCTTTCTGGTTATGTAAGACTTCTATGATGCACTAGAATGCCATATCTTTTGTTTTTGTGTCTCCTGCATCAAAATGGGGAGCTTATAAACAACCTGCAGGTATCACAACTGTGCTGAAAGCAAGGAGGTGCTGAAGCCCTGGCTGCTGAAGATCAAAGACTGCAGCCTTCAGTGTGGATTGCAACTCAAAGTGAAGAAGACAAAAAATGCTCACACTAAGGCGATAATGGGATTCTCACATGTTGTTTTCTGGAATTTCTGTAGTTGAACTTTGGACATTAGCTCTTTTATCTATTTGGAGTTATCCTGGTGTGTGGTGTGTGAGAATCATTGGATTATGACTTTAGAGTCTATTTTTAAAACCAAGTCAAGACCTCACTGTTGTGATTCCCTGGCCATCCCCAGAATGTCCATCTTGTCTCCAGAGGGGTAAGCCCAGTGGCAGGCCTCTCACCCTCAGGCTGGTGCCAGCTTCCAGAAGGTCTGCTGGTGAGAGAGAGGGTCAGGAGGTCACAGGGAGATGGGAATGAGGATGGGGAGGTATGCAGCCTGGACAGACAGGGTCGCGGACAAGGTGGATGCAGAAAGACGGGGTGATGCTGTGGTGGGAGGATGGGATGCAGAGGGTGAGAGCGGGGTTCTTGCTGGGGTGGAGGTAGAGGGGGTCTTACCCCAAGGCCCTCAGAGACAGCTGGCATTTGGGCCAGAGGAGAGACAGACAGGCTTTGAGCCAATGTTTTTCTGTCAGGTTGGGACTTCAAGAAGTCTCTCTTAGGGACTTGACTGGAAGTGTCCTTGATGGGGACAGTGCAGGGGGTCACATAGTCATGAGTGACACTCTATCAATCGTGCTCTGACTGCCTGGGTCCATCTTGTAAGTTCTTTATCTAACATAATGCACCTGTCCTAATCACCAGCCTGTCCCTGCTTCTGTAGTCCCCCCTGCAGCTGTGATGTATTGATCAGCTACCAATCGTGACTTTGTAGCAGTTCCCTCTGTTCCATGTCTCCTTGAACTAGTGTCCTGGCTGTGAATCCCCGATGTCATTCTGACCTCCTGCTAATGGCCTCCCTCATCCGGGGATGTGTCTGTGTCTTTGTGCCGTGTAAGACTTCATAAATGGTCTCCTAAATTACACCTGAGATTGGGGTCTCTTTTGAGCCCTAAAGCTCCTGGCGGCAGGGGACAGAGTGGACCCTAGAGGAGGAACCAAAGAAGTCCACAGGGAAGTGGAGGCCAGGTGTAGACAGTCCCAGGACAGGGGCTGGGATGAGGAGAGGAGTGGTTAGCAATCCCTGGAGCCCCAAGTCAACTGGTTCTTCCTGTGGCCTGGGGTGCTGGTCTGGGAACGTCAGTGGTGCAGCTTGTGACCTTGAGTCAAGTCCCTCTCTTGGTGCTCAGCCCAGGCTGTCTGTAGATGTCGGCGCCAGGAGGCTGGAGCAAGAGGACACCGAGACTCAGAGAGCTACCGCCCCAAGACAAGTGTCCACCCCAGAGTTTCATTCTTTTGGGCGGTGGGTTTGGCTCAGTGAGTTCCTGAGAGAGCTCGGCAGTGTTTGGCAACCTCTGGGGGTGGGGGGGGGGGCTGAGGTACAGACACTGCACACTGGGAGCCCGGGAGGCTGGGGCTATGCGGTTAAGGGAGTCTACGGGCTTCCTTCAGCTTTGCCCTGCTGCTGACAGACCCTCACATCAGACGGGGACCCTAAAGGGGGCTAAGGGAGTATGGTCATTCATTCGCTCCCTCTGCAGACCCACTACCTCTTCAGACCGGCACCTGGGCCAGCCTCGGGGTAGAGGTGCTGGCGTGGATGCGGCAAGGGTCTGGGAAGGCCTTCCCTTGGCAAGCAATGGCTGCATTCCATCTGCTCTGGCCTGGCGAGGGGGCAGAGCAACAGATGCTCCCAGCTGGTAGGGAGGAAACGGGGAGGGGTATGGCGGGAATTTCAGCTCAGGGGCTGGGCTAGTCCTGGAACAGGACTTGGGGGGGAGCCTGGGGGGACTGGACCCCTAAGGCTCAGTAGCGCACTAGGAGCCAAGGGTCTAGGCACTTTAGTGCCCTTAGGCTCTCAGCTGAGCAGCGAGTTTTCCGTAAACAAGCTAGTCTGTGAATTACACAAGTGTGACTGAGGTAGCCAATCCCTTCCTGGGGTGCAAATGAACATCTGCTTCTATGCCCCTGATAGTAGGGACATGATGTGGATGCCGAAGCGACTCTGGGTGTAGCTGTGAGAGTCAGGGTTAAGCTCAGAACCGCCACATGGATGTGGCGCTTCTAGCCTGGTTAGGTGTGGTAAGCATAGGGCTGACTCACGGGGACGTCAAAGTAGGGGCTGGAATGGGTCTGTGGTTGAAACTGATAATATCGTCAGAATATTTTGGATCAGGATTGAGTAAGGGTTGCACATGGATCTAGAATGGTGATTAAATTTGGCTGTAAAATCGTCTGGAAAGGGGCTGAAGCATTCAGTGCATTGATTTGGTTTTGGGGGGTCTCAGCCATTTTCTTGGCCTCCACACCTGAAAGCTCGAAGTGGCTCTGGCAGCCGTGCCCGTGGGCGAGGGCAGTTGGGCAGGCTGCCAGCTCCTGACTAGAGGGAATATCACGGCTTTCTTTTTTTTTTGGGACGGAAAACGGTTTATTTGCTTCTTAGTAATGGCGCCATGTGGGGAAGTACAAAAGGTTGTGGGGAGCGTGCACGAGTGAAATCCGTTTGGGAGGAGCCTGGAGCGTTCCAGAAACCCTAGTCCCTCTCCACTTGGAGTGTGTGTGGGGGTGGGGTGGGGAGTGTGGGGGGCAGGGGAGAGACCGGTGTGTTTGATAAAGCTAAGAGTGACACGAAGGCACTGGTGGGTGACATCTCTGAAGGGGCAGGCCAGGGGGCGAGGGCATCCAGACCCGGCCTCTAGTCCTTCCCCTTCCCCTTCTTGGCTTTGGCTTTGGTCTTCGGGGTGCAAGGCTTCATCACGAGGATGGTGTCCTGGCACTGGGCATTATACCACGCCTTCTTCAGGGTGCCCTGGCGGGCCTTGGTGCCTGTGCCCCCATCGCACGCCCCCCAGTTCTCAAACTTGTACTTACAGTCGGCTCCAAACTCCTTCTTCCAGTTGCAGGGTACTCTGCACCGGATACGCTCGGTCTGGGTCCCGCAGGTGCCCTCACGGAAACCCACGCCGCAGTCCTTGCTGCTGGGGGTGCAGGGCCCCCAGGCCCACTCGGCTGCCCGGGCTGCCCTTCTTCACCTTGTCTTTCTTTTTGGCCGCAGCGGAAGTGAGCGCCAGGAGGGCAAGGAGGGCGAGGAGGAGGAAGGCTCGGTGCTGCATCTCGCTCGCTGTCCGCGATGCTTAGCTCCCTCCCGGCTCTGGCCCGTTCTGCTCCGGCCTCCGAGGCCCCTTTTGTCTCAACACGGCTTTCTTTTCTTGTTTAGGTAGTGGGAAAATATTTCTTTATAAGTAACTAGCAACTTGGAATTGTGGCAGAAGAGGGAAATTCCATTGTAGACGGCTCATACCTTTACAGGCAGAATCTTAGTTTCACCTCCTCATGGAAGGCACGGTAGCTGTGGGGGATACTGTGGATTGTTCTGACTCACCTTTTATTCCCAAGTAGAGAATGTCCCTGCGGAAGCCTGCTGCGGAACAAGGCACGCAAAAGGAAGATGTGAGAAAGGGGCCCGTGCCACTGCTTCTGCGCGGTGATTTTGTCATATGTATAAAAAAAGCCACATGATCACATCAGTAAAAGAAAATAAAATAAAAGGGATTTTTCAAGACTCGGCAGTCTCTGGTTAGAGGTGACCAGGAGGTCACGTTCATTTCAGTGACAGCTCGTGCTCCTGGCCCTTGAGCTAAAGACTCAGTACTCACCCAGAGTGTGTGCTGGAGGCACGGAGAGACCCTGACCCTCGGGAGCCTGAGCTCGGTCTGCTGCTCCAGCCTGGGCTCCCCTGGGGTGTCGTCCCTAGGCGCTTGCAGGCGGGGTGCGTCACGCTCCTTCCCGAGTCTGCTTCTCCTGGAGGACCACGTTTTCCTTCTGACCACAAGAATCCCTCCAGGAAAGTCACTGGCTTTTCGCCCACGTGAATACGGTCCCCAGGCAGATGTAACACTAAGCAATTGACCAACTCTTCTTAAAAAGCCTGTAAGTGTCCTTCCGTCTCGAAGCAGCACCAAGTGCTTTTTGTCGATGTCTTCCACGAGGCTGGCGGTGCTGGGCAGCTAGTTCATTTTGAGCTGAGATAAGGCTGCAAGGTACAGTGGCCACGGGCCAGTGGGTCCAACACCTGTTCCTCCTACCGCAGTCGATGCCTCAGCAGGACTGAGGCCCAGACAGGAGCCTGTCTAGGGACCTCACACCTGCCAGTATCATGACTTTCTAACTCGAATTTATTTGATTATGGAAATAATTTTGGAGTAGCGTTTGGTATAGCAAACTATTTGGAGTAGAGTTTGGTATAGCTGCTATTTCAGCATTGTCTGTGGAAATAGGCTTGGACTTGTGTTAGGGTGGACAGGGGTGGGGTTGTGGTGTCATGGGCTCCCTCCTTTAGGGTCCCTTGACAAGCTTCTTGGCCGGGAGTGTCAGGTTTGTTCTTCCCTGGGGGTCTCCACCTGCTGGGAGATGTTGGAGAGGCTGGGGGCCAGCATCCTGATGAGACGGAGGCAGCAGTCACTTGGGGACCCTATGGAGGTGGGTGTGTAGGTGAAAGATGAGCTCGTTGATGATTGCAGTGGACTCACTCTCGGCTCTTGGCTTTTTTTTTTTTAACAGAGCACACAGCCAAGTTGTTGAGACCAAGGTGATCCGTGGTAACCCAAGATTGTCCCTATTCAACAAAAGCCATCGGACAGAAATGACAACCAGCGTTCGGAGGAGAGAGAGCCACACACACCTGCTTTGAGGTGACTTGGGGGGCTCTATGGGGCAAATCGACTTTGAAAGGTGGATTGAGATTGCTTTTGTGTTTGTGGCCCGTGAGGCAGCCTGTGCCGCTGGCTACGAGTGCAAGCTTGCTTCTATAGACGCATGTGTCTGGGCCTGCGTCTGCCTGAGCGTGTCTGACTCAGGATGGTCCCGTGTCTATGGAGGAAGTAGTATTGTTGGGTTTTCTTCCGGACATGTCGCTGCGTATTCTGTAGTATTTCTGTGTGGCATCTCCAGATCGGGTTCTTTTCTGTGTGTACACGTGTGGCTGAGTATCCGTGTGTCCATGTGTTATTGGCTGGGTGTATGAGATTCTGGTCTGGGCTCTCTTTATCCCCCCAGCCCGACTCCCCAGTGTACCTAGCTGCCAGCGGTATTTACTGCAAAGATCAGCTTTCCTTCCCGCAGTCTGGATTCCCATGAGCCAGGCTCTCTGCCCAAGACCCTGCCCCTGCGGCCTCTGTACAGGCTTGACCTTGGGAGTGATACACTTTGGAAAGCCCCCAGCCTGCTCCTTGCCTGGCCAGGGACCCAGATCGGTTACGGTGGAGGAAAGGCACAGACGAAGGATGGGGTTGCGGGGGGGGGGGGCTGTTCCATTATTCTGGAAACATATCTTCCTCTGATTTTCCCTCAGGGCCCCTTCTACCCCTGTGCTCTCACACGGGCCTGCCTCTCTCTGGGGCAGACAGTCACATATCCTTACAGGCCTAGTCAGTCCCCATAGGGATTGGGGACTCTGCCACCCAGCCCACTGCCTGCCTGCCTGATGCCCTTTCTCCATCTCCCCACTGCAGCCCAAGGCGGTCTAACCCTGCAGTGAAGAATCGGAGCCATTGCTGTCCTTGGTCCTATGATAGCCTTGGCCAGTGCCCTGGGCCCCTGAGCATAAGCCGTGATGACCAATAAAGCAGCAGAGGTACCAGATGCAGGATGGCTATAGGATCTCACACTCTCACTCTTGTACTCAGTGTGCTTTTTGCCTTCCTGGTGTGACGCGCTGAGCATGCACAAGATGAGGCAAGCATGGTCCCCATCCTCAAGTGCTCAGAGAGGAACAGGAAGAGTGGCCTTTGGAGAAGGCATTCTTCTCTGCCTGCAGCCAGTCCTGTTACACTAACAGAATTAGGAAATACCCATCCAGCGCCCAAGTCATGACGTGACTTCAAAGGCCCCCAGGTGTTCTCCAAAGATTCCGAGCAAGCAATGATGCTCCTGGTCTCTGCCATCGGTTGGAGAGGAGGATGGATGGACACAGTGGCTGCAGCAATGGACTCAAGCGTGACCATGGTGAGCCTGGCACAGGCCTGGGTGGTGCTTCATTCTGCTGAACAGCGGGTTGTTGTGAGTCAGGACCAACTTGACAGCCCCTAACATTCTCATTCATTTTAGGTATATGATTACATTATGGGATCTTGCACATTGCCACGAAGCGGTTTTCTTTTCTTAACTCTCTTGAGCTCTGGGGGAGGAGAAAAGTGGGGCTGTCCGAGTGCAACGGGCCCCTGGACACCATCCTGCATCCAGTCCATAGGCTCTCCCCCTGCTGCTTCTCTGCTCTTGACTTTGCTGACAAATTGGAATCCTGGAGGTCTCGGTCCAGCTCATTCCATTGCTTTCCTGCCCCGTGGCGTGGGACTCAGATCAGCAGCGCACACCCAGGCTGGGCTGGGGGAGGGGCGAGCCTGGGGCAGCCATGGGAAGGACCTCCTCCCCCCCAAGTCAGGATGTGTGCTTACTAACCCTGGCTTCCCACCCGCTGCTTCTGTGACCCTCTACAGTCACTTCCCTGCATTCTGGCCTTCCTCTGTCCTCTCTCTGTCCCATGGATCTCTGCCTAGCTCCCATCAGGCAGGGAGGATGTGGCTGTCACATGACCTCTTTCGATCCCTTTCAGGGATGCATTAGAAAAACACCAGGAGGATGTCAGTGTGGAGACCACACTAGGGGCTAGGTCCCTATCCTTCAGGCATGCAGAGCAGGGACACCATAATGCCTCTCCCATCCTTGCTCTTCTGCATCACAATGGGCACATTGTCCTGAACACTGAAGTCTTCTGGAAGAAGTGAATCTGGTCACCACCCCTTCATGATGTTCCCCAATTTCCTTAGGAACCAGTAAGGTCAGGGTATCCTACGATCTCCTCTACTAAGGCCGAAGGGAGCCATATTTTCTTGTTCCAGCTCTTGGCTTCTCTGTGGTAAGTCCAAGGAAGATGGAGAGGTGGTACCTTCTAACTAGGCAACCCAAACCACATAGAAATCCACCTCAGACTCCCAGGCCATTGTCTTCTTGCTCCCGATTCTCTCCTTCCAGCCTCAAATCTCAGCGGTCCCTGAACACTAGGATACCACGGCGCCCTGGCCCACGTTCTTCCCATGGTCTAGAGGTTCCTCTGATATCTCCTAGGCAACCTCAGTATTCTAAGAGCCCCTGCTTTATGCGCATGAGTAGCAACTCAGGCACCTTTGCGTGCCTCTCTAGGTTCTCAGCCTGTCACGACCTAAGTAGGACCTAATGGGAATGTAACCATGGTAACTTCCAGAACCCCTCTCTGCCTTTTGCTTCCAGGCACAGATATTGACACCTCTTTCCTGGACTCTTTCCAGCTAGTTCTTCACCCTTTCTGGGTCTTGCCAACACTCTGTTCCATGTTGTGGGATCTTGGTCTTTCGGGCCACAGAGTGCACCCTCACTCATGCTCTGGTCTCTCCCTGGCCATTTGCGAAGGGTCTGCTTTCAGGCCAGGCCAGCCTCTCACACTAGGACCTCAGTCCCATTCCCGTTCCTGCACCAGGACATTGTTCCACCATTTCTACCCTTTGTCTCATGCATCGTCCATTTATTCTTCTCACTGGGATCTTTCCCATCAATATCCACACGCTGTGTCTCCCATGTTTAAACGCTCTGGCACCATGGGTAAAGGACTCAGCTGCCAACCAAAGGACTGGCCATTTGAACCCACCAGCTGCTCGGGGGGAGAAAGATACAGAACATTGCTTCCATAATGCATCAGAGACTTAGAGACTAACTGAAAGGGGCAGCTTTCCGCTGACCTTTGCGGTCATTATGAGTTGGAATTGACCCCACAGCAATGGGTTCAGGGGAGAAGACTGCTGGGGCAATCATCTAGTAAAAGCAGCTTTGGCTATAGATAAGCAGTTGTCCCCATTTCCCAGATGAAGAAATTGGGGCTCAGAAATTTTGACATCGTATTCCGCATTCCATCCTTAAAACCTGCATCCTCCCTAGGGGGTCAGACATTCCCCCCTCCCCCCGCCCCAACCATGAAAACACTTAGTCAAATGTTTTTTTAATGTTTTTCTTGAGCGCTAGTTTCTGCTGCCCTTTGCCTCTGTTTATTATCATTTTGTCCTCAAACCATTCTCGGGCCCTTCAGCCAGAAGTTTTCTTCCAACGAGGAAGGATGAGCCAAGTCTTTAACCCACACTTGACCTTCTACCGAGGCAAGCAAGCACAACACTGCACTGTTTTACTGTGGCTTCCTTACGAAATCCAGGGGCTCCAGTCTTCCCTCCCTGGGGACCACTGCCTGCTTCGGTACAGGTAACAGGAGAAGCAAGTAGACGGTCACTTGTGTCCGCTCAGGAGTTCAAGAGAACGGAGTTTGAGTCTCACCTGTGAGAAGTCAGGCTCTTTGGCCAGGATGCCAGAGGCTGCCTTTGGTGGGGACGCTGCTGGGGGCAGGGACACAGGTGGGGCTGAATGGGAGGAGGGGCCCCAACCTGGTGAGCTGAGGGGTCTGCAGTTCCTAGGAAGGACATCATTTAAGTCTCTCCAGGAGGAGGGTGCTATCAGAGGGCTTCTATACCCAGCCGCTATCTCCAGATCTCAGTCCTCCTCGTGTCGCTCCCTTTCCTTTCAAGGATGTCAGAGAATGGCATATAATAATTCTATGGGGAGTTATCACTCTTATTTCCCCAAAACAGCAAGTTATCGGACAGTCACTGAAAGAGGTAAAGGAGGCCAGAATCCCACCTCAGTTCGGAGCAGCTCAGCCATACGTGAGAGCTCCTATCAGTATATTCCAGATTCCTGGAATTAAGGGGAAGGGCGCTTTCCAAAAGCCTGCCAATCTTTTGACTGCCACAGGGTGTAGTTTTAGTCCTTTCTGACATGGAGTGGAGCATAGGAAGGGCAGGGACAGGTAGGTAATGGGGAACAATTTTAAGTCAGGGGGTTGGCTCCAGGAAAGGAACCCTGGTGGCACAGAGGTTGCAGCACTTAGAGCTCATGGCTGCTGACCAACAGATCTGAGGTTCCAGAAGCGATAAAGCCCACATGGAAGAAGCACACCAGCCTGTGCATCATCAGAACAAAAAATCTTACCATAGTGAATGAGAGGGGGGAGTGCAGAGTGGAGACCCAAAGCCCATTTGTAGGCCACTGGACATCCCCTTACAGAAGGGTCTCAGGGAGGAGATGAGCCAGTCAGGGTGCGATGTAGCAATGATGAAAAATACAACTTTCCTCTAGTTCCTAAATGCTTCCTCCCCCCACACCCCACTGTCATGATTCAAATCCTACCTTGCAAGTCTGGCTAGACCAGAGGATGTACGCTGGTACAGATTGGAGCTGGAAACACAGGGAATCCAGGGCGGATGATCCTCTCAGGACCAGTGGTGTGAGTGGCGATAATGGGAGGGTATAGGGAGGGTGGGTTTGAAAGGGGGAACCGATTTCAAGCATCTACATGTGACCTCCTCCCTGGGGGACGGACAACAGAAAAGTGGGTGAAGGGAGACGTGGGACAGAGCAAGATATGACAAAATAATAATTTATAAATTATCAAGGGTTCATGAGGGAGCGGGGAGTGGGGAAGGAGGGGAAAATGAGGACCTGATGCCAGGGGCTTAAGTGGAGAGCAAATGTTTTGAGAATGATGAGGGCAATGAATGTACAAATGTGCTTTACGCAATTGATGTATGTATGGATTGTGTGATGAGTTCTATGAGCCCCTAATAAAATTATTTTTTAAAAAAGATCTGAGGTTCAAATCCATCAGCAGCTCTGTGGGGGGGGGGAGATGTCATTAGACATCTGCATAAAGATGTATCGCCTCGGGAGCCCTCTGCAGCAGTCCTCCTCTGTCCTGTGGATGGCTCACAGTTGGAATGGATCCAGTGGAGGTAGATCTGGGGGCTCTAGGAGGGGGCTCTGGTGCAGTGCTTGGTGGAGTCAAAAACCAGACTTGTCTTCTGAGGTGAAGGCAAGTCATGGAAGGGAAACGGCCGAGGGAGTCTGGCACCACTACTTGTCCTACACTCAGGAAAGCAAGGCTAGAGGAAAGCAGCGTGGCGGAGGAGAAGGACCTCGGGTCCAGGTAGGGGAGGAATGAGGCCCAGCAGCGGGGACAAGGCCAAGCTGCCAGCAGTAACTTGTCAGGCTGGGTTCTCTTTAGAAAACCCCTTGTGTTTCGTTTTCTGCGTTCTTTCCCAGAACCGTAACGCTCGGCTCACTGCTCACATGACATGATCTGCAAGCAGACTGAAGCTCAACGTTTGGTCACTGCCCTTCTTCAAAAAGCATTCAGGCCTTGGGTTGGCTTTGGGTTTGGGGGCCAAGAAAACCCTGATCTTTTCTCCCTTATGTCCTCGCCAGGAACATCACACGCTGCCCCACGTATTCATATCGCCAAGCACAGCCTCTCCCTACCTGCTTCATTTTCTGCCTCTCCACTTCCAACTCAGATCTCCATTCCAGGAGCCCCTCGTTCCATCAGCTGAGAGGT
Organism: Tenrec ecaudatus; assembly: GCF_050624435.1. Lineage (NCBI taxonomy): Eukaryota > Metazoa > Chordata > Mammalia > Afrosoricida > Tenrecidae > Tenrec > Tenrec ecaudatus. The sequence goes on from NC_134539.1 coordinate 32,108,186, forward strand.
GGTGGAAGTGGGAAACAGACAACAGGGCCTCAACAGGTTCCCAGATGGGGGTTCCAGAAAGATCTTGTTAGTACCGGCAGGGAGCCAAGGAGCGGAGACTCTCTATTTTGATTTTCACACCTGCTATACTGCCTTTGGAGCCCTGGTAGTGTAGTGGTTACACGTTGCGCTCAGATCTGCATGGTCAGCAGTTTGGAACCCACCAGCAGCTCCTCAGGAGAAAACCTAGGCTTTCTTCTCCCCTAAACAGTTACAGTCTCGGTAACCCACAGGGGGTGCTTTGAGTCATGATCGACTCAATGGCAGTAGGTTTGGTTCTATTTAGGTAATTTTTTTATCCTGCCTTTGCAAATCACAAAAGCACCTCTTCAAGGAGATTGCAGGATCCGTGGGCCGACTACTCCTCTGCTCAGTCTCTCAGGTCCACATTGCTCCCCCTCTCCCCCGGACCCAAGGTCATCTTGAGAAGCCATGATTGAATTTCAGCCCTACTTTTACCTGGATTGCATCTTAAACAAGGCCCTTGCAAACGATGCTCAAGTTCCTTTATCCAGGCAAGGGTGGGCTGGGAGGAGTTGATGGGCACGCTGGCCCATCTGAAATGTGGGGGTTAAGACTTTAAATCTCCCTCCCTGTAACACGTGGTGACGAACACAAGAGGAGACAAGAAGACAGCTCTTTGGGTAAAGATATATTTGTGGCACTCTGTCTCACCTGCAGCTTAATGAACATGACGAGTCCCCTTCAAGCTTGCAGTGTTTCGCTCTGAGCCGAGGGTTGGGGCCTTGGGTGGGCTTCTTGCTTGGATGGTATGAGCTGCCCGGGGACAGTGCCGAGGACAGTGGCGGGCGTGGCTCAGGACTGGGGCACAGGAGAGTTGGTGAGAGCGGTACCGAAGCTGATTGTCTGGGACCCGGGGCTCATCCCAAAAGGTTGGGCCCATATGCTTCTCAGCGGGAGGAGACTGGGGGTTGGAGTCCCCTGTTGCTGAGTCCTCTGTCTGACCTTGCCCTGGCCCCACTGGGCCTTGGGTAAGGGCCGGCCTCTTCTCGGGGATTTTCTTTGTTTTTGTCACGTTCTCTGCCGGACAGAACATGGATTCTTTGTTGGCTTTGCCTTTGGTCTTGGGATTGATGCTGTGAAGGAAGTGTGTCATCTTACTTCTTAAGCCAGACGCTGGCGGACCGGGGCTCTGGTGAGTGTGGGCCGATGCCACTTGGCCCTGCAGACTCTCACCCTGCCAAGTCCGGCCCTGCAAAGGCTTTCCCTCCATCAGTGGGCGCAACAAGGGGTGACACTCTGGAGCCCGGGCCACCACAGGCTGGGCGGTCGCAGGACTCCTGGCTGGTTTTGTCATGCATTTCAGCTTGGTCTGGCTGCCTAGTTGCAAGTCACTTTTTTCAGATTCTTTCCCCCTACGGACCCCTGGCGGGGGCTCTGGGGGCTTGAGCTGATGAACATGTGGCAGCCCCTGCAGACAGGAGGCAGCCAGATTGAAGCTGTGGCTCCTTCTCCAGGGATCTCGAGGTGACCTGCTCAGAGGTGTACCTGCTGGCCTCTGGTCTTCCCCAGGGTGTCTGCTTTCTGTGGTCAAGGGAACCCCAAGCCCTGCATCCCCTTCTCCATGGTCTCCTGCGGGTTTAAGTGCCCGTGGGTGTGGTTTCTTCTCTGTCTGTGTGGGTACTTGGGCTGAGGCCTTGCTCTTCTCTGGACTTTGGGACCCAGAGTACCAGGTCTCTTCCAGGCTGGGGCTGTCCACTCTGGTCTCCAGGTGAACTCGAAGCACCTGCACATTGGTTGCCTCCTCACTGGGGGGTGAGATCTTGTCGCTCCAGGGGGCAGAACCAGAATTGGAACTAGCTTGCTTCTGGGTCTGCTGGATGGCCTTTAGCTCACTGGCCAGCTGTTCTTTATAGCGGACCCATTCTGGATCTGCGGCCCGTGGAATATTTGGTGGGAGGGAACGTTCGGTGTTTGGTGGGATGGAGCATTCAATATCTAGTGGGATGGAGCTCTCAGGGAGCGATGCTTTCCCTTGGTCAGTTGGACTCTCACGTGCCTCCTGAGTGGATATGTTTTCTGAGATTGCTGTCATTAGGTCTCTAGACTCCCTTGCCTTTATGGGAATTCCCAACCGCATCTCTAAGATCTTTTTCTCCAGATGTAAATTTAGTTTGCTCAAGATGGTTGTCATGAGAGAGTGTGGAATATCAGCACCAGTGCCCATGTGTTCTTCCTGTAGCCTACTGGTCAGGACCCCGTGTGCACTGTCTTCGCAAGTTTCATCCTCTTCAAGGCCTGACCAATGGCTGGCTTCACGTGGCTCTTCAGATGTGATCAGCTCGGTCACAGGCTCTGGTTTGATGTTGCCAGGCTCAGGGATCATCTCTGTGATTTCAGATGGGTTAGTGATTACTGGGACCATGGCCTTAGAGTCAGTCATGTGAGTGAGAGCAGGCAGACCTGACCCCTGACCTAAGGTTGTCTCCTGTTCTTCAGTGGCTCCCTCAGCCGGGGACCCGGACAACCATGGATGCCCAAGGACAGCGCCTGAGGAGAACTGTTGATCCAGGTCTGTTGGCACCTCAGGCACAGCTGTTGGACGTGGGTCAGGGTCAGGATCTTCAACACAAGGGAAGGGAACCACTGCCAGGTTCTCAGGAACTCTGCTGTCCCAGGAGAGACATACAGGGGCAGGGACTGTGCCCCCATGAATCTGCCAGCATTTGGAGTTGATGTGGCTCTGCAGCATTGCTTTGGTCTGCGTGAGCCAGTGTGGCATCGGGTCACTAACCCCATCGGCCTCTGGGCCTTCAGGCGGGGGGACAGTCAGCGTGTCCAAGGCTGTGCTGTTCCAGTGTCGGGGCTGCTGGTCAGTAGGGGGCAGGAGTAGCTGGATGGATTGCTTTATCATCTGGGGCAGGCCCCAATGATGGTAAATTAGCTTCTTCTGGAAGTGCAACTCCAGCAGCCTCCAGGCGTGGTCTGGGAACCAGAGCTGTTCCCTTGGCAAGACAGACACGGGGGGCCAGAAAGTCTCAGGAGATTGGTTGGTGGCCCGGGACTCAGATGGCATGTGGCTCTGGGAAGCAGCGGGCAAATCCCACCGAAGCTGGAGCTGTCTTCGAAGCAGGTGCCATTCTAAAGCCTCATACTCGCCCAGAGTCAGAAAAGGGAAATTGTTCTGGATTTGTTGAAGGTCAGGGGGAGATACCCATGTGTGGGTAGGTGGGGAAGGAGGTGTGGCTAAGTGAGGTGGATTATTCGGCAGCAGCGGGAGAAAGGAGGGCTTATTGAAGAGAAGAGGAACCTTCGAGGCAGGCTGGGATATGCTCCTGTTTTTAGGGGCGCCCTGAGAGTCCTTGAAGGTGATAAGTAGGGACTCACTGTGGAGACGAGGGAGGCCGTAGAATAGTTGGTTCGGCTTCCCACGAGTCCCCGCGTCTTCAGCCTGTCCTCCAGATTGTGAAGAGATGTTATTTAAGACCTTGAGAGCGGAAGTGGGCAAAGCCAGAGGCTCCGATCTTGGGGTTTTCTGGCAGGGGGGACTTGGGTGGCTTTGTTCTGAGTTCCTTCTGGACCATTCAGAATCCCACATGGCCTGGGGAGGCTGGCTGCCCATATGGGAGTCCCCAGTATCCCAAAAAATGGTCCCAATTGTTTCAGCACAGGCATTAGAAATAGCATCCGTGACGAGAGGAACTAATTGGCTATTTTCAGGCTGGCATGACAGTGGAGGGTCTTGCCTCAGCTGGCTCAGCGACTCCTCCACACGTTTGGGGAATCCCCACCTCAGGAAATGCACCCATTTTTTCATATGAACTTCAAGAAGCCTGAGGACGTCACTACTGAGGAATGGCAGATCGGAAGGAAGGACAGCGTCGTTACACAAAACCATAGGATGTGGCTGGGTGGCAGGGTCCGTGCATTCCTCAGTTTGTAAAGAAGACATCGTTCTCAGGTCCCTGGGCACATTTGGCAGTGGACATTCCTGGCCGAGGTCCAGGGGTGCAGTCCAGTAATCTTGGCCGCTTGATGGGCTAGTCGTCAGGGTTAAGGAATCTTGGTCTGTGAATTGGGACAGTGTGGAGGTTCCAGAGGCCATTAAAATCTCTCTGGAATGTTGGCAATGCAGCTCCAGAGTCTGCTCAAGAGAGACAGTAGACGGGGGCAAAATCTCTGTGCGAGAGGAGCGCTGGGTGGCCCTCACTGAAGTAGGGGCGACCAGGCTGTCCTCACTGGTGAACAGCTGCTGGATCTCCAGCGCCACATCATCGCAGGTGGGGCAGCAGGGGTCTGCGCAGAGGAGTCGCCTCACCCTTCCCTCCTCAGGAAGCCAATTGTGGCTGGGAAGGGAAAGAATGACCGTCACTGAGGGCGTGCCAGCTCCTCCTTGGAAGAGTGTGGCAGGTGGTGGGATGAGGGGTGGGATGGGACTAGGGGTTAGGATTGGCTCTACTCTCTCCTGGAAGCCCTGGGTGCCCCTCTGGGAGTTTACTGCTTTGCTTTATTCAGTACAAAAGTTCTGTTCAGCAGATTAGCCTTGGCTGAAGGGTTGGTATCTTGTTGGGTAAAGTCTAAGACAACCCATGGGTGGGCGGGGTCTTTTGAGAGGACTGGGGAGTGGGGTCCGTTCTCCAGCTGAACTGGGTTGGGAAGCTGGACTAGGCGAGGAGAACCAGGCAGGCGAGGGTGTCTGGTGGTCAGCAGAATGAGCACCACCAGGAACAGCGCCAGGTCACACCTCAGTTGAAGCTAAGAAAGCAAAGCCTGTTATTCAGAGTTTCTGGAGGGTGGGGCCCAAGATTGCTGCGGGAACCCTGCATTCTGGCAGCGTGGGGTGGCCCTGGTGCTGCCCAGAGTCTCTTTGGTATAAGTCACTATGGTGCTCTCTAGAGATTTCCACTAACTTCCCCGGAGACAGACCAACGGAGACGATGGTGTATTTACACAAAATCCATGGCTTTAACTGGATAGCTCATTTCATTGCTGAGTCTCAGAGGTTGCTTATAAATCATTCACTAGTCAAGCTTGAATTTTAGGACTGCTATGTCTCTAGTACCAAGAATGCAATTGGGAGTCTTCTATTCGCAGATATTGGGATCCCCCTCCCCGCCCCCCGCCCCGGCCTATGCAACTGTCTCAACCAGTGAACCAACCATCCTTCCTATCCTCATCCATGCCCCAGGTCAAGTCAGGAGGTTTTCACAGGTCATGGGGGGGCTTGGGAGACAACCAAGAGCAAATCACCTTTTCATGACCGAGAGAAGTTGCCATGGCTTCTTAGCCTCTTTCCGGGAAGACTTCATAGCTGAGAAACCAGAAGACAGTGTTAGGGGGCAGTTAGAGAGAGTCAGGGGGCATTCCCTGGGACATTGACTAGAAGGCGTTGGTCTCTGAACGAGAGGAAGCTGAACCTCCTCTTCGTAGTCTAGGGTATGTCCCCATGCACCTCAAACAGCCACTGTGTGCTATTCCACGAACACAGTATGCACTGGATCGTCATAACCGTAATGTGAGGGAGGCAAGAACGTGCATGTGAACACTCATTTTCTGTGTAATGAAATTGACAGCTAAAGTGACTTTCAGTGGTCAGGACCAACCCCCCCCCCCCAAACCCTAGTAAATCACATCATTAAGGATTTTCTCCCCTCTTTGTTTCACATTCTCAGGGGAATGAGGTAGTGAATTCTGGAACATTCCCAGGCTGGCATTGCAACCAAGGAAGCTTCTGTGAGAAGGTGTCCAGTTGCAGATGGAATTCTCCCTAGGTAAGTGTTCTTAAAGGCTCCTGGCATCAAAGGGTGGGAAAGAACCTCACCCGCAGCGAATGGGAGTCGGAGGAGAGCCCAGGACGTTACCTCTTGATGCCGTGTCTCTAGTCCTTTGTCTGACTCTTCGGTGTCGCTTAAAGAGACAAAAGAGAATGCTAAGGTGGGACACCATTTTCTTTGACTCTCAAAATGAGATAAGACCCATCAACACATTCCAGTCCTCTTCGATCTTCCAATATTTTCTATATTATTCTACTTTTCCTTTCTCTAGTCTGTCTTATGTTTCTGTTCGATTGTAGTAAGCTATAGATGAAACCATCTGCCATTTTAACCATCTTTCAGTCTACAATTCACGAAGTCCATTTACCTTATTTGCAACATCACCGTGGCCCATTTGTGAAACCCTAATCTACCTTTCCCCTCCGACATGCCCCGCCTCTTTATTTCTTACTCGCTTCCCTACTGCAGACCTTCCATCTCATGCTCAGGAGGAGCTCTGTGGGGCCCTTAGCATGATGCAGGAAGAAGAATGGAGCAGAGGGAAGGGTTAGTGGTTCCAGCAGCCAAAGGCTTCAGCTTACTAAAGCTTTGGAGAACTACCAACCAGACAACTTACCCAAATGGGGAGGCATTCTCAGAGCCAGTGAGGCAGACTCTATGTCTTGTAGGACTTGACCTCAAGCGAGGGAACATATGCCATAGGAAGGCCCTGTATCTGAGACCACCTGTTTCTATCCTAGAGGAGCTGAAGGGTTGCTTATCAAAAACGGGGTGCATAGACGACAGAGAGCGGAACGTGATGGTTTAAAAGATTCTTGTTTGGGAAGTAACTGAATGCATGGTTAGCATGTTTCCCTACCTGGCAGATGCTCTTGGTAGGTTCCAACTTTAATCCACAGTGTCTCTTTTTCACTCGCCAAAGAATTAGGATAACGATGAAGAGAGAGGCGTAGGTATAGAAGGGATATAGAATATCCCACATTACAAAGGTAGGATTCAACATGGTCGGAGCTGCGCTAGCACAAGGAGACCAGCTAGCCCAGGGTACTGGGATGGCCTAGTCATCTCTGCCTCACAGGGGTGGAACCAGAACACTGGCTGCATCATAAAGCCTTCCTGTGTCATGAGGCAGAGATGGTGTCAAAGGCCTATATTTGTCTTAGGGATGCTCAGTCCATCGATGAAGACATCTGGCTCTCTTTGAGGGTTACAGAGCCTGCGAGGAAAGGTTCTGCGGTTATAGTCAGTGTTGGACTCTCACGCCGACTCTGCTCTCTACAGCTGACACCAACCTGGTGACTAAGCTCCCTGTTACAACCACAATTTTGTCACCCATCCCCAGAAACGGAATGTTTAAGTACCCAGGCACCTTACAAGATGAAGTAGCTAGTACATAAGAACCCTTCACTAATCCCTTCACCTGTGCTGTAAACATCCTGAAGCACACCCAAGAGTTTAAGGCACACAGAGTCTGGGTCAAGTTTGAAATGGAAGGCTTTGATGTTACAAACTATGGGTGACTGGCAGGTATGATGCAGGCTGATGTGACAGAAAAGGACCAGGGTGACAGTATCTTCAAATGACAGTATGGGAGCAAGGAAGGAATGTCGCCAGTCTAAGTGAGTGGGAAAAAGCCCTCTTAACCCTTCTCCCCTGGAGGGACAGGAATGAGCCTCACGTAGGGAGGCCTGTCAAAGGGCTGCTTGTCCGGAGCTGCCCTTACAGATTTTCCCACTTACGCCTGCTTAGGGAGAGGCACACTACTTGCAAAGATGGGGCAGGGGCCCCTTTCAACTAAGGACCATAAACTGGTTGCTTGCTTGGATCTGCTCAATCTACTCTGCATATTGACTGCTTGATGGAAGTTTTTCTTCTTTTTCTTCACCTAGAACCTGGTTTATAAACTTTAAGAAGGACAAGAGTTTTCCAATTCAGCCTTCCCAAAGCAAACCAAACTCACTGCCATCAAGTTGATGCTGACTCATAGCGACCCTATAGAACTGCTGCCCCTGTGGATTTCCAGGACAGTGACTACTCAGTCCTCCTCTACTCTCTAAGAAGGCCTGGCCCCGGGGACAGTGAAGAAGCTATGTGACTCTTCTTTCTCCACCAGGCATGGCAAACACTCAGTAGATGCCCAGCCTCAAGCTGGGTAGTGTCAAGGGTACAAAGCTATTTGAACCATGCTGCTGGACTGCCCTCAGGATACTGAAAACATTTCAAAGTCAGGACCAATTCATGAGAAGTGAGAGCCTGCAAAGGGCAGTAATTAGAATTCTGTGCTTCCCTGTGAGGCTGAGGGAACACCTTCACATCGCAGAAGAGAGAAGGGGGTAGTGAGACTCAGGGTGGCCAGCAAAAGCTCTGGAAAATCAGCACTGGGGCTAAGTCTAAAAGTAGAGGCTGTAAAGAAAAGGGATCAGATCTGAGCGATCTGATTCAGATCAGAGAGAAACGTATGCACGATGGCAGCCAATGAGCAATGAGCAATGGACCAGCAGTTCATCTGGCAGGAAGCAATGCAGTCTATCTCTACCAGAGGTAAAGATTGTATAGACTGGAAAGGAATTGTAAGGAAAGATGAGAGGACCAGGGGTGAGTCCTCGTGATGAAGAAACTGGACATTTATTTAATTTCAAACGCTAAAATGAACTGATTTTTAAAAGGAGACATAGGTACACATGGAGCCCCGGTGGTGAAGTGGGTTATGATTTGAGCAGCAAACTACAGGTCAAATCCACTAGCTGCTCCTCGGGAGGAGGTTTTCCACGCTCATGAAGACGTACAGCCGTGGAAGCCCACAGGGGCAGTTCTACTCTGTCCTCCAGGGTCACTGTGAGTCAGAATTGACTCCATGACAGTGAGTTCTAGTTTGCTTTACATGGTTCCATGGTACACAGTTCAAACATCATGAGTAGGTACGCAGATGTCTCCTTCTGACACATGTCTGCCGTCTCCCAGTTTTCTTCCTTGGATGTGTTTCAAAACTAATTCAGAATAGGATGCACAAATTACTGTATACATTTTTCTTTTTTTGTATACATTTTTTCTTTACAACTATAAGAACATTACAATTCCCCCTCTTATTTATATATAAATATATCTGATGCATATAATTTTCTTTAATGACTATTCAGTCACTGTTTTCTTGTGGGGGGAGAGTTTTATTTATTTATTAATAAATTATTTTATTGGGGGCTCTTACAGCTCTTATAATAAGCCATACATCAATTGTATCAAGCACATTTGTACATATGTTGCCATCATTTAAAAAACATTTTCTTTCTACTTGAGCCCTTGGTATCAGCTCCTCTATTTTTCCTCCCCCCCCCCCCCCACTCTCACTCTCATGAACCCTTGACAAATTATGTTATTATTATTTTCATATCTTACACCGTCTGCTGTCTCCCTTCACCCACATTTCTGTTGTTTGTCCCCTGGGTGTGTGTGTGTATGTGTGTGTGTAATATATCATTCATTGTGATTGGTTTCGCTCTCTCCCCCTTCTCCCCACACCTTCCCCCTACCCTCCTGGTATCACTACTCCCGTTATTGTTCCTTAGGGGGTTATCTGTCTTGGATTCCGTGCATTGAGAGCTCTGATCCATATCAGTGTACATGCTCTGGTCTAGCCGGATTTGTAAGGTAGAACTGGGGTCATGAGCGGGTGGTGGTGGAGGAAGCATTAAAGAACTAGATGAATGTTGTGTGTTTTGTTGGTGGTATACTACACCCTGACTGGCTCGGCCCTTTCTTGTGACCATTCTGTGAGGGGATGTCCAATTGTCTATAGATGGGCTTTGGGTCTCCCCTCTGACCCACCTCGTTTTGCATAGATATGATTGTTTTTGGTCTTCTGATGCCTGATACCTGATCCTGTCGACACCTCATGATCCTACAGGCTGGTGTGCTCTTTCATGTGGGCTTTGTTGCTTCCCTGCTAGATGGCTGCTTGTTTAACTTCAAGCCTCGAAGACCCCAGATGCTATATCTTCTAATAGCCAGACACCATCATCTTTCTTCACCATGCTTGCTTATACACCCATTTTGACTTCAGTGATCATGATGGGAAGGTGAACATCACAGAATGCCAGGTTGTTAGAATGAAGTGTTCTTGTATTGAGGGAGGACTCAATGGGTGAGGAGGGCGTAGAATGCCTTGTGGGGTTTGATCAAGCTCAATGTAGCTGAGAGGAATTACTGAGAGCCGAATGAAGGTCAAACATGATAGTGAGACAGAAGGAAAGGAAAAGGAAATAGAGGAAAGAACTAGGAGGTAAATGGGCATTTATAGAGGTAGAAATATAGGCATGTATAAATTTAAATATATTAATATATGACAATAGGGATATAAGTCTATATAAATATATTTGTTTGTATGTTAATGTATGTTAAGTATCAAGATAGCAGATGGACATTGGGCCTCTAGTCAAGTCCTCCCTCAGTCATTAAAAAAATACTTTTATTGGGGGCTCTTACATCTCTTATTATAATTCATGCATTCATCTAGTTTGTCAAGCATATTTTCACATATGCTGCCATCATCATTTTCAAAGCATTCTCTTCCCACTTGAACCCTTGATATCAGCTCCCCATTTCTTCCCCCTCCCTCTCCTGCCCGCCCTCCCTCACGAACCCTTGATAAGTTATAGATTATTATTTTCATATCTTATATCATCTCTCTTAGTCATTCTTTTGTTAGTGGAAACATCACTTAAAATTTACTTAAATTTGTTGTTCATTTATTTGGTTTAGTGGATTTTAAATAATAATAAATATAAAACATTAAGTGTAACATAAGTGTAACATAGAGTTAACCATTTTAAAGATCACCTCATTTATGGGGGGTTTAATGCGATGTTATTGCTGGTTTCGTTTGTTGAGATGGGCTGTGCAGCTCTATAGAATGTGCTTCTTTAGAAACCAAAAGCAAATTGTGTTCGTCCAGACTGACTAGAGAAACAAATCCAGGGAAACTCTTATGTGTGTGAGAGAGAACTTTATATCAAAGAGCAATTGTACATTAAGAAAACATCCCAGCCCAGTCTAGGTTAAGTCCATAAATCTGAATTTAGCCTGTATGTCTGATCCATCCTATAAATTCCTCTCCAAACTCATGCAACACATGCAACGATGCTGACTGCAGGAAGATCGCAGGCCAGTGGGTGGAAAGTCTTGTGGATCCAGTGGCAGTGGAAGTATCGCAGTGCTGGCGTGGGTCTCCACATGGTTTCTCCAGCTCCAAGGCTCTAGCATATCTCTGTGTGTCTTGTCATCAGGAATACGAAGCAGAGAGTCCCTGTGTCCCCCTTCCAGTGAGATATTTATCTCCATAGCACCTCGAAATGAGGTCAAGATGCGACCTGATTGACAAGCTAAACTCCATGCCCTCACTCTTAATAGTCTCAAGTTGGCACCAGATTATGTAACTATCACACAAATGAATAAACAAAAAAGTCAGAGTAAAGGCTCACAACCTTAAAAATCCTCCAGACTCCTCATCCCTCACATCCAATCATTGGTCCGAGTAGCTAAAACAAGAAGGAAAAGTAAGACTGAAGCTGACTTGGAATCTTTAGTGACATACAAGGTCATTTCAAACATACGATTTTAAAAACCGACCATTTAAAAGTGAATAAATAACCAAGTTATTTCGTATATTCACAATGAAATGTCACCACCACCTCTGTTTAGTTCTAAAATATTTTTATTACCTAAACCTATTTGGCCTACCATCCCCTTTTCAGAAAAACAACAACAACAACAACAAACAAAAACTCAGCATCCTCCTGTCAATGCAAATGATTATACTATATAGTCCATAATCAAGGATCAAATGTTGGTATATGCTTTTGTAGTTGTACATCGTTCCAGAGCTCCCCATAGGGTGGCATCGCTGACTTTAAGAAACACTGAAAGAATATTGCAAATCTGGTGGTTTCAAAATGCTGACCGTTTGGTTATCAGTCCAGTGAGGAACCCTCTGTGCCACCAGGATAGAGGCAGTTCTACTCTGTCCTGTAGAGTTACTGTGAGTTAGAATTGACTTGACTGTAATGGGTTGTTTCTAAAGAATATCTGGTACCCACTAAGCAGTCAGTCTCCTTACTCTTTCCCGGGCCTCTGACAACCTCCGACTTATTTTCTGTCTCCATGGATTCATTAGGTGGGTGTCAAAAGGCAAAGATGCTACTTTGAGGATTAAGGTAAGCCTGACACAAGCCATGGTATTTTCATTATGCCTGTGAAAGTTGGACATTGACTAAGGAGGACCTAAGAAGCATCCATGCATTTGAATCGTGGTGTTGGGAAGAATATTCAAAGTACCACCGACCGCCAAAAGAACAAACAAATCTCTATCAGAATAAGTAAGCCAGAATGTTCTGTAGATGCAAGGGTGGCAAGACTTCAACTCACCAATTTGAATGGTATGTTTCTTTCATGTGGGCTTTGTAACTTCTGAGCTAGATGGCTGCTTGTTTACCTTCAAGCCTTTAATACCCCAGACACTAATATCTTTTGATAGCCAGGCACCATCAGCTTTCTTCGCCACATTTGATTATGCACTCATCTGTCTTCAGCGATAGTATCAGGGAGGTGAGCACACAATGATACGATTTTTTGTTCTTTGATAACTGATAACTGAATCCTTCGGCACCTCGTGATCACACAGGCTGGTGTGCTTCTTTCATGTGGGCTTTGGTGCTTCTGATCTAGATGGCCACTTGTTTACCTTTAAGCCTTTAATACCCCCAGTGCTATTTCTTTTGATAGCTGGGCACCATCAGCTTTCTTCACCAGATTTGCTTTTCCACCTACTTTGTCTTCAGCAGTCTATTCCTTCTATTGCCCCGTGTCTGTTGAGATTCTTGAAGTCCATCGGGGATAGTGTAGGGAGGGATTGTTTTTCCAAGAATTTGTCCACGTCTTCCAAATTGTTGAATTTATTTGAGTACAATCCTTCGTAGTACTGTGTAATTATCCCATTGATTTCATTAGTGTCTGTTGTAATGTCCCCTCTTTTATCCTTCATTCTTGCTATTGAGATGTGTTCCCTCCTTTCTTTGGTTAAGCTTGCCAGCAGTCTGTCTATTCTGTTCATCCTTGCAAAGACCCAACTTTTAGCAGCTTTAATTTCTTCTGTAATTTTCTTATTTTCTCTCTCCTGAATCTCAGAGAGAGGTCTGTATGATATCAATGTGCTCAAATTTATGTAGATTTGCCCTATGCCTCAGCATGTGGTTATCTTTGAATATATGCCACGCATATGTTGAAAAGAATGTGAATTTTTGGTATTAGGATGAAAAGATCTGTAAATATGTATCAGGTCAAATTGTCTAATTGTAGTATTTAAATCTCCAGCCTCCTTGTTGAATTTCTTTCTCTGTGACCTATCTTTCTCAGAGAGCGGTATACTGAAAGTTACCCACTACAATTGTTAAGGATGTGATTTCTTTTTTTCACTTTTTGGAGTGTTTGGTTGACGTATTCAGTGGGTCTCTCATTTGGGAATATTTGTTTACAATGCTTAGTGGTTCTTTTTCTACCATTCCTCTGAGCATTATATAGTATCCCTCCTTATTTCTTTCTATGGTTTGCAATTTGAGGTCAATTTTATCCCAGATTAGGATTACAACCCCTGCTTTTTTTGAATTTCTGTTTGCTTGATATGCCTTTCTCCAGCCTTTGATTCTCAGCCTATTTTTGTCTGTAGTCTTGAGATGTGTCTCCTGTAGGCAGCAGATTGATGGGTTGTGTTTTCTAAGCCAGTCTGATAGTCTCCATCTTTTAATGCCTGAGTTTAGTCCGTTGATATTCAGGGTTATTATCTCTATCTGCAGGCTCTGTGATGCCGATTTACACCTTTTGAGTGGGGTGTTTTCCTACCTTCCTTTCTTTGTGTTGTGCATGTGTAGTGTGCGGATCATTCTAGACTTCTTTCCATCCTTAAGCCAATGATATCTTGGAGTCTTTTTTTCTATTTGTTGCCCTCTGGGTGAGGTTGTTCTATGTGGCAGTCTCTTATTTATGCTTGGTGAATGTTGTTGTTCTGCCCATACTGGGTCAACAAGGATCTTTTGTTGGACTGAGTTTCTTCTAACATATTCTTTGAGTTTTTCCTTGTCTAGGAAGACTCTTACTTCTTGGCTGGGTAGAGTATTCTTGGGCTTGCATTATTTTCCTTCAATTTTTGGAACATGTTACTCCACTCTCTTTTCTTCTTAGTTTCTGCTGATAGGTCTGAACATATTCTTATTTGGGAACCTTTATATGTGATTGCTTGTTTTTTCCTAGCTGCTTTCATGATTTTCTCCTTTTCCTCAAAATTGGATAGTTCAACTCTTATGTGCCTTGGTGACTTCTTGGGATTCATTCAGCCTGGCATTCTTTCAGCCTCCTGAATATTTGCTTGTTTTTCATTCATTAAGCTGAGGTAGTTTTCCTCCAAGAATTCTCTCACTATTGTTGCAGATGACTTCTTTGTTGTCTCTTTTTCTGACAATCCAATTATTCTGAGTTTGTCCCTATTCATCGCATCAGACATAGCTCTTAGGTTTCTTCAGTTTCTCTGATGATCTTATTTGGTTTTTGTTCATTGTTGTTAGTCTGCTTGGCTGTCCCCCAAGTCACCGGTGAGGTTTTCTCCTTCCTCCAGTTGATTCTAGAGGTCTGTGAATCTGCTACTGGTGTACTGACTTTATCTCCTCTATCATTTCATACTTTTTCAGTGTGTTGTTTCCCTCATATCCTGTATGACTCCAAGGAATATTCTGAAAACTTCTTTCTGTGGCACATAGATGTCTGCTTCTTTTATGCATGTTGTTAGGTTCAGGACATCTGCCATTGCCTTTTGTTTCTCCTATTTTTTTGTTGAGGTCATTGTGGCTGATTGCTGTTTGCATTGCATTGTTTTAGAGGAACCAGGTGCCATTTTCCAGGGAGTCCAAGAGCACTGGCTCTCTCTGGGACTCTCGTAGGAATGCTTCTTTGAATTGCTTACAGCTAATTTCCCTATGGAATTATCCTACCACTTTATCTTCCTGTGACTTCACTCTTAAGGGGGGTTCCCCAGGAGGTTGATGGGTTGCCTGCTTTAGTGTAGAACACTGGGAATGGTGGGAGGAATTGCCCTGGCCTGGAAGATTACTGCAGAGCTTGGGAAGAGGTTCATGCAGCAGCTTGGAATGTTGGCGAGTGTTGACCCAGCTGCCTTAGGCCATGTGTGGCACTAAGGTAGATGGGAGGAAGTTCCCTCAATCACGTGGGCCCATAGAGGAAATATAGGAGCTCCCTCAGCCACAGGAGCAGGAATTCCCTTGGCAAGAAGTTGGGCAGAATATCCCCTGGTGGAGGCTGGCCAGTCTTTCCCTAGCCTTGGGCTATGCTGCCCAGTGTGGAATTTACCTAACTGGGTGGGGGACAGGCATAAATGCCCTAGGCTAAGGGGAGTGTCCTGGAGTTCAGCAGTGGCTTGTGAGAGAACAGGGAAGAGACAAATAGGAAAAAAAACAACAGCCTGCTGAGAATGGGGGGAGAAGAGAGAAGAGAGGGAAACCAAAGTAATAATATAGCTGAGCCCCAATCCCTGCCCGTGGGGCTGCAAGTGTTTAATTCCTGCCCCGAGGCAAAGCTGTGGCTGTGTTGAGATAAAGCCCCTGCGCCAGCTCCAAATGCTCCCAGCTCCGGCCAAGATAGTGCGGGGCCAAGGTAAGCCCCAGCGGGCCTCCGCTGAGGTAAGCCCAAACCCCCAGTCCCTCAAAACCTTGTGGATATGTGCCTACTCATTTTTATGAAGCTCCTTCTGTGGTCCAGCAGTGATGAATTTCCCTCATAGTAACTCTCCTGGGGTGATTTCCGTGGGGTCCCTCTGATATGTGTTACTCAGTCACTATCTTCCCGGAAGTCTCCTTCTTCTTTCTCATGCTCATTATTATTAGTTCTCCCTGTCCCCCTCATCCTTCCTGGCCCTATCTCTATAGATTTACCTATCTTAGGTTTAATATAAAGAAAAATATTTAAAACACAAAGCAATAAAAAACCCAACATGAAAAAATTAAAACAAAACAAACATGAACAATAAAACAGAAAAATCTCAATGGAAAAGAAAGCAGAAGATATTAAAACTGGAACAAATTTGAAATGGATTAAAAGGGAGAACAAATGATAAATGTTAACTTTTAACCTAACTACATTTGTCGTAAACCACTTCTCACTGCACTCGCCACCTGATCACAGGGCTGTACACATCCCAGGGCAATGGTCAGAGCGGATCCAGCAGAGGCTAAATTCACATGGGGACCCGACAAATAGATTTTGGGTGTTTGCTGTCTGTATTATTTCCAATCCTTGGATCACACAGGCTGAAGTGCTTCTTCCATGTTAACTGATACCTCACTTAGATGGCTGCTTGTTTTAAGACAAGCTTTTAATAGCGCAGATGTGATGCTTTATGATAGCTGGGAACCATCTGATTTCTTCACCACACTTTGCTATAATACCCATATCTTCAGTTGTCTCTTCATGAGGGCAAATATTGAGTAGGGCCACATCATAAGAAATAATTGTTCTTAGATTAGGACTGTGATTCAGTGTGAGCTACAAATCCATTCATATATCTCTGGTTTATATTTATCTCTGGTCCATTTTAGAGACATCAATATCATTTTATAATAGAGAACATTATAAATCATTCCCATGGGCATCAGGTAATTCTATCAATAGTATCATTAATTTAGCCAATAGTATGGAATTTAAAATACTTTTCAGAAAAGGAAAGCGTACACATTTAGGACAGATTGTTATACCAAAATACACAAATTTTGACCTGTACAGATAAAAAAACTCAAGTGGCTGTACAGTTTGCACCTCCCTAATGCTGCGACCTTTAAAACAGTTCCTCACATTGTGGTGACCCCCCAACCATAAAATTATTTTCATTGCTACTTCATAACTGTAATTTTGCTATTGTTATGAATTGGGAAACCCCTGTGAAAGGGTTGTTCAATCCCGAAAGGGGTCATGACCCACAGGTTGAGAACTGCTGGTTTACACACCAGTGAGGTTTGGAGATAGGGCAAAACTTTCAATAAGATTCATTCACCAAGGCAGGGCCATGCATGCTAGACTAAGATATGTCATAAAAAAGCAAAGAGAGTATAAAGATGCAAATATATGGTAGTCCTGAGTCACCAATCATTGGGTACCCTCGAAGCAAGAGATCTGAATCAAAGTCTTCACATCTGCTGCTTCTCATACTAGGGCGTTTCAGCATTAAATCCAAGGGAGTATTTCAGTTCCTTAAGGTAAAGCCCTGTTTGCTTAGTGGGGTTTCCAGATGGATCCTTTTGGTGTGTCCTATGAAGGATGTTGTGTACCTCGAAAAGGCAGTCTAGAGTCCTGGTTGTCTATAGTAGAGATATATTTGACACAAATTATAAAAACTGACTCCAATGATACAGCATTGGAGGACACTGGCATTTTTTTAGGTTCAGTAATAACTATACTTGTGGAAGTTTCTGTATCATCTGGACTATCTCTGGGGATGGAGACGGTGTTTCTAGTTTTAAAATAGCGAGTGCTGTCTGCATGCTACTTTTATTTTCCTTTATATTTTACAATCTCCTCTCATTGTTTCCTGACAATGTCTCTCAACCATGCTTTCAAGCAACTGAAGCCCTTGATGTAGTTTTGAAAAATTCCAGCTAATCTGTTCCTGTAAACATTTCTGATAATTTTCCTCCCTTTATTTTTCCTCTTCTTTTTTTCTCTTCAAAATCATTTAAGTTCTGATCTATTAGTTTCCATTCTTCAGGATATACAAGCTGTTCTACATAAATGACATCAGGTTTTAAATTCAGCCTTCTTGCCTTATGGGCGAGATTTCCACTGATCTCTTCCATCATATCATCCTGATCAAATGGTTGGAGTGTGTTCGCATGACTTAGCACATTTTCCATATCCCTTGCATGCATTTTCCTGCCACAGTCTTTCCCAGAAGATGAACTAATGAGAAGATGTACCCAGATAAATAAATCCATAAATAAACAAGAAGAAGAAAGAGGATGGTTGTAAATGTGGTTTGCTGACTCAGTACATCCTAAGTTGGGAACTATTTATATCTGAAACAAACTCTTATACACACACACACACACACACACACACAGCAGTAATAAAGAGCCAGCTTGGATATTGTTGCCTGTCAGATGAGTGTTTATCGCCTGGATGGCCAGGTGAAGGGGCTTCTTTGTGAAGTTGGTCCACCTCTGTAAAGCACCATCTTGCATTTGCTTTCTAAGGAGCCCCGGTGGCACAGGGCTGCTAGCTGCAAGATGGGAGTTTCAAGCCCAGCAGCTTCTTGGGCAGGGAGAACCCACCAGCTGCTCCCCAGGAGAAACATGAGGCTTCTCTGCTCCCTTAAAGAGATATAGTCTCAGAAACTCAAGGAAGGGTCACTGTGAGCTGGAACTGATTTGATGACAATGGGTTTTGTTATCTATTTACTTTCCATTCTTTCTTGCCTAATTACCTTTATCCTTCCTGTAAAGAATTATTACTCTGATTTGCTGGACTATGTTTTCTAGGGAACTGGAGCTAAGACCACGAGCACATCATAAATGCTTCATGTTAGAACTTGCAAGTGGAGGAACAAGGTAACGGAAAGTACTCTTAAGTTATGCAGAGGCTCAGTGTCTTCCATGAAGGGTTTCCCTGAGAATATTCTTGAGAAGACTCGGAGAAGTACCAAAGAATTGCTAACTATATTACTTTTTCCATTTGATGATTGCCAAATTTCAAGGGAATGGAAAGATAGCAGAAAATCAGTATTTGCACCGGAATGACTATCCCCTGTTGTGAAATTTCAGTAAGATACAGTACAAACATGCCTTGACTGGAGTGAATATGAACTAGACCTCAATGTCATGAATATAGAAGAAAAGCTCATCTGGAAAACAAGTAAATGAGAGTCCTCCAAAAGATCGCTTCACAAACCCAGGCTCAGAATAGGTGATTTCATGGGGTGAGTGGCCTGGAACCTGGCCTTGGCCCCATCCTAGAGTAGTTCCCTCTCCCACCCCCCCTTGGCATGACTCTCGTGTCTTTGCCATGCAATGGAAAAACCTAGGCAACGTGGAAATGTTGGTTCAGGCCCAGATCAGAGCGTTGTGTCTCAGGTTGCCACAGTCATATTCTCTCTCTCTCTCTCTCTCTCTCTCTCTCTCTCTCTCTCTCTCTCTCTCTCTCACACACACACACACACACACACCTGCTAACTAGACCAGCAAATTTAAAGATGATGAAATCTGAAGAAAGATGATTGAAGATTTTCTCTACAATTATGCCACGTCTATGCAGATTGTTTTATTGTGTATGAGGAAAAGGGCTAGTTTTGTGTGCTGGAGTACACTGAGTATTTGAATGGAATTTGTCAAATGTCTCAGGGCAGGACAAAAGGGCAAGTGGTTACTGCTCTCTAAAAACAGGTCCTGCCAAAATAAGGTGATCTTGGGCCCAGCGACGTTTTTTAGTAGATGGAGGAGATAGATGTTATTTGTCATGAATTGGCAAGGTTGTTCACCCAGTTCTATGGCATACTCATTAATCACCCGCTTAACCAGCCAGACAGGTGTTGAACAGGAAGCCAGGTGTTAAGCCCAACTTGACAAAAACAAATGAGAGGAACTAGAGAGACAAAGTCCATCCTGTAGCTAGCAGACTTGGGCACAAGATGGTCCCATTACTGGGACAGGTTCTAAAGGAGCAGGGGTGGGGGTGCCGAGTACCTGGAAACAGAGGAGGTATTAGAGGAAGGAGCCATCAACTGGAAGACTAACACATGTGACCCTGATAGGGGAGGAAGGAACTCGAATACAGCTGGGGTATTGTTCATTTTGATTTCTAAGATTTCCCATTTTTTTGCTCCCCAACATCTGAAATAAAAAAAATATGTAGAGTGACTTCACCAGTTGAAAAGGAAAATCAGATTCTGCATTAGCCCAAGGCTGACTCCTATGCGTCGGAGGCCGGACATGCCTCTTCTCTTCAACCTTCTTGCCAGCTTTGACACTGACCAAGTTTCCTACAGCATTTACTATTTCTCAGTTGGGTTTGAGAATCCATGCAACAGCCACACAGAACTCACAGACCATACTACTGGTGATAGCATTTACGAGGTACAATTCAGGAACAGAAATGTTCAGGATACAGTACTTTGGTCAGGACAGCCTCTTTTCTGTGGTGTCCAAGGTAGGTCTCTTTCTGGTCCACAGCCTTTGCCCTAGCCTCTTCTCTGCCAGATGTTATTACAAAGTTTTTTTGGTGTTTTTTTTTAAGCACTGTTGACAAATGCCCCAAAGATATTCCATTTTGCCTCAACTCAAAGGTGCTTGCCTCCAGCTCTGTGGGGAAGCAAGCGTAGCTTCCTTGATTAAGTGCTTAGAGTTCCCTACCCTAATCAGCTTTGCTTTTGCTCTGAGTGGGCCAGGAAGCCCACACTGTCTCTTGCTCTGGCTCTGCTGCTGTTGGTCCTCTGTCACACCTCTGCCATTTCTCTGGTGTCACAATGTTCTGGGCTTGGATCAAGGAGGTTTAATGGACAAGAATCAGGATCCAAAGGACATACTCCACTCCCATCTCTTTTTTCTTGATGGTAATGGGATCCCCATTCTTGTTTCTGAAATGGTTTAGTTTAAACCCAGAGGGATGGAAAATTGGCCAATTATTTGATTAGAGTTCTATGTTTACAATCACAATGAACTGTTACAAACCACTTGTATCTGGATCATATGAACCTAGCAGTATCTTCCCTCATCTTCTCCTACCCAGTTCCATCAGGAAACAGTGGTTGGGTGGGAGTTACAAAGACTAGGGCTAGAAGAGACATGGCTTCTTGACGCCAAGTCCCACTGGCCTAGCCTGGTGCATCCTGACTCAAGAAGCCCAGCAGAGCAGGGCTTTATTTCTCATCCACCACTCCTCATCACGTAGCACAGGCTAGCTGGCTCACTAGTGTGTCAGAAGTAGCTATGAGTCCCCTCCTGGGAGAACCAAGCTAATAACACCAACCCACCTACCTCCCCCTCCCCCACAGCTGCAGCAACTCTACAGTGGAATTTAAGAGCTAGTGGGGGTGGGGAGAAATAGGTATTTATAGCCAAAGTATCTATGTAAAATACGGATGGGATAAGGTTAAGTTTGTGAAAGCGCATACTGAAGCATTGATGAAAATCGAAGAGTTGATTGAAGGAACAAACCTGTCTGGCATTGGGCAATACCTCGTAAG
Source organism: Tenrec ecaudatus (assembly GCF_050624435.1). NCBI lineage: Eukaryota > Metazoa > Chordata > Mammalia > Afrosoricida > Tenrecidae > Tenrec > Tenrec ecaudatus. The sequence goes on from NC_134539.1 coordinate 32,129,240, forward strand.
GAATCGCCAAAGTGGTGCCGTGAAAAAAGGAACTTTTACAGAGTTTAAATACAGAGTCCAGGAATTTACAAGAAAAGGATTCTGATTGGTTGATATGGTCCTGTTTTCATAGATGACAATGGCAATATTCCTTAACTGTTTTTTGCTGATCATAACGTTTGAGTCTTTCAACCACTTCCTCTAAAATATTCGAAGGGTTCGCCTGAATGAATACTCTTCTTATGAGCATGCAATGAGAAGAAAGGGGGAGGAGGGAAGGTGGGGCCTGCAGGCTTCCTGAGATATGGTAGCTAGTTGACTTTTGAAAAGAGCTCAGAATAACCAGTAAAAAGACAAAAAAGAGTCTGGCCTGCATCAGTGGCAGAAGGCGTTTCTTATGCCAAGCACCTAATTCTTTTGAGCTCCTGAAGAAGCTAAACACCAGTATGTGAAACTATTTTAGCACCATGATAATAGTTGTGTATGAATGAGCAAAAAAACCCAGAAGGAAATATTCCAAACTGAAAGCATTGTTAGAAAGGCGAAGTTTTGAGAGAGAGAGAGAGATGTTTTTTCACTTTTTGGTATATGAATACCCTACTGTACTTCTATAGGTTAAAGAAACATTTCAGGAGTAAAGGGTTTGGAATCTTTCAATCCTATGATAGATTAAGTTGTTTCAGACTATACCTTACACAAAAACTAGGTAGAAAAGATTGACAAGATATTTTAAAAGTCTGTTTGAAGGCATTGTGTAACTACCAAATCCATGAGCTGACAACACATTAAGCACCAGGCTCTGTCATGGTTTGTGCTTCAGTTGGATAACAGCAAGATTTCTTCGTCTGCAACTCTTGACTCCTGATGGGCTGGTACAACACTCGGTGACACGAGAGCAAAGGGCTAGCAGTACCCACAGCCACCGTCACCCCAGTCAAATGTGGAGGTTATCTACTACAGACTCCTGTTGCAACTCACCCAGCCCTTGTTCCCCCGTCTCAGTTGAGCAAGTTAGAGACTGGTGCTGAGTCAGATAGTCGCCTCGTTGTTTACAGCACAGGCACTTAGTATATCTTATTGTCACAGAGTCAATTCTGACTCATAGTGACCCTCTTGGAAAGAGTAAAACTGCCCCTGTGGGTTTCGGAGACTGTAACTCTTTATTGGAGTGGAAAGCCTTGTTGTTCTCCTGTCGAGCCGACTGGCGGTTTTGAACGGCTGAGCTTGCAGCTAGCAGCCACTTAGCCACCACTCTGGCGTTTAGTATAGATTCCTTTATTGATTTGGTAGTGACGGGGGTGTTTGTGTGAACAAGAGCAAGTTCAGAGACCAGACACAGTTAAATTTGTTATTTTTAATGGTGTGGGTATAGATACTCACGTTGGCCTTCCTGCCTCATGCTAAAGAGTGGACAGCACACAGGGAGATGAAGTATGAGAAAGAACAGATGGCCTCAGAGAGCTGCACAATGATGATTTATACTCACTGTCTGGCCAAGAGCCAGACCACTACCACATGTTTTAAAAGTAGACTCTCTTCAGGAAACTGTTTATAGTTTCTGAGTAATATCAGGATATTCATACATGCTTGGGTTTATTAAAAAGCCTACTTAAACATGTCTCTGGGATTAGTGGATGGCTGTAGACAAGTTCTTTTCTTTTTCCGTTTTTTTTTTTAGTTACAAAAGGCATTGAAAATTATGGATAAGAATGATTTAAAATAAAAGTGCCTGATTAAACAAATACAACAAACAAATACAACATAGCCATATTTAGGACAACACAGCAGAGGTAGATATTCAAGAATAGAGTATTTTTGCCTGAGCAAAATGTAAAGACAAGTTCTTTTCATTAATATTTTTGTCTTGGTCTCATTAGGGTGACTTCAAAAATGGATTTTGTTTTTGTGCCATGAAGAGGGGTGGGGGTGGGTGAAGATAGGGACAGATATTGAGGTCAGGACTAGTATCAATATTTTTTCGGTATCAAATGACTTTAGACTTTATCTGAAGGAAAGGCACAAATGGAAGAACGGAAGTGGATGCTTGGGTACAATTTCTAGAAAAGGGACAGATCTACCCAATAAGCATGCGCTGCCTTGGTGACTTGGGGAAGGCCAGGCGGCCGCTTAGCGCTCTCCATCACCTGCTCATCCAGGTACTGCGTCTCGATGAAGTCACGGAGACGGGGGTCGTTGTCCGTGGCCAGCTTGTGCCGCTGTCGCAGGGACTGGCGATGCCCTTCTCCAGGTGCAGCGCACACTCCGTGGCGCTGAGCCCACTCTCCCCGTCGTTTCGGTCTGGTGGCTTGATATCCGGGAGGAAGATCCGGGCCCTCGCTGGGTCTGCAGCGTCATCCGTTGCTCCGCGTGTTCCCTCCTCGTGAGACTGGTGTAGAAAGTATTTGGCAAAATTCTTCAGAGCCACGTCATCCCCGTCGAAGTAGTAAGCCATGGTGGACAGGTAGACGTGGGAGGCGGAGAGCTCCAGGGTGATGTGGCGTTGATGGCGGCCTCAGTGAGAGTCCTGGTTGTAGTTCTGGCGCACCTGCGAGGGAGAGCGGTCACGGTCTGGGGGCGTGGAGGGTAGGCTGAGAGGTGCTGATGGGGGGCGGAGACTGGCAATTGCCGGGGGGGGGGGGGGGGGGGGTGGTAAAGCACCATTGAAGCAAGAGACCACTGCTGTTCCGCTAGTATCAATTTTTAAACAATACTCAAGTGGACACCTTCTCAAATCATTAAGCCTTTGCAACAAGTTTGCCAGAGTGCTGCCCCACACAAAACAATTTTTAGGTGGACTGAGAATTTAAAAAAAATCATTTTATTGGGGGCTTGTACAACTAACTCATCACAATCCATACATCCATCCATTGCGTCAAGCACATTTATACATTTGTTGCCATCATCATTCTCAAAACACTTGCTTTCTATGTGAGCCCTTGGTATCAGCTCCTCATTTTTACCCCTCCTCTCCTACCCCTCCCTCATGAACCCTTGATAATTTATAAATTATTATAATATTGTTATGCCTTACACTTTCATTATTATAATATTGTTATGCCTTACACTGTCCTATGTCTCCCTTCACACACTTTTCTGTGGGTCGTCCTTCAGGGAGGAGGTTATATGTAGATTCTTGTAATCGGTTCCCCCTTTCCACCCTACCCTCCACCCACCCTCCCGGTATCGCCACTCTCAGCACTGGTCCTGAAGGGATCATCTGTCCTGGATTCTCTGTGTTTCCAGTTCCTATCTGTACCAGTGTACATCCTCTGGTCTAGCCAGATTTGTAAGGTAGAATTGGGATCATGATGGTGGGGGCAGGGAGGAGGAAGAATTTAAGAACTAGAGGAAGGTTGTAAGTTTCATCATTGCTATACTGCACCCTGACTGGCTTTTCTCCTCCTTGCCACCCTTCCATAAGGGGATGTACAGTTGCCTACAGATGGGCTTTGGTTCCCCACTCCTCACATGTCCTCATTCACAATGATATGATATTCTCTTCTTTGATGCCTGATACCTGATCCAATCAACACCTCGTAATCGCACAGGCTGGTGTGCTTCTTCCATGTGGGCTTTGTTGCTTCTGAGCTAGATGGCTGCTTGTTTACATTCAAGCTTTTAAGACCCTAGACACAATGTCTTTTGATAGCCAGGCTCCATCAACTTTCTTCACCACGTTTGCTGATGCACTCATTTGTCTTCAGTGATCGTGTTGGGAAGGTGAGCATCATGGAATGTCAGTTTAAAAGAACAAAGTGTTTTTGCATTGAGGGAGTACTTGAGTGGAGGTCCAATGTCCATATGCGACCTTAATACTAAACCTCTAAATATATGCGCATAGATCTATTTCCCCATCATCATATATAAATATATTTACCTATGTACATGCCTGTATTTAGGCCTCTATAAATGCCATTTGCCTCCTAGTTCTTTCCTCTATTTCCTTTTGTCCCACTATCATGCTCAGCCTTCATTTGGGTTTCAGTAATTCCTCTCGGTTATATTGCTCTTGATTAAGGCCTCTTACACCCTCCTCACCACTGATTTTAGATCACTTATTGTTCCCTTGTCCCTGGGTTTAACACCCACTTCCTTTCCCCTGCCTTCCCGTCTCCCACGACCCTCTACCCCACCGTTGGTCCAGTTGTTTTCTCCTTCAGATTGTTTATTCCACCTATCTTATCTAGATAGAGCTGCAGAAACAATAATATGCACAGAACAAGACAGAGCAAAACAACAACAACAACAACAAAATGACAAAAAAAAAGAGCCTGTAAATAGTTCAAGGTCTGTTTCTTGACCTTTAGGAGTGTTTTCTGGTCGAGTCTGATGGAGTGCCATGCCCTGGCTTCAAAGTCTATTTTTGGTATTTTCTCGGGACTTCTTTGCTCTGCTCCCTTTGCTGTTCTGTTGCACGCCTTTAGTGTTTTCCTCAGTGTGGTGGGATTAGATCGGGCACAATTCCTACATTGTCTCCAGTGTTGTCCCCTGGAGGTCTATGGGTCAGTGAGGATGTTGTGTCTCATAGTGGGCCCAACCATATGGTCCTCTCTGTGCATTGTCTGCTCTGAGCAGGGATATCGTCCTCAAGGCTTGGTGGGCCAGGATGTGCTCCACTCTCTCTTCCTCCCCCTTCATTTGCTCCTGTGTCTTCTGATCAGACATGTCCCTCTCCATGAGCTGTACCTTCAGTGCTGTCCTCTGAAGCAAATTCTTCTTGGTGGAGGGGCAGCTGTCCATGTAGTTGGGATTGGGATGGCTCCTCAGACCTTTCCACTGGTTCCCTAATCCGTACCGGCATGTTGCATTCACATCTTGGAGCACCAGGTTGAAGTCTGGTCCCTCTTTCCCTGTGGAGATATAAACAATACCCCCCTCTTGGGTGGGTTAGTGCCCTGTGCTCCCACTACCCATTTCTTATCACCCCCTTTTCAGTTGGCTACCATATGTATTCCTGGGTTTGATCTTGTCCCTGCCATACTACCTTGACCTCACCCCAGGAATGTTTGTGTACAGTAGCTTTTCTCCTATGCCCCTCTTGCATTTTTTTAAGCTTATCTCAGTCGACTCATGTTATACTTGTCCTTTTGTGCTTGGCTTACTTCACTTAGCATACTTTCCTCCAGTTCTTCCCATGCAGCGGTGTGTCTCATGTGTTCATCACTGCTTTTTAGTGATGCATAGTACTCTATTGTATGTATGCACCAGTTTTTAAATTTTTTGATGGAAATTTAGGTTGTTTCCAACTCATTGCAATTGTGCACTGTGCTGCGATGAACATTGGAGCACAGATGTCTGACTGTGGTTTGCTTCTTACCTCTTCAGGGTATGTGGCCAGTAGGGGGATTGCTGGGTCATATGGTAGCTCAATTTCCATCTGTTTTAGAAATCACCAAATCGATTTCCATAGTGGCTGTACATACCTACTTGTCCACGAGCGGTGCATGAGAGTTTCTGTCTCACCACAGCCCCTCCAACACTTGTTGCTTTCTGATTTTTTGAATTGGGCTATCTTTGTGGGTGTTAGGTGGTATCTCATTGTTGTTTTAATTTGCATTTCTTTTATGGCTAATAATCAGGAATATTTTTTCATGTTTATTGGTCATTCGGGTTTCTGCCCTTGTGAAACTTCTGTTCAGGTCCTTTGTTGACCTCCTCAGTGGGCAATTCGTTTTTTTTCTTTTTGGAAGCTAGCTGAGTATTGTAGATTTTAGTAATAAGGCCTTTGTCTGATGTGTCATTGCTAAAGATGTTTTCCCAGTCTCTCTTATTACTCTTGGTGAATTCTTTCGATGTACACAAGTGTTTTATCTTCAGTATATCCCATTTGTCAATTTGTGCCTCCTCTGTGTTTGTGTCCTTCCCTATTTCTGATAGCCTGTGTATTCCCTGTGCCAAAGTTCTCAGGTTGGTCCCAATTCCCTCATTGATGGCCCTAATAGTTTGGGATTTTACTTCAAGGTCTGTGATTCACCTTGAATTTATTCTTGTGCATGGAGTGAGATAAGGGTCTTGCGTCATTTTTCTGCAGGTAGATCTCTATTTTTTCCAGCACCACTTGTTGAAGAGGGCATATGCTTCCCATTGGATATTTTTGGGCCCTTATCAAAGATCAGTTGTGTGTATGCTGATGATTTTATTTCTGAGTTTTCAGTTCTTTTCCATTGGTCTGAGTATCTGTCATTGTACCAATACCATGCAGGTTTGAACACTGTGGCTGTATAGTACATGCTAAAGTCAGGTAAAGAGAGCCCTCCCACGGTGTCCTTCTTCTTGAGGACTTCTCTGCTAATTCTGGGCTTCTTCTCTCTCCATATGAAGTTGGTAATCAGTTTTTCCGTTTCTTTGAAGAAAGATGAGGGTTATTGTATCAGGATTGCATTAAACTTATATAGTGCCTTGGGCAGAACTGACATCTTTACTATATTGAGCCTTCCAATCGATGAGCATGGGATATTCTTCCATTTGTTGAGGTCCCTCTTGGTTTCTTGTAATAGTGTTCTGTAGTTTTCCCCATATAGATATTTTGTTCTTTTAGTCAGGTATATGCCTAGATATTTCAATTCGTGCTTGCCTATTATGAATGGTACCACCTTTTTGATCTCCTCTTCTGTGGTCTTATCTGATACGCATAGCAGTCCAATAGACTTCTGTTTGTTGAGCTTGTATTCTGCCACTCTCCCAAACTCCTCTATTGTTTCCAGTACTCTCCTTACGGAGCTTTTGTGATTTTCCACATATAAAATTTTAATCATCTGCAAATAATGATAGTGTCACCTCTTCCTTCCCCAGGTGAATACCTTTGATGTCTATTCTTTGCCTTATGCTGTTAGCTAAAACCTCCCGTACGATGTTAAATAAGAGTGGGAACAAGGGGTATCCTTGTCTGGTCCCCTTTTTCAGTAGGATTGGGTTTGTCTTTTCTCCATTGAGTACCATGTTGGCTGTTGGATTTTCATATTTAGTTTATATTATCTTGAGGAATTTCCCTTCCATTCCTATCTTCTTGAGTGTCTTAAACAGGAATTGGTGTTGGATGTTGTCAAATGCTTTTTCCGCATCTATCAATATTATCATCTGATTTGTACAGTTTTTCATGCCAATATGGCGAATGATACTAATCGTTTTTTGTATGTTGGACTATCCCTGGATCCCTGGTATGAATCCCACTTGGATGTGGTGAATTATTTGTTTTATATACTTTTGTATTCTATTGACCAGTACTTTGTTAAGGATTTTAATATCGATGTTCATTAGGGATATTGGTTTTTAGTTCTCAAATCTTGGGGGATCCCTTCCCGCTTTCGGTTTCAGAGCTACACTAGTTTCAGAGAAGGAGTTTGTAAGTTTGTTGTCCTTTTCTATGTTCTGGAAGAGTTTTTGTACAATTGGTGTTTTCCCTGAATGCTTGGTGAAACCATCTGGTCTAGGGGATTTTTTTTTGCCTGATAATCCCTTGATAACCTTGTCTATTTTTTATTTGTTATGGGTCTGTTGAGATTCTTGAAGTCCACTGGGGATAGTCTAGAAAGGGATTGTTTTTCCAAGAATTTGTCCATGTCTTCCAAGTTGTTGAATTCATTGGAGTACAGTCCTTCATAGTACTCTGTAATTATCCTTTTGATTTCATTGTAATGTCCTTTCTTTCATCCCTCATCCTTGCCATTGAAATTTGTTCCCTCCTTTCTTTGGTTAGGTTTGCCAGCGGTCCGTCGATTCTGTTTATCCTTTCAAATAATCAACTTTTAGCAGTGTTAATTTTTTCCAGTTGTCTTATTTTCTTGCTCCTAAATCTCAACCCTGATTTTTTAATTTCTTTTCTTTTGCTATTAGTAGGGCTGTCCTGTTGACTCTGCTCTAGTTGTTGTAAATTTTGTGCCAGTATATCAATCGTGAGTCTCTCTTTCTTTTTCGTGTGTGCATGTATTGTTATGAAACTTCCTCTGAGAACGGCCTTTGCTGTGTCCCGTGAATGTTGGTACATTGTGTTCTCATTCTTTCTTTCCTTCGTGTTCTCACTCTTGTTGGTTTCATGAAATTTCCTAATTTCATCTCCGATCTGTGCCAGTATGTACTTTTTTTGCAATAGAGTTATTCCTCCTCCAATTGTTTGCTCTTGTTTTCTATGACTTCCTTTTGTTGATTTCCAGCCTTATGGCAGAGTGGTCAAAGGGAGAGGTCTGTATGGTATCAATATGCTTAAATTTATGTAGATTCACTTTATGCCCCAGCAAGGGGTCTACCTTCGACTATGTGCCATGTAGGCTTGAAAAGAATGTGATTTTGGGAGGGGGGTATTTGGATGAAAAGCTCTGTAAATATCTATCAGGTCAAATTGTTTAATTGTAGTGTTTAGATCGCTAGCCTCCTTGTTGAGTTTCTTTCCCTGTGATCAATCTTTCTCAGAGAGCAGCATATTGAGTCCCTCTGGTATGTGTTACTCAGTCGCCATCTTCCTGGAAGTCTGGACTGAGAATTTTAAGGAAGGTCAGGAGGACCTGAGAGATGAAGTCAAGATAGAGAGGTCACTCAGAAAGTTAAAGCAACTACTTTGGGGGATTCCAAAAGGATAATAAGGATAGATTTTCTAAAAGAACTGAGGAGAACCACAGGGGCTTATTAGGAACATGTTTTAAGAAAATTGAAACTGTCTTGGTAAGAAAAAGGCCAGGAAAGTTACATTGAGGAAATCACACCCCCCCACCCCCGCATCATGACAATGCATTTGCTCATTCTTTGAGAGGGGCCAGAGCTGTCCCATGAGGGACTTCACTTACCCCACAGCCCTGCAACCCTACTCTTGACCTTTTAGATTTCTTTTTGTTTTGGGATCCCTCAAGGATGCCAAGGTTGCTCTTTTAAAGTGGTGTAAATGAAAGAGTGCAGAATTCTTTGGGGGAAAGGTGGGAGAGATAGAAACACCACCTTCAGAAATGTATACAGCCTGATAGAGGATATGTTGAGAAGCAATAGTTTCATTTTTTTATTTAATAAAAATTTGTGAGATTTCATAGTAGTATTTCTTGACACACTCTCGTATGTCCCGTGGATTATATTGTAGCCCCATGAAGAAAAATCCTGATAGACATGCTAGTGGTGAGACTATTGTCCCTTCACAACACAAGCCCTACTAAACAGCTTCACTGTGTCTGAGAGCTTCAAAGTCAGCAGATCGAAACCACTAGCTGGTTCTATCCTATCCTATAGGGTTACTATAAGTTAACATGGTGAGTGAACAAATGGGCCAGGTATTGTGTTAGGTTCTGGGGAGAGAGAAAGCATAGTTTATGCCAGTTAGAAGCAATATTCTTATACACAAGCAAGCTTGTTAATGCCCAAGAGTGAAGACCCAGAGTAGTGGCAGGCCTCAAAAATTACCAGGGCTCACAGAGCTGGTCACTACACTATGCAGAAGTGTAGCCTAATACCACTAGATGGCGCCAGAGACACTAGAGGGTCGCATTTAGCTACCAGAACTATTCCCAAGGACTCCCAGCAGTAACCGGAAATTGTTAGCCACCTGCTCCAGGGTCATCAGTCCCCATCTTTCATCAGAATCACTTACACAGAACACTTATTAAAGACAGAGGTGGGTACATAATTTGTTGGGCCCAGTGCAAAATGAAAGTACAAGTTTCTTTTCACTCTGTTTTATAAGTCTACGAGACTCTTCTGAAATATATTATAGGCAAAATATTGAGCAATGCAGAAAGTGTCAAGAGAAGATGGAAAGAATGCACAGTTACTGTACCAAAGAGAATTAGCTGAAGTCCACTATTTCTGGAGGTAGCATATGAGCAAGAGCCAATGATGCTAAAGGAAGAAGTTGGAACTGCACTGAATGCATTCACCAAAAGCAAGGCTCCAGGAATGGATGGGATAGCCACTGAAATGTGTCAGCAAGCTGAAGGAGCCCTGGAAGCACTCACTGGTGTATGCTAGGAAATTTGGAAGATAGCTACTTGATCAACTGACTGGAAAAGATCCGTATTTTTGCCCATTCTAAAGAAAGGTGACCCAACAGAATACCCAAACTATAGAACAATATCAATTATATAGCTTAAGATTATCCAACAAAGGTTGTAGCAATACATTGGCAGGAAACTGCCAGAGTTCAGTCTGGATTCAGAAGAGGATGTGGGATAAGGGATATCATTGCTGAAGTCAGATAGATTTTGGCTCAAAGCAGAGAATAACAGAAAGATGTTTACTTGTGTTTCATTGACTATGCAAGGATATTCAACTGTGTATACCATAATAAACTTTAGATAATGTTGAGAAAAATGGGAATTCCTGGACACTCCATCGTGCTCATTAGGAACTTGTACATGGATCAAGAGGCAGTTGTGCAAACCGAACAAGGGAACACTGCATGGTTTAAAATCAGGAAAGGTGTACATCATGATTGTATCCTGTCACCATACTGTTCAATGTATATGCTGAGCAAATCATCAGGGAAGCTGGCTTATATGAAGAAGAGTGCAGCATGAGGATTGGAAGAAGACTTATTAACACACTGCAATAAGCAGATGACACCACCTTGCTTGCTGAAAGTGAGGAAGAATTCAAGCACTTGAGATGAAGATCACAGAGTGTAGCCTTCAGTGTGGATTATAATTCCATGTAAAAAATCCCAAACAACCCAAATCCTTACAACTGGAGGAAGTAAGGCCAGAATGCTCCTTAGAGGCAAATATGGCAAGATTTTGTCTTATATACTTGGACATGTTGTCAGGAGAGACCAGTCCCTGGAGAAGGACATCATATTTGGTAAAGGGGTGGCAAAAAAGAGGAAGGCTCTCGACAACATAGATGGACACAGTGGCTGCATCAATGGGCTCAGGCACAGCAAGAGTTGAGAGAATGACGCTGGACTGTGCAGGGTTTCATTCTGTGCTCCATTGGGTTGCTGCGGGTCATGGCCTACTCAATGGCACCCAACACCAACAACCCAGGGTCGCTGTGAGTCAGCCTAGACTTGACAGCAGTGAGGGTTGGGTTTGTAGGGAGAAAAATGCCATGAAAGGTATTAAAATGCATCGAAGCCCTTTTCCCATTGTCTTTGGTCTCTCTACTCATTATGATGTTTTCTATTTGCTATTTAATGTTCTAGGCAAAGAAAAATTAAAACTATACATAATCATCGGGGGACTTTATTCATCTTTATATGGTGCAATGCCAGTTTTACATTCAACTGAAACTTGTATACAGAAACATTACATACTTCACGCTTTGTAGCTCATTCGTGTATATGTATTTTTGCCAAGACTGTAGAAAATGCTGCACAAAGCAAACTCAAGTCATTTTATTTTACTTCTTGATACACCATCTACCAACAGGAGTCTCCCTGAACTCCCACACTGCATGGGTGCACCGGAATTCTGTGTTCATTGGGCATCTTGAATGTTTTAAGTGAAGGGGCGGCAAGGGATGGCAGGTACACCCATTGTGTGAATCTCCCCTGCTCATGTCCATCCTCTATTGTTCTATGAGCTTCACTTACAAGACACAAACTCAAAGACAGAATTCTGCTCCATACAGAAAATTTCCTTCCATCCCAGGAGCCATGGACAATTAGAAATCCAATCACGGACCTCCAAAAGGAGCCCAGGCAACCTGCTTATGAAGCTGTAGCCTGGATTTTGCCAAAACCACAGACTCCAGACGGAGGTGGGGGTCCTTAGTGAGCCCAACACCCAAACCAAGCCTGTCGCCATCACATTGACTCTGACTCATGGCCACCCTATAAAGACTGAGTAGAACTGCCCAATAGGGTTTCCAACATTTATGGAAGCAGACTGCCACCTCTTTCTTCCACAGGGTGCTGATGCGTTCAAACCGCTGGCGTTTAGGTTAGCAGCTGAGAGCTCTGACCACTGTGCAGCGGGGCTCCTTTCAGCAAGACCAGACTCTCCACAGACTGGCCTTCCTCTACGGTCAACAGGGGAACCCAAATCCTATGGTAGCCAAGAGTGGCTTCTTTGGTTTTCCCTGCCCCCACCCTCTTGTGCATGCAAACAGTGTCCAGTCACTTAAGCTTTTCATCCGCACAAGTTAACAGTTCATGTATTGTGGCTTGAAAAGCCAGCCTCTGCACATATAATTACCTTTTTTCAACAGTATTTTCTAAAGATAATTTAATTAGGGGCTCTTACACCTCTTTGGGTCTCCACTCCACTGTTTTGGGACTTCTGATGCCTGATAGCAGATCCCGTCAATACCTTGTGATCACACAGGCTGGTGTGCTGCTTCATTTGGTCTTTGTTGCTTCCCAGCTAGATGGCTGCTTGTTTATCATCAAGCTTTTAAGACCCCAGATGTTATATCTTTTAATAGCTGGACATCATCAGCTTTCTTTACCACATTTGCTTATGCACCCATTTTGTCTTCAGCGATCCTGTCAGGAAGATGAGCATCACAGAATGCTGGACTGTTAGAAAAAAGTGTTCTTGTGTTGAGGGAGTACTTGAGTAGAGGTCCAATGTCCATCTGCTACCTTAATACTTAACATACAATATATGCACATAGATCTATTTCCCCATTGTCATATATAAATATATTTACATATGTACATGCCTGTATTTAGACCTCTATAAATGTCCTTTGCCTCCTAGTTCTTTCCTCTATTTCCTTTTACTTTCATCTCGTCCCACTATCATGTTCCACCTTCACTTGGCTTTCAGTAATTCTTCTTGGCTACATTGCGTTTGATTAAATCCCACAAGGCATTCTACGCCCTCCTCACCATCGATTTTAAATCACTTGTTTTTCCCTTGTATCTGGGTTTGTTGCCGTCCCCATTTCTTTCCTTTACCTCCCCCTCTCCCATGTCCCCTCTGGAACTGTGGGTCTCATTGTTTTCTCCTCGGGATTGTTTATCCTTCCGATCTTATATAGATAGACATGGGGGGAAAAAAGACTGTAAATAGTTTCAGGTCTGTCTCTTGACCTTTATGAATGGTCTTATGAGGTTTGAAGTCCTGCCCCCAAAGTCTATTTTTGAAATTCCTCAGGGACTTCATTGCTTTGTACCCCTTGCTGCTCTGTTGTGCTCCCTTTGTGTTTTGCCCAGGTGTGTGTGTGGGGGGGAGGGGGAGCGGAGGGAATCAGACCAGGCACAATTCCCGCACTGTGTCTCCGGTATGTCCCCTGTAGCTCTGTGGGTCAGTGAGGGGAGGAAATGTCTCGTGGTGGGGTCGGCCCTATGATCTTTTCTGTGCATTGGCTGCTCTGAGTAGGAATATCATCCTCGGGGCTTGGTGGGCCAGGATGTGGTTCTCTCTCTCTCTCCTAACCTCTTCGAGTGCTCCCATGTGTTGAGACCCACCTCTCTCCCCAAGTTGTATCTTCAGTGCTGTCCTCTCTAGTGCATTCTTCTGGGGCGGGAGTCTGCATAGCTGGGATTGGGGCCATTCCCTCAACAGTCTTTTAAATTCTATACCATTGACTAAATTAATGATACTATCAATAGACTTATCTTATTCTTCATAGAGATGATTTATGGTGTTCTCTATAATAATAATGTCTCTAAAGAGACGTATATAAACCATGGATATATGAATGGATTTGGGCTCACACAATTCCAGCCCCAATCTAAGAACAATTACTTCTTATGGCATGGCTCTACTGGATACTCATCCTCATGAAGAGATCAGTGAAGATAGAGGTGCTATAGTAAAGTGTAGTGAGGATATCAGATGGTGCCAGGCTATCAGAAAGAATAACATCTGGGGTTTTAAGGACTTGTCTTAAAGTAAGCAGCCATCTAAGTGAGGTATCAACTAAGTCCACATGAGAAAAGGACATCAGCTTGTGTGATTCAAAGATTGTAAAATAATGAAATCCAAATCCAGTGGTGGGAATGGTATCAGAGCTTAAATTGTGAACATTCTGTTTGCAGAAGTCTGTAGATGACACTGAAAGCCCAAAATCCACTTGCAGGGTTCTCACATGAATTAAGCCTCTGGTGAATTCCCTCCGAGCATCGTTGAGGGATGTGAATAGGCTTGCTGTCAGACAGAGAGCATTCTAAAATTAATTATGGCAGATGTAGTTAGGTTAAAATATAAAACCTTATCATTTAATCTTTTTGACCCATTTTAAAGTTATTTCAGTTTTAAATATTTTCTTCTCTGTTTTCAATTGAGATATTTTTCTGTTCTGTTTTTTAATTGTTGGTAATTCTTTCTTGTTTTTGTTTTGTATCATTTTCTGCGTATAAAATTCAGGACAAGTAAATCGATAGCGACAGTAACTGGATCAATAACCACTTAGGGCCATGGCAGTGGGGTTTAGTGCTCCACTGGGGAGCCAACAGCAGTGAGCACTGGAAAGAAGAAGATGTCCTAAAGTGGTTGTGGTGAGGATCACACACCTCCTCTTACTATGCTCGAGCCGTTGAATTGTGTGACATGTGAATTATATGCCAATGAAAGAAGGAGAGGTTCCTTTGGAATCGGACAGACCTAGATTTGAATCTTAGTTTTACCACTTTCTTTATGACCTCGGGTCAGTTTTCATTTGGAATGTCTCAGTTTTGTTATCTGTAAAACAGAGATGGTAATAGTGCACAGCTCATAAGGTACATATAGGATCAAATGGAGTTTTCTAAGCCAAGAGTTTAGCACTGTACCTAGCACACGCAGTGACTAAAATGGAAAAGAAAATATTACAAAACACAACATCATGTTATAATCCTACTATAATCATTGCAGGCCTCTGCTGTCCTCTGACAACCTCACTACTTTGCTCTTCATTGTCTTTGCCTCATTGAAGGTGGAGGGGGTAACACAACTAGAAAATTGGAAGAAAGAAATAGAGAGCATGAAGTCAGATGAAGATAAAGATGTCACCATCAAGGCCCTGGAACGACGGCACTGTGGTACAGCCCTCTGCCTAGAGGCAGCCCTGTGTTAGACAGCCTATGAAGCCTAGGATTGATGAACCTACAGAGACCGAAAGTAGAAGAAGGGCTTCTGGGGGTGCAGTGGGAGGAGGGGAAAGAGAGCTGATGTCAAGGAGCTCAAGAAGGAAGAGAAAGTGTTTGAAACGGATGGTGGTAGCAATTGTCCAATCCTGCTGGCTGCGATCGAACTATGGAACTATGTGATATCTGTATTAGCTCCCAATAAAATGGCTTTAGGAAAAAAATGATGTCACCATTAAAAAGAGATATGATTATGTGCCTGAAAAGCCAAGATAATCAATGCAATTATTACATCTACTACGACTATTACTGTTGGAAAAAAGGAAACCAGCCGCTGTCCTCAAGTCTACTTATGTCCCCTCACAGGATGTCTGAGACGGCAAATCTTTCTGAGAAGACAACCTCACATTTCTCCCCTGGAGCTGTTGCTGTTTGTAGAAAGAATTCACTAAAGTGACACAATACAAAAATTAATGTACAGAAATAAAAACACTTTGTACCTACAAATCCTAATCAGAGGATATGCTTAAGAAGAAAGCCCCCTAATTCCTTTTACAAAAGTACCACCCAGAAAGAAAAGAATCCTAGAAATAAAAGATGCAAAACCATTGTGAGAAAAATTAAGACAAGGACAAAGCAAAGCCCTTTTTATTGTCTGAGTAAAAGTTGACAGAGAAAATGGGCTTCCCATTTAGCCATTATTATGCACTTTGATTTGTGACATTGATTGCAATCTCCACGACATCACAGGACTCTTCCCATTTCTTCCCAGTTTGTCATCCTTCTCTCCCGGCTCTTCCCTTCCTGCCTTCTGAGCTCGCTCCCTGGGCCAATGCTACCTTATTGGCCTCATTGACTTCGTTTCTCTAGGGCAGTGGTTCTCAACCCGTGGGTCAGGACCCCTTTGAGGGTCGAACAACCCTTTCACAGGGGTCACCTGATTCTTAACAGTAGCTAAATGACAGTGATGTAGTGGCAACGAAAATAATTTTATGATTGGGGGTCACCATAACATGAGGCACTGCATTAAAGGGTCGTGAAGTTAGGATGGTTGAGAACCACCTGTGAGGGCTGGCTGTGCCTCCCGTAATTGCTTGCCTTATAGGCCTGTCTATCGTTTGGCTAAAAGTTGAGCCTTGGGGGTGATTTCCACATTCAAAAGGTGTCTCAGGGCCACAGTCTCAGCAGTACTGTCAGTCTCTATCAGACCAGTAAGCCTTATTTTGAGTTTTGTTCCACAGCTTTCTCCCAGTCTATCCAGTACCTCCTTTTATCAGCCCTTTCAGGACCGTAGGCGATGGTGAGTTCTTCTGGTCTCCGTGTCATGGAGGCCGAGGTGTTCACAATGGATGAATTGCTTCCATGCACTTCTGATTTGCTCCATTCTTCTTTGTTCCAGATGGAGGGAAACAAACGCACCGCAGATGGGCACGCTGATACTTAAGGTTTGTTGTCAGCATGGTTGGGCCAGGATTGCTAGCGGCTTGGCCATTGAGACACAGTAATGCCCCCATGATGCTATCTCCCTGAGGGTGTGTCCTCCTTCCCATGTAAGTGGATGCTGTGAAAGGGCTTGCTTGTTTTTCTTGCTGGGTCTGGACAGATTCCTAGTCCTATACAGCTATATGGGGAAACAGAAAACTCTTGAATCAATGACCTCAACTTCCATTTCATGACATTAGAAAAGAACACTCACTGCCAACCAGTCTGTTTTGACTCAGGGACCCTTAGGACAGGAGAAGACTGCGCCTGTGGGTTTTCAAGACTGTAACTGGTTATGGGAACAGAAAGCCAGAAAAAAGAAGAGCAAATTAAACTCAGAAATCATCTTCTCATTAGAATGTAACTTTCAAAGTAAACATGCCGAAGAGTAGAGGCCCCCTAATCAGCAGGTGGGAGTATGCCAGATCCATGGGGGTTATATTACCCAGTGCAAATTAAAAATTAGCATTTTGATTTCTGTTCCAGTCTCTTTTTAATTTGGAGTGGCTTCATTCTGAGAAATGTTGACTTCTGGTTCCACTTGCTTCTGTTGCTCCTTACTCTGTCTTCCTGAACAACTGCAGTGGCAGAGACTGAACTCCTAAACGCCAGACCACAGCCCCTGGCTCCTGACAGAGGACAGTGTGTGCCACTGTCTGTCAGTCTAAGCCACCCTCCTGCTTCAGATGCACCGCTGTTTTCCTATTTATTGAAAATGGTCTCCACTTAAACATTGTGGATGCATAATGCTATTAAGAAATGAATCTTGATTGCCTTAAAGCTTTTCATCTAGTAGGAAGCATATATATGTATATATATATATATATATATATATATATATATATATATATATATATATATATATATATATATATATATACACTTGTTGGGGGCCTTAGAGTCAATTCTAATTCATTACAAATCTTTGTGACATGTAGATAAGATTTTCATTTTTGTAATCTTTAAGGACACAGCTCACCAGGTCTTTCTTCTGCAGAACTGCTGGCTGGGCTTGAACCACTGGCCTATTGGTTAGCAGCTCTCTCTCTCTCTCTCTCTCTCTCTCTCTCTCTCTCTCTCTCTATATATATATATATATATATATATATATATATATATATATATATATTTCAAAAAAGTTTTGGAAAAAGGGAATGAAAAGACAATAGTTGTATTAGTCTGGGTACTTTAGAGAAACAAATCCACAGAAACTCATGTGTATAAGAGGGAGTTTTATATAAAGGGTAAGTGCACATCAAGAAGACATCCCAACCCAGTGCTGCCCAAGCCCACAAGTCCAACATGAATTAACCCATATGTCCAACACCAACCCACAAAGTCCTCCTCCATCTCACAAAACACACGCAATAATGCCAACTGCAGGAGGAAAGCCGAATCAGTGAGCGTGTAAGCATCTCGGTGCTGGCAGGGGTCTCCACATGGCTGCTCCAGCACCCAGCGCTGCATTGGGGTAGGTCCGTGCAGCTTCTGAGCAGGGATGTCTTGCAGGAAGTGAGCCTTGCCAGCTGAAGCAAAGAACTGGCTAAGGCAGCTGCACCCTGGTCTGACCATCACAAAGCAAGAGACCCAAGAACTCGAAAAGCAAGGCTCATTGAGCCATTTATCCCTCCGCTCTTCAATTAACCCCACATGTGTTTATTGGCCAGGATGGCATAATTAACTACCTCAATAGTTTTCCCATGAACTTTTTGAAGCCCCTCCCTATGTATGTCTGCGTGTATATAATATACATATAAAATTATCCAGAATATCTCAAAGTGTGTATATGGTTCATATATATGTCCTGCTGTGGGGCTATGGAGGGAAGAGAAATTATTTTTGGCTGAAGTGATCTGGGGAAGTTTAATGTTGAAGATGATATTTAAACCGATACCTGAAACAGAGGGAAGACTTTAGTTCACAGGATTAGGAGGACCTTTTGGCTTCATTTGACCCAGACTCGCGCTCAACCCTGCCTGGCGGGGAGGACAGCCTTCTACAGCCCTCTCTTCTCAGGTGCGCTGGAGGAATGCGCTCATCCAACTTTTCAGGCAGCAGCCAGCGCTGGTTGTAACACCTGGGGACACTGGGATTGGGAAGGTTGAACCGAGTGAAGGGACAGCAAGGGCAAAGCTGTGTGTCTGTGTGTGATGACAACGCATGAGGAGGATTCTGGAAAGACTTGTTTTCGTTCCGGGCACATTTTACTTTGTGTGTGCTTGATTGTGTTTAGCGAGGCTTAGATTTCCTGATGTCTGTGTCGGCACGGAGTGTCTAGGCTTCTCCTTGGAGGCAGCCTGTGAACATGAACGGAGGAGATGGCTCTTCTGTGTTTCTAGGTACAAATATGCCTGTGTGGGTGCATTTCTCTACACAGATATTTTGGTCCGTGTGGGTGTGTGCGCGGGCAGTTTTAGAGAAACGTGCAGGGGAAAGAGAGGAGCAGGTGGAGCGGCTAGGGGAGGAAATGGGCGGGAGGGAAAAGAACATTTGCCCAGAAGCCCGAGGACAAGCTGATTCCAGGCCTTTGTTGTAAGGAGTTGGTCACTGATTGCCCCATCGATCTGTGAATTCCCCTCCCTAAAAATGCACTGATTAGTAAAAACCCAGTGTTTCAGAGTGCCAGATAAATATTTTTAAACTCTTTCTGTTTAATTTCTTTCTGGTGAATTGGGCGCAGATTGACAGAGCAGATCAGCAGTTTCACATTCAACAATTCAGGCACATTTTGTCCCATCTCATTCAGAGTCTCCTCAGTGTAACATCGCTTATTCCACGCTCTCCTCGTGTTTTCAGTTTCCATCCCTCCTTCTTTTCTAACCCTTCTGAACTGTGCTCTTGGGGAAATGCTGTCCCTTTGGGCTCAAGTGGTTGATTATCCTAAGGTGGGCTTACCCACCTAGTGTTATTGTCCCCCTTATGCTCTGTGGTAGTTACACGATTTCATGTCACATTGATAAAAGAATGAAGAGGTGGAGTCTAGCCTGTCAGTCACAGCCCTCCTTGTGGGCGTGGTCTTCTTATGAGGATTCTGGGAACTTCCTCTCTTCCTCCCTGGAACAGGACACACACTCTCTCTGCTTGATATTCCTGTTGACAAGTCGTTACAGGGAGCCATGCTGATGGCAGTCAGCACCCTGGAGATACATCCACTGCCATTGGATCCACAGGACTTTCCACCCACCGGCCTGTGATCCTCCTGCATTCGGCATCATTGCATGTGCTGCGTGAGTCTTGAAGAGACTAACACCAGACTTATGGGCTCACATCAGACTTATGGACTTGATGTGGACTGGGCTGAGATGTTTTATTGATACACAATTACTTCTTGATATAAAGTTCTCTCTTACATATCTATGCATGTCAATGAATTTGTTTCTCTAGTCAGCCCTGTATAATACCTGCATGCTCTGTCTATTGTTGGGATGGAAGTAGAGTCATGAGGATGAGTTCCGCTTTAGACCCGAAAGGTGATGAAGGATCATAGTCTTGAGGGTTTCACTAGTCTCTGGATGACCTATAAGCCTAGTTTTTTGTTTTTCAGAATTTTCAGGTTTGTTCCCCATATTTTTCTCCCACACTATCCTGAACCATTTAATGTGGTCCCTCTCAGAGAAGTTGGTAGTGGTGGCCAGGTACCATCTAATCTTCTGGTCTCAGGGTTAAGTAGGTTGGACTAATTATTCCATGTGTCTTCAATTGTCATCACTCTTCTTTCTCCTGGACACCTCAGATAGCCACTCGTGAGCTTTTAAGACCTCAGTTACTACTCGCCAAAGTAGGATGTGTAGTGTTGTCTTTGTGGACCATGTTATGTTATTTAACCTTGGTGTGCTTGGTCCTATGACTCTGAGCCTCCAGGGCCAGAGACTCCCTTTCTCACAGGATTGAGTTATGTCCCAGGACCAGACAGTGCTTCGTTCTGTTGTTCCATAGGGTTGCTCTGAGGTGGAACCAACTCAATGGTACCCAACAACAACAACACATCTTCCTACCTTGGCGCCCTGTATGCTCGTTCCACCACATTCATCGATGTATTTGTGGAGGGATGGTAATGGTACAAGTAGAAATATCTCCCCAAACTCAAAAATATTCAGGGGGTGGTCCTACTCTCCCATCTGCACCCATTCAGCTTTAGTGTCTGTCCATGTGGCTACTGGTAGATTGCAGGATTTGTGTCTAGAACAGCATTTATCTCTTATTGTATATTGTATATTGCCGTCTCCTTCACCCAAGTGGACAGGGGTCTGGTCTCTAGCGGGCCACTTACGCTTCCTTCCTCTCACCTTAGGGAGTATTCAAATGGTTCTTTTCATGTGAAAAGGTTTTCTTGCCTTTTTACAATAGTGGCCTCAAACAATATCTGCCCTCTTGCGATTGGCTCACCTCCCTCAGCATGATGTGTTTGAGGCTCCACATGGCTGTCTCACAGATTCCTGACTCTGTCTCCACGTTGCCATTTGCTGTGTGCTTTGTGCTGTACTGGCCAATTTCTTTGTTCCACATACTTTTCTGTGCTTTGTGGGCTTTTGTATCATTTTATTCATCCCTATTGATGGAGTATTTCTGAAGCCTCCATTAGTTTTCTTGTTTAACATTTTTATGATAAGATTTATTAATTTTCTTTGAGCTTCCCTGTAATAGCCTCATTTCTATCCGAATTTTAGTCTGATCCAGATCAGAATCCACTTGCCATGTCTTTTCTTTTACCCTTTGTCTTTTGTCCCTTCTATGTTAATTTTCACGTGCCTCTTTTCACAAAATTGAATACTCTTTGGTGTTTTTTCTCTTAGTTTTTATTTTTTCTTCTTTCAAACTTCATCCTGCTCTTCTGTAGCGCTTCCTCCATCCCCCTCCTTTATCAGGAACAATGATGCTCACGCCTTCCACCTTGACTCTAGAAAGAGTATTTTAAAATTTGGGGGAGGATGGGGGTCGTTTTTGGTTTTGTAAAGATTTTTAGGCTCTGTCTGGGACTGGCATCTTCACTGTCTTTTCTCCCAGCCATTTCATTCATTTGAATTCAACAAGTGCCCAAGGCGCTGTGGAAGCAGACAGAACATCCCTCTGCCCCAGGAGCTTGCATTTGAGTGGGGGAGAAGCAATCACCCAACAAACAGGTGCGAGAAATGTATAGCGTGTTAGAGGGTGAGAGCTGTGGAGAGGAAGCAAGAAAGGAGCAAGTGGGGACCTGCGATGTCAAGAGAGGGCAGGTGTGAGATGGTGGCCTCTAAGCAAAGTGCTGATGCAGATGAGGGAGTAAATCACAACAGGTATCTGGTAGGTGTGCATTTGCAATAGAGGACCAGCAGGTGCAAAGGTCTTGGGAAATGGCATTGCCGCTTTCAAACTTTCAGCTATCACCCAAGGATGATTTGCCTCTGTTAATGTCCCCTACACCTTATTTAAAGTTACAGACAGTGATGCACTCTCAACTGGGATTTACCTAAGTAGTTTACTTACCACCAGAGCCAATATTTACAAATCATCTAGAGCAGGGGTTCTCAACCTTCCTAATGCCACAACCCTTTCATACAGTTCCTCATGTGGTGGTGACCCCCAAACATAAAATTATCTTCGTTACTACTTCATCACTGTAATTTTGCTGCTGTTATGAATCGGGTGACCCCCGTGAAAGGGTCATTTGACCCCCACAGGGTGAGAACCGCTGATCTAGAGGAAACATTATAGCATGGTAGGTTTAAAAAAATAGTCAAATAGAGCCATTTTTAAGATGTGTCAACACAATAGACTCAGTTTGTTAGTAACATATCTCAATAATAAATATTAAATAAATTCTAATGTTGTACAGCTTGAAATCTCAGAACTCTGAAGCTCTAGATCATAGCTTTTGGGGCTATCAATGTTTATTTGAGAATTCGATGTAAGCAATGTACCACTTCTTAAAAAATAAGCACATTGACAATTTGCGTGCGTGCTTATAATGGCAGGGGTTCATTCCATTAAGAATCCCTAGTCTGGAAGCATCTCTACAGTCACGTGAGGTCAAATCACTCTTGACTTCAGGTGTCCTTTCTGGATTCCTATGCAGCTTTCTTTCTACTTCAACCCGTTCCAGTCCCTAGTGGAAGCACAGTCCTGCCCTCAATTGCTATTAAGACTTTTAGCCTGGTCGCTTCAAGACTTTTAGCCTGGTCGCTTCTAGACTTGTCAGCTCACACATACTGCCACTGAGCCAACTCAGAGACCCTACAGGGCAGTGTAGAACTGTCTTTGTGGGTTTCTGAAACTGTAGCTCTTTACTGGGAGTAGAATGCTTTGTTGTTCTGACGCCAAAAGGCTGGTGGTTTCGAACTGCTGACCTTGCAGTCAGGAGCCCAAATGTCATCACGAAGCCACCAGGTTCCAAGGCTACAAAATCTTAATTCTAGCCAAGGCTCCAAAACTCCAGACTCACTGCCATCAAGTCAGTGCTGACTCACGGTGCCCCCAGTGGGTCTCTGAGACTATCACTGTGTACAGGAGTAGAAAGGCCCCTCTTACTCCTGCGGAGCGGCTGGTGGTCTCAAACTGCCCACCATAGGCTCTCAGCCCAACGTGTAGCCACTGCACCACTAGGGCTCCCGAGTCAAGGCTCAAAGTCTTATTTTAAGGAGTGTCACGGTTACACGCTGGGCTGCGATCTGAACAGTCAGCACTTGGAAACCACCAGCTGCTCTTTGCCAGTCAGACCGACCGGGCTTTCTACTCCCATAGTTACAGTCTGAGCTACTCTGACCTGGGGTCGCTGTGAATCAGCCTTGACTCGATGGCAGTGAGTTTGGCTTTTGGTTTAAGTTGCCATGTCGCCAAAGGAGCAGTTGTCACACTCGGCTGGGTCGAGTCCACCCAGAGGCACTTTGAAAGGAAGACCTGGCAATCCATCTTCATGGGAAACGTCTGCCATGGAAAACGCAGGGGTGGGGCACAGTTCGGCTCTGACACGCATGGGCTCAGCCAGAGTTGGGAATCACTGGACGGCAGTGGTCGTACATGAGTCACACAAGACTGTTGTTTTCTCAAATCTCCCGTTCATGCATCCTTCCTAGCACAATGGGTGTAGAGAACATTTTCTAAATTAAAGAGGACATGCATCACTGCCATCTGGTTTCACGATCACCTGTTTTTCAGAAGACTTTTTAAATTTAAAAATAAATGTAAATGGACAGAAGTTTCAAAAAAGAGTTTGGAGGCTAGATATGTTTTCACTCGGTATCTCCCAAGGCTCCCAGCCGTGTGACCGTAGCACAACACCAAAGATAAGAAATCAACATTGGAGAGATAAAATTAACTAAACGAAGACATGGATTTGGATTTCTCCGGCTCGGCCATGTTCTTCTTGTGTCTCAGGATCCAATCCAGGCTGCTGATGGTCTCCTGAGCCTTCTCCAACAGAGTTGTATGACACTGTTCCACTTGTTCCGGTCTTTCATAACCTTGAGAAGCAATTTTAAAAACAGCTTTATTGAAGTATAATTAGTCATGCCATAAATCCATCTTTTTTTTAAGTGTACAATTGAATGATTGTAGTAAATGGACAAAGACCTCTAACCATCTCAACAATCCAACTTTAGAACATTTCTATTACTGCAAAATAATCCCTCACAACAGTTTACAGTCAATCCCTGTCCCAAGCTCAAGTCCCAGGCCACCGCTCCTCTGACTTTTCTGGGCATTTCATATAAATAGAGCCAGGCCATTGGTAGGATGCTTGAGCATCGTTAAGCCCAAGTGCTTGAGAATGAATGAGCTCCATTCCTGGGAAACAGCCCCACCTCTGCGGAGTTTGCTGCAACCCGCGTTGAACCAGTTCTGTCCAATCTCTCACAGCATCTTTTCTTATGCCCAGCTGTTTCTGGATCCTCAATTGGTCATTTTAAACATTTGACTCAGTTTGTTGAAGAAACTTGTTTAAATTCCCTTTGAATTTTCCTGCTCGCTCCTTGCCCTGCCTTTCCTGTTCAGTCTTTAGAACTGAAGTCCCGGCGGATGCTCCATCCAGAATGTCAAGAACTCCAAGGCGACAGCAAGCCAGCCACCTCGTTCAGATATGTCCGCACGGATTTCAGGAGAGGGTCGACTCGGCTGCTGGAGTCTGCCTCCCTCCTCTCCCCCCGCTGTCCTCTTAATACCGATGATGAAAACCATCTGCCCTTAGCTTACGGTAGTCATTAACAAGATGATCATGGCTTGCAGTCATGGCTTCACAACTCTATTATCCCGGGATGCTCTCCCCAAGGAGGATATAGCTTTATTGTTCATTACAGGGAATAACCTTTTTATATATTTCCAGAATTTCTAGAAAATCCTATCCGCTCTTTATAGATAAGAAGTTTTCAGCCCTAGATTCTTTTTGAACTCCCATCCTCAAAATCATAACCTGCTTTTTACACTAATTCTGATATATTATGATTCTCGCCCAATTCTAAGTGAGCCCTCCTGAGACCCCGACTCTTGCATGAATGGACCCGTCTTACACCAGATTTCAAAAGCTCAGGGAATCCAATCATGTGCTTTCTCCTCTGACAAACTATTGAATATCTTGGTAGGATCATCCCTTGCCCAGGCAAGAAATAACATGTTTTGCTTTTAACAAATGGTTCTGATCATATCTGGAGGCTTGAAATTTTATAATCTTTATTGGTTCCCTAACACTATTTCCTACAGATTCTAGAAACGAGGACACCTCATGGGGCGGGGGTGGGGGGGTGGGTTCTGGGCTTCAGGACCTCTAGCTCCTCTGGTGGTGCAGTGAGTTACACATTGCTCTGCTGTTGGTGCAGACCTACCAGCTACTCCACGGGAGAAAGATGAAGCTGTCTGCTATTGTGTAGTCTCAGGAACTCTTTGGGGTAGTTTTCTCTGTCCAACAGGGTTGCTGCGAGTCAGGATTGACCAGGGCAGTGGGTTCCCTTTTAGAAATTACCAGTGACATGAATAGAGACTTCTAGAATACTAAAACCAAACCAAACCGGCTCAAACTCACTGCCGTCCAGTCAAGGCCAACTCACGGCAACTCTGTACGACAGGGTAGACCTGCCCCAGTGGGTTTCTGAGACTGTAATTCTTTATCAGAGTAGAAAATTCTGTCTTTCTCCTTTGGAGTGGCTGGTGGTTTTGAACTGCTGACTTTGAGGTTAGCAGCCCAAAGCATATCCACTACACCACTAGAACTCCTGGTTTCTAGAATACATGTGTAGAATTCCAGTGGTACTTTTTCCTCCAGAATTTAAACATTCTTATTTACTTTTAGTACAAACTTGATATTTAAGCTCTTTTAAAAAATAACAACTAATCACAAAGACTGAACCAGAAGATCTCTTGTGCCTGATGGACACAACCCAAGACGTCCTGTCAGTTCATTTATTCCCAATTGTAGCTAAGCTTCCAGATGATTTGTTTTACTATCTGAACCTTGCCTTCCAAAGAGGAAGAGCAAATGAATGACCCGATGCCATGGTGGTTAAATGTTAGGCTGCTAACTGCAAGGTCAGCAGTTTAAAACCACCAATTGCTTGGAGGGAGATAAAGGAGGCTGCCTAGTTCATAAAGAGTTACAGGGGCAGTTTTACTCTGACATACAGGATTGCTCTGAGTCTGTGTTGACTCGATGGCAGTGAGGTTTTATTTATTTACTTATTTCTAAAAAATCATATTTACTGTATGTTTCCATGGTAACAGAATGTCACAAATGAGAATAGATTCAGGTTACAAAATTAGAAAAATGTAATTCTGAAAGCATCTGCCTCAGATGAACATATGTGAAAGGCTCGACCAATGTAGTCTCCAGTGTAACTTTTTAATTGATGCCTTTTCATTGCCTTTCTCATCCTAGCCAATTTGTAATCTTCAGACAGCATTAGAACCATTCTTTGAGACCAGTCAAACTCTCCATCCAGTCACTAAATTTCTCACTTATATTTTTTAGCATAACCTTCGAGCTAGCATTTGAACAAGGTCCCCGAGAAGCCAGCAGCCTGTTCGCCACACTCAGAGAGCCGGGGCAGCCTCTGTGGGTAATCTCCTCGCACGAGTGGCAATCTCCTTTTCCTCTGAGACGTCTCTAAGGAAAAGTGTCCATAAATAGATTTACCACTGCAGCTGGTGGAGGCGTCGTGCCTTGTAATGAGGCTTTCTTGGCATAATACAATGAATTATATGATTTGTTTGTGCACAAGTCAAAGTGCATATGACATGTGTGGGTGAGTCTGTGTGCAACCTGTTAGTGATGGTTTCTGTTAGGAGTTCGTACTTCAGAAAAAAGAAATGGTGGTTCATTCTACCAACTGAGAGGTCAGGGGGAAATAATTTTAAATGTATTATGACTTTTGGGTCTTTAAAAAATTAAATAGATAATTCTGTTGGGGGCTCCTACATATATTATAATTACCATACATCTGTTATGTTATCTCAAGTGAACGTATACAATTTTTGGCATCAACGATTTCTTTTAAAAATCATTTTATTGGGGGCTCATAAAACTCTTATCACAATCCATACATCCATCCATTGTGTCAAGCACACTTGTACACTTGTTGCCATCATCATTCTCAAAACATTTGCTTTCTACTTGAGTCCTTGGTATCAGCTCCTCATTTTTACCCCTCCCCCACCCCCATGAACCCTTGATAATTTATAAATTATTATTATTCTGTTATGGCTTACACTGTCCAATGTCTCCCTTCACCCACTTTTCTGCTGTCTGTCCCCCAGGGAAGGGGTTATATGTAGATCCTTGTAATCAGTTCCCCCTTTCTACCTTGTCTTCCCTCCACCCTTCCGGTACCGCCACTCTCACCACTGGTCCTGAAGGGATCATCCGTCCTGGATTCCCTTTGTATCCTGTTTCTATCTGTACCAGTGTACATCCTCTGGTCTAGCTGGATTTGTAGACCTTTGGGTCTTATAGAAGGATTATAAGTTACTGGACTGGAGGCAATCCCAACAAGTTTGGCAGCTACTCTTGGTACCATAAGGTGGAATGTTTAGTGCAAGGAGAGATCATGTCTAGCACCTAGTCAGTTCAAAGTTTCCTCGTCTGACAGGTCCCACTTTCTGACCTCTAGTTTCTTGTCCTTGAGAGAGACAGACTCAATGACCTCCATGGCTCTGCTTTTGTGCTCCAGGTCTTCCAGCGGGCAAGGCAGCCAGGCCTCTTTTGATAGATGGCAATTATGATGAGACCAAATGAAGCCTCCAATATCTGATTATTAACTGAATACATCCTTCAGTAAGATGAACAGCTCACAATTTTGTTATGAGTGGAAGGCTTAAAGTCAATTTTTATAGACATAGGAAACTGGAAATTGAATTACCCTAATAATTATTTATATTGAGTAGACCCTTTTAAAAAATTGTTATGCTGTGTTTTACAAAATCCAACAAAAAAGTTTTAAAGGTTTCACAAGTGCTAGATTTTCATTTCATTTTTGAAATGTATTTTAGTTTAGTTTTTTTCTTTTTAGAAAATAATACACAGAAACATAAATGTGTCCTTTACTAACTTTAAACATATTTCAGAGTTTAAACATATTAGAACTTGGACGTGGAGCTTCTTCTCTGACAGTCTCTACATAACCAAAAAAATTTGGGCTCACACTTAATCCCAGCCACAATCTAAGAACACTTAGTTCTTACGACATGCCCCTGCTCGATACTTGCCCTCATGAGGAGATCACTGAAGACATGGGTGCTATAGCCAAGTGTAGTGAAGAAACCAGATGGTGTTTGGCTATCAGAAAGAATAGCCTCTCAAAGGGCATATATAGAGGTCTAAACACAGGCATGTACACATGTAAATATATTTATATATGATGGTGGGGAAATAGATTTATGTGCAAATATTCATAGGTTTAGTATTAAGGTGGACATTGAGCCTTTACTCAAGTACTCCCTCAATGCAAAAACACTTTGTTCTATTAAACTGGCATTCCATGATGCTCACCTTCCCAACACAATTGCTGAAGACAAATGGGTGCATAAGCAAATGTGGTGAAGAAAGTTGATGGTGCCAGGCTATCAAAAGATATAGCATCTGGGGTCTTAAATGCTTGAAGGTAAACAAGCGGCCATCTAGCTCAGAAGCAACAAAGCCCACATGGAAGAAGCACACCAGCCTGTGTGATTACAGGTGCCAAAGGGATCAGATATCAGGCATCATAGAACAAAAAATCATATCATTGTGAATGAGCGGGAGTGTGGAGTGGAGACCCAAAGCCCATCTATAGGCAATTGGACATCCCCTTATGGAAGGGTCGCCAGGAAGAGACGAGCCAGTCAGGGTGCAGTGTAGCAATGAGGAAACATACAACTTTCCTCTAGTTCCTAAATGCTTCCTCCCCCACCACTATCATGATCCCAATTCTACCTTACATATCTGGCTAGACCAGAGGATGTACAATGGTAGATAGGAACTGGAAACACAGGGCATCCAGGGCAGGTGATCCCTTCAAGACCAGTGATAAGAATGGCGATACTGAGAGGGTGGAAGGAAGGTGGGGTGGAAAGGGGGAACCGATTACAAGGATCTACATAAAACCTCCTCCCTGGGGGACAGACAACAGAAAAGTGGGTGAAGGGAGACCCCAGACAGTGTAAGATATGATAAAATAATAATTTATAAATTATCAAGGGTTCATGAGGGGTGGGGGGCAGTGGGGAGGGAGAGGGGAAATGAGTTGCCGATGCCAGGGGCTTAAGGGGAGAGCAAATGTTTGAGAATGATGAGGGCAATGAATGTACAAATGTGCTTTACACAATTGATGTATGTATGGATTGTGATAAGAGTTGTATGAGCCCCTAATAAAATGATTTTTTAAAAAAACTTCATAGAGAAGAGGCATTTGACATAGTGCCCCATGCATGGGAAACTCTCAAGAAATTAGCTCTATCATTGCTGAAAAAAGAATGAAAGAACGAATGAAGGAAAGAGTAGCCTGTGGTGTCTTAAAGACTTATCTTCCAACAAGCAGCCATCTGTGAGAAGCCTCGACTACGTCCACACGGAAGAAGAAGCCAGCAGCCCGTGTGATCCAAGTATTGTAAGTAAGAAAAATCCCAATAATGAAAGAGGGAATGGTGTCAGAGCTTGCATTCTGAACACTTGGTTTGCAGAACCCTAAGGATGACAGTGGAGGCCCCAAGCCCTCTGACGGTAGTGAAGGGATGTGGATTGACGGTAGGGGAGGGATGTGGATTGACGGTAGTGGAGGATGTGAATAGCCCTGTTATAAAGTCGGTTATTGCAGATGTTAAAATGTATTATGGAAGTTAGGTTAAAATGAAATATTTTATTATTTTATCTCCCTTTGGACCCATTTTAAAGTGTTTCCATTTTAAATATTTTCAGCTTTTTCTTTGAGTTTTTTCTGTTTTGTCTAGCCACTGTTGTTGCTTTGTTTGTTTGCTTCCCGCTTGTGCTTTGCATGATTTCCTGCATATGAGATCCAGACTAGGTAGAGCCGTCGAGACAGTAACTGGATAGGGGCACACCAGGGGAGGTGGAGAGTAAATGAGATGCTGAGAACAATGGGTACGAGAAGAGAATGTCCTGAAATTGATTGTTGTGACGAGTGCACAAATCTTCCCAATCTGATTGGATGATTAAATTGTATGATAAGTGAGGCATATCAGAATAAAATTATTATTTTTTCAATCATTTTGGGGGCTCGTACAACTCTTATCACAATCTATATATACATCCATGTATCAAGCACGTTGGTACATTTGCTGCCATCATCATTCTCAAAACATTTGCTTTCTACTTGAGCCCTTGGTATCAGCTCCTCATTTAAAAAATCATTTTATTAGGGGCTCATACAACTCCTATCAAAATCCATACATACATCAATTGTGTAAAGCACATTTTGTACATTTGTTGCCCTCATCATTCTCAAAACATTTGCTCTCCACCCAAGCCCCTGGCATCATGTCCTCATTTTCCCCCACTCCCCCCTCCCTCATGAACCCTTGAAAATTTATAAATTATTATTTTGTCATATCTTGCTGTGTCCCACATCTCCCTTCCCCCACTTTTCTGTTGTATGTCCGCCAGGGAGGAGGTCACATGTAGATCCTTGAAATAGGTTCCCCTTTCCAACCCACCCTCCCTATCCCCTCCCAGTATCGCAACTCACACCACTGGTCCTGAGGGGATCATCTGCCCTGGATTCCCTGTGTTTCCAGTTCCCATCTGTACCAGTGCACATCCTCTGTTCTAGTCAGACGTGCAAGGTAGGATTCGGATCATGACAGTCAGGGTGCTGGGGGAGCATTTAGGAACTAGAGGAAAGTTGTATTTTTTCACTGTGCTACATTGCACCCTGAATGTCTCGTCTCCTCCCCAAGACCCTTCTGTAAAGGGATGTCCAGTGGCCTACAAATGGGCTTTGGGTCTCCACTCCACCCTTCCCCACTCATTCCTATGGTAAGATTTTTTGTTCTGATGATACCTGATACCTGATCCCTTGACACCTTGTGATCGCACAGGCTGGTGTGCTTCTTCTATGTGGGCTTTGTTGCTTCTGAGCTAGATGGCCGCTTGTTTACCTTCAAGCCTTTAAGACCCCAGATGCTATATCTTTTGATAGCCGGGCACCATCAGCTTTCTTCGCTACATTTGCTTATGCACCCATTTGTCTTCAGCAGTCGTATCAGGGAGGTGAGCACAAAATTATATATATATTGTTCTTGTTGTTGTTCTATGATGCCTGACAACTAATCCCTTCAGGACCTCGTAGTCACACAGGCTGGTGTGCTTCTTCCATGTGGGCTTTATTGCTTCTGAGACAAATGGCCACTTGTTTACCTTCAAGCCTTTAAGACCCCAGATGCTATATCTTTTGATAGCCGGGCACCATCAACTTTCTTCACCACATTTGTTTATGCACCCACTTTGTCTTCAGTGGGTACATGAAGAAAAATGACAGCATCTAAAAGAACAAAGTACCGAGGAATAAACTTAACAAGGGAGGTCAAAGATTTGTATATGGGGAACTCTAAAACCCTATTTAAAGAAATTCTACAAACCCCACTTCCAGCAGAGCCACTGATGGAAAAGCACTAAGTAGGAGAGACCCAAACGTCCTGATTTGACCACTGTCAACTCACTGATTTACAAACCCTACTGTGCTGATTGGTGCTGTTGAGTCTGTTCCAACTCACAGGGACCCTCAGTACCACAGAAAGCAACACTGCCTGGTCCTGCCCCCTCATCACCACCAGTATTGCTATGGTTGAGCCCATTGTTGTAGCCATTCTGTCAGTCCATCTCCTTGACAGCCTTCCTCTTTTTCAAAGACCCTGAACTTTACCATACCTGAAGTCCTTCTCTTATGCTCTCTCCTGTCAGCATGTTCGAGTATGTGCGACGAAGGCTTGCCATCCGTGCTTTTATGGAGCATTCTGGCTGTATTTGTTCAAAGACCTTAAACTTCAAAGTTCTTCTAGCAGTCCACAGTCCTTTCAATATTATTTGCCAGCACCATAATTTAGATGCACGGGTTCTGGATCTCCCTCCCTCACTGTCCAACTTTCACAGATGTATGAGGCAATTGGTGATCCTACGGCTTGGGTCAGGCCCTCCTTAGTCTTCATGTGTGCTCTTCAACACTTTAAAGGGGTCTTGGGCATTTGCCCGATGCTGCATGAAATAAGTGTAAAAGGGAAAACAGTATATGGTCTCACTGATATGAAATAAGCAAATATATAGAAATCAAAGATTATTAGTAGTTCCCAAGGGTGAAAGGGAAGGAGGAAGAATAGTTTTGTTTTGGGGGCATTGAGTTTATGCTAATGGTTGTGGAGTTATTTGGGAAAGGAAAGAAGCAGAATACACCAAATCTCCCTGAAGCACATTACACATGAAGAAACAGTTGAGGTGGTAGATATTGTGCTGCACATTCCCCCCCCCAATTAAGATGAACCAAATCAATAAATATTTTTTTTCTATTTTATTTATTATTTTAAATCATTTTATTAGGGGCATGTACAACTGTCAACACAAGCCATACATGCATCACTTGTGTAAACTACATTTGTACATTCATTGTCCTCATCACTCTCAAAACATTTGCTCTCCATGTAAGCCCCTGGCATCAGCAACTCATTTTACCCTCTCCCTCCCTTCTCCCCTCTCCCTCATGAACCTTTGATAATTTATAAATTATTACTTTGTCATATCTTACACTGTGCGACGTCTCCCTTCACCCACTTTTCTGTTGTCCATCCCCCAAGAAGGAGGTTTTATGTAGATCCTTGTAATCGGTTCCCCCTTTCCACCCCACCTTCCCTCCATCCTCCAGTATTGCCACTCTCACCACTGGTCCTGAAGAGATCATCTGCCTTGGAGTCTCTGTGTTTCCAATTCCTATCTGTACCAGTGAACATCCTCTGGTCTAGCCAGATTTGTAAGGTAGAATTGGGATCATGATAGTGGGTGGGGAAGGAAGCATTTAGGAACTAGAGGAAAGTTGTATGTTTCCTCATTGCTACACTGCACCCTGACTGGCTCGTCTCTTCATGGCAACCCTTCTTTTAAAAATTTTTATTTTATTAGGGGTTCATACAACTCTTATCACAATCCATACATATACATACATCAATTGTATAAAGCACATCCGTACATTCTTTGCCCTAATCATTTTCAAAGCATTTGCTCTCCACTTAAGCCCTTTGCATCAGGTCCTCTTTTTTTTCCCCCTCCCTCCCTGCTCACCCCTTCCTCATGAGCCCTTGATAATTTATAGATTGTTATTTTGTCATATGTTGCCCTATCTGGAGTCTCCCTTCCCACCCTTCTCTGCTGTCCATCTCCCAGGGAGGAGGTTACATGTGGATCCTTGTAATCGCTTCCCCCTTTCCAACCCACTCACCCTCTACTCTCCCAGTATCACCCCTCACACTCCTGGTCCTGAAGGTATCATCCACCCTGGATTCCCTGTGGCTGGCAACCCTTCTATAAGGGGATGTCCAATTGTCTATAGGTAGGCTTTGGGTCTCCACTCCACATTCCCCCTCATTCACAATGATAAGATTTTTT
This sequence comes from Tenrec ecaudatus, assembly GCF_050624435.1. Classification (NCBI taxonomy): domain Eukaryota; kingdom Metazoa; phylum Chordata; class Mammalia; order Afrosoricida; family Tenrecidae; genus Tenrec; species Tenrec ecaudatus. The sequence goes on from NC_134539.1 coordinate 32,162,665, forward strand.
TGTTCTGATGATGACTAATACCTCATCCCTTCGACACCTCGTGATCACACAGGCTGCTGTGCTTCCTTCATGTGGACTCTGTTGCTTTTGAGCTAGATGGCTGCTTGTTTACCTTTAAGCCTTCAAGACCCCAGACACTATGTCTTTTGATAGCTGGGCTCCATCAGCTTATGCTTATGCACCACGTTTGCTTATGCACCCACTTTGTCTTCAGTGATCATGTCAGGAAGGTGAGCATCATGGAATGCCAGTTTAATAGAACAAAGTATCCTTGCATTGAGGGAGTACTTGAGTGGAGACCCAATGTCCATCTGCTACCTTAATACTAAACCTATACATACATGCACATAGATCAATTTCCACATCCTCTTATATATATTTACATATGTGCATGCCTTTATTTAGACCTCTATATGTGCCCTTTTCCTCCTAGTTCTTTCCTCTATTTCCTTTTATTTTCCTTCTGTCCCACTATCATGCTCAGTCTTCATTTGGGTTTCAGTAATTCCTCTCGGTTACATTCCCCTGGGCTACACCCTACCAGGCCTCCTACACCCTCTTCACCACCGATTTGGATCACTTGTTGTTCCCTTGTCCCTGGGTTTGTTAACACCACTTCCTTCCCCCCCCACCTCCCACTCTTCCATGCCCCCCCTCCCGAACTGTCGGTCCTGTTGTTTACTCCTCCAGATTGTTCATCCAGCCTTATTTAGACAGACCTGTGGAGATAATAACATGCACAAAAACAAGACAGAGCAAAACAAAACAACAAAAGAAAACAAAACAACAACAAGCCAATGACAAAAAACCAAACCAAAACACAACAAGAAAGAAAAGCTTGTAGTTAGTTCAAGGACTAATGGCCTTTAGGAGTGTTTTCCGGTGGAGTCTGAAGCGGCGCCAAGCCCTGGCCCCAAAGTCTGTTTATGGTATACTCTGAGGACTTTGTTGCTATGTTCCCATTGCTGTTCTGTTGCATGCTCTTAGTGTTTTGCCTCAGTGTGGTGGGATCAGATTGGGCGGGATCCCACACTGTGTGTCCAGTGTTGTCCCCTGTAGGGATATGGGTCAGTGAGGGATGTCGTGTCTCATAGTGGGGCGGGCCATATGGTCTTCTCTGTGGATTGGCTGCTGTAAGTGGAAATATCCTCCTCAGGGCTTGGTGGGCTAGGATGTGCTCCACTCTCTCTTCCTCTTCCTTCATTTGCTCCCGTGTGCTCTGATCAGACATGTCTCTCTCCATGAGCTATAGTTTCAGCGCTTTCCTCTGAAATAAATTCTTCTGGGGGCAAATCAATTAATGGTATTGTTTCCACTTGGTGTGAAAACTTTCCCATGCTAAATAAGTTCTTTCTATCTGTTCAGCCACCTCTCATTCTCATTTTGTGTTTTACTTTTTGGTTTTTCATGTGCAGTAATTTGTTATTGGTAAATATGAAGGTCAGTTTCAAAGTTCAGTTGTCAAGCGAATGACCTTCTACTTACCTTCCTCTTCCTCAAAGCATGGTGCCTTGGTAGAAGGAGTTTCCTTATCGTCCCTACAAAATATGGCTGAGCTGTGGTGTTGCCTTTTTCCACTGGCTTCCAGTTGAGTGATCTCATTCTGCTGACCTCTGTCCACTATCCTCTCTTTTTGTGAAATTCATGTGACTACTGGGTGTGCCTCATCCTGTTTGAGCCCCTGTGCAGCAGACCCAGACCATCGGCAGTCAGCAGGGTTCTGTGAGTTGTTCTGTGGAGGCACTTGCCATCACGCCTGCTGTGCTGTTGATCACTTGCCTCCTGAATACTGTCACCGCCACATCCTAATCCTACGGTCACATCCGAATCCCCAGAATCTGTGAACATGAAGGAACTTTGTAAAAGGTCGGGATATTACAATGGGAATATTTCCTGGATTACTTCCACTCTTCTGTCCTCAACACAAGACAAGGATTTTGCTCCATTTTCCTTCTGGAGGGCCTTCCCTTTTTATCAGATGTTCCTTGTGGTCAGTGGCGTTCATCTCCTGTCATTTCCCGGGGGCTCTATTGGTGCATCGCTGAGGGAGAACATATTTGGATTCGGGGAACATGAGTGTTGTGGGTTGTCAGAGGAGTTTAATGTGAAAATATTAAAATTCGTAGCATTTAGTCTGTCTCCATCATAAGATATAAGTTCTGAGCATGGTAGGACTCATTTGTCTGCTTTCCTTTACTCATCGATCTCCAGTGCCTACCACAGAGTCTCAAATGCGGGACAAAGAAAGGGAGGTGGGGGAGCAGACAGATGAATGTGGGCTGACCTGTGCTGTTGGCCTCTCGAGAATTCTGGACGGAAGGTGGACGTAAGCATGTTCGCAGGCATTATTAAGTGATGCCTTTGCTGTCCCTGGTCTTCCTAAGTAGCAGTATGTACTATGACCACCAGTTTTCAGTTAACTCGCAAGTACACATACTACAGTGGAAGAATTCAGTTCTGTAAATACCCAGCTCTGTGAATAACCTCCTGAGAAGAGCTGAGGAAATCACACACGTTTAGACTGCTCCCTTCCCCTAACTCTCTCTCTCATCGTATTCCCTCCTCCTCCACCTCCACTGAATACTCATTAGGCAACGGAAGTGGCTAGCCATCAGAACCCTTGCAGAGGATGTCAGCAGAGATCTGGATACCCAGACTACTCTGCTGTGATATTTGCATTTCAAACTAAACTTGTCTCTAGCATTACACATTTCACACTCCTACATTTTCACTGTTGTAACATCATCATCATAAAAATGACATTTGCGTCTCCTCTTTTGCAAGTAAAATTAGAATTCCCAAATAAAATAAAGGGGGGGCGGGGAAATTGGCTGTCTCCCTAAAAGGTTTAGGGGCTTAAAATCCAAGTCTGAAGTTTAAGTTCTCAGTGCCTGACACTGGTTTTGTGTAGGTGTAAAGATGGCGTGGGGGTGGTATCTGACCGCCTCTGCCTTCCCAAAGGCTGATTCCTGAGGCAGAAGTCAGACCTCCCATGTTCTTGATCAATTCTGACATCAACCACTCCCACTCACAAGGCAGTTTCTACTTCTCTACTGGATTTAATAAAACCTTGCAACGCAAACACAAAACTCACAGACAACACTCATGCTTGTAGGATTTATCTGGGAAGTTAACAGGTTACAGTTTAGGATCAGAAATGCTCGGTATACAGTTCTTAGGGAAGGAGTATTTCTTTTCAGCTAGACCTGGAGACATGACTCTCTCTAGTATACAGCTCTGAGCTCAGCCACATAGCCACTTGGCCTTGACTGTTGAAACAATGTTACAAAGTTCTTTCAGCTCAACTGATATATACCCCAAAGTCCCTCCACTTCATCTTAAGTGAGGCTAGGCCTGAAGATACTTAGATCTAGCACCACAGGTAGGCAAACCTGCCCCTTGCCCCCATTTAAGTGCTTGGGTGGACCCCACTCATCAAGTGAGTTTTCTGCCCGCAGGCACTCAGTTTTACTCACTTCGTGGGCCTGGAGGCTGGCTCTGATAGCTGTACTCCTGGTTCTGCCGCACCCTCCTCGGCTGCTCCTTTGTGGATCAAGGAGGTTCAATGTGCAGAAATCTTAGAGTCCAAAGGATACACTCCACTCCTGGCTGTCCTTTTATTTTTCAAACCTTTCATTGTGAATTAGGTGAAAGCTTACAGACCAATCATAGTTTTGCATGTAACATTTCATAAATCTTCAAATTCAACTCATCCGATTGCAGTGCTCTCAACGGACCGTGGAGTATCCCACTTCCTCCTGCAGCTCCTGATTCCATTCCCTTTCCCCCCTAACCTTTTGAACTCTGTCCTTGAATGAATGCTACCCGTTTGCTGCTAAATGTTTGATTATTCTACCATGAGGGTGGTTCAGTTCCAGATCTGAAGAGCAAAGGGATTGCACCAGGTTCCGTCAGACCCATAAGCCTGGTCTCTTTTATGAATTTTGATTCGGTTATACATTTTCTCCTACCCTATCCTTCTTAGGAAGTGGTTCTCAACCTTCCTAAGACTGTGGCCCTTTCATACCGTTCCTCATGTTGTGGTGACCCCCACTCCCCGGCCAACCATAAAATTATTTTCGTTGCTACTTCATCACTGTAATTTTGCTCCTGTTATGAATTGGACGACCCCTGCGAAAGGGTCATTCAACCCCCAAAAGGGTCGGGACCCACAAATTGAGAACCGCTGTTCTGAGGTGAACCCTTTCAGAGCAGGTGGGAGTTGTAGCTGGACATCGTTCCTCTGGTCCCAACATCGTGGAGCCCAATGCTAGCATCGGACAAATTGCTGCCATGTGTCTTTCCATTTTTTGTCACCATTTCCTCTGGATGGCAAGAGACCAAGAATGGGACCATAGATTGCTGTTCAGGAGCTTTTGAGACCCCAGTCGCTACTCACTAAATCAAGATGTACAAGCTTATCTTTGTGATCTATGTTATACCATTGGTTTGGATGTCTCCTGAAACTACCATACTGGTCCCTTGTCCCTGAAACTTATTTCCTCAAGGTATTTGGTTATGACAAGAAGTTTTATAACTCTGTTCCCTGTCTACTGTATCATGTTCGTGGATATATTTGCAGCAGAAGTAAATACACATACATGGATATCTCTGTCAAGTCTATATATACTCATGGGCATACTCCATACTCCATCTTCTACCCGTTTGTTCAACCCATGTGTCTGTCCAAGCATCTACTTGTAGATCACCAGTGTTGCAGGATGGTGTAGATAACAGCATTCGCCTCTCTTGTCTTGCATTCTTGCAAATCTCCCAGTGTCTTCTCTTGCCTCCCCCATGATTCTTAACCTCCCTCTTACTGGGCATTGCCTTCACCTTCACCCACATTAACATTTGTCTATCCTTTACTGCCACCACTTCTCTGGCAGTTTGTTGCACTGTGGTGGCTTGTGTGTTGCTGGAAACTATCTCACTGTTATGTGAAATGCCAGCAAGGTCACCCCAAAGGAGCAGGTTTCTGCAGAGCTTCCAAACTAAGAACAGACCATGAAGAAGGAATAGGTTGTCCATTTCTGAGGAATGAGCCACTGAAAAGCTTATGGATCGCAGAGCAACATTGTCACATACTGAAAGCCTCATGAATACGAAGAAGGACTTTGTTAGAGGGCGTTGTAGAAGAGGAGCCCCTCAGGTCTGAAGACACTCAAAGAATGACCGAGGAAAAGCCTTTTCTCAAAGCAGAGCTGGCCATAATACCACGGATGGAGGAAAGAGTTCAGGGCCCTCATTTGTTGATGGGGGAATGACTCAAAAAGGGAAGAAAGCTGCAAACATCCATTAATATTCAGCATGTGGAATGCACAAAGTATGAATCTAGGACAATTAGAAGTCATCAAAAATGGAATGGGACCCATATAGATTGATATCTTAGGCTTCAGTGAGCTGAAATGAGCTGGCACTGGCCATTTTGAATTGGGCAGTGATGTGGTTCACTATGCCAGGCATGATAGATTCAAGAGAATGACTTTATACTCATCATCAAAAAGGACCCATCAAGATCTAGCTTGTAGTAGAATGCTCTCCATGATAGGATAATATCTATCTACCACATGCAAGGAAATCCATCAATACAGCTAGTGTTCACATTTATGCACCAATCACTAAAGCTGGTGATGAAGAAATGGAAGAATTTTACCAATGTCCTCAGTTTGAAGTTGATCAAACATGCAATTAAGATGCATTGGTAAGTATTGGTGATTGGAATATAAAAGTTGGAGACAGGCAGAACAGTAGTTGGAAAATATGCCATTGGCGATGGAAATGAAACAAGATAGAATTTTTGCAAGACAAATGACTGGGTCTTATTCCATCACACATACATTTACTTCCCCAACAACACTAAAAGTGACTATACACATTGACGTCTCCAGATGGAATATACAGAAAACACATTGATGACATCTGTGGGAAGAGATGATGGAGAAACTCAATATCAGCAGCTGAAATGAGGCCAGGGACTTGGAGCAGACCATCAACAACTTCTGTGTAAGTTCAGGTTGAAACTGAAGAATATTAAAACCAGTTTACAAGATCCAAAATCCAACCTTGAGTATATCCCACCTGAATTTTAAGAACATCGCAAGAACTGATTTGACTCATTGAACACTTGAGTTGCTGTGGGATGCCATCAAGAACATCATAGGTGAAGAAAGCAAAAACTCACAACTCAATGCCACCAACAGGGTAGAACTCCCCTGTGAGTTTCCAAGACTGTAACACTTTACTGGAGTAGAAAGCCTCATCTTTCTCAAGCAAAGCATCTAGTGGTTTCAAAGCAAAAGGTCATCAAAAAGACAGGAAAAAAAGAGCTCAAAGTGGACGTCAAAAGAGACACTGAAACTTGCTTTTAATCATAGAGTACCTAAGGCAAATGGGAGATATGATGAAGTAAAAGAGCCTTGAGCAGAATGGGACTTCCAGAGCCCTTCATTGTGCTCACTCAGGACCTGTAGTTGGATCGAGAAAAGGCATTTGTGCAACTGAAACAAGGGAATACGGCATAGTTCAAAGTCCAAAGGTGTATGTCAGGGTTGTATCTTTTCACCAGACTTATTCCATTTGTAGACTGACAAAATAATCAAAGAAGGGGATGGTGTGAAGAAGAATGTTGCTTCAGGCTCGGAAGAAGGCTTATTAATAAGCTGCAGTTAACCCAACCCTTGCTTGATGATAGTGAGGAGGACTTGAAGCACTTGCGAATGATGATCAAAGATGGCAGCCTTCAGTAAGGATGGCAGCTCGATGTAAAGAAAACCAAAATCCTCCCAACTGGACCCAGAGGCAACATCATGAGAACGAGAGAAAAGACGGTAGCTGCCAAGTTTCCTTGTGCTGGGATCCACAATCAGTGCTCGTGGAAGCAGCAGTCAAGAGAGCAAATGATACATTGCACGGGTACATCTGCTGCACAGGACCTTTTGAAAGTCTTGAAAAGCCAGGAGTTTCCTTTGAGGACTGAAGTGCGCCTGACCCAAGCCATGGTCTTTTCAATCACCTCATATGCATTTGAAAGTTCGGCATTAAATACGAAAGACCAGAGAAGAAGCAATGCTAGTGAAGAATATTGACAATACCAAAAGAACATCACTGACTGCCAAAAGAAGAAGCACATCTGTCTTGGAAGAAGTACAGCCAGAATGCTCTTTAGAGGCAAAGGTGGTGAGATTTCATCTCACATACTTTGGCCTCTGTCAGAAAAAATGGCGTTCAATGCAGATTTCAATATCTGATAACTGGAAGTCACTTAGTAAGTATTGCTGAAATAGAGGATGTTCATCAGTATGTATCTTTATTCAAGACAGGAACACTAAAGCAATCAAATGGAGGCAATAGATTTAAAAGGTTTTCTTCTAGTACTTATAATGGCTTATGTTTATTAACCATTGATTAAACAAGTACACTAAGCACTATGTTGAGCTTTTTGGTATGTAGAAATTCTATGATATAGACACCACGATAAGTTTTATTTCTGGCAAAGTTTGAGCAAAACTGGAGTTTAGTATTATTATTATGTACTGTTAACTGACATCATTTTTAACTTAGCAATGCGTTGAATCATTTCCAGGAGTTATTTATTCGTTGTAAAATGAAAGAGTAAGCCAACATCCAACTGCTCACTTTCCAGCTTCCCAAGTCACAAAGTGAGCGAATACAAGGCGAAGTCAGATTAAAATGTACTAGTTTATCATCTGATCTCCTGTTTGGTCCATTTTAAAGTGCTTTGTTGTTGTCAGGAGACACCAGCCCCTGCAAAAGGGCACCATGGTTGGTAAAGTAGTGGGGCAGTGAAAGATCCTTCCTTGCCAAGGTGCACTAACCTCGCAGCTGTCACAGTGGGCTCACACCCAAGGACACTGGTCAGGGTTCCGCAGCATGGGTGGTACTTCCTTTTGTTGGACGTCAGGTCACTGCGAGGCAGAACCAATTACGGCACCAAGCAACCACCACAGATGGCCGGCACAAAACGATCTTCAGCAAATGTCTGCTAAACAGATTTAACAGAATAATTTTAGTAACAAAACTATTGGGCTTTAAAATTGTTCATAATTTCTGTATAGTGGGACTATTGTTTGTATAATACATAAAATAACCTTTTCTTTCAATTATGACAAACTCAAAAGTGTATTTAAAACAAAGTAAATTAAGTATCTATGAAGTAATTTTATTTAAACGGAATAGTATATAACTATATCCTACCCAGGTGGCATAGTAGTGGCAAGTTTGGCTGTGAACTGCAAGGCCAGCAGTTCAAAACGACCAGCCACTTTGTGGGAGAAAGATGGAGATTTCTATTCCTGTAACAACTTGCAGTCCTGGCAATTCACAGGGTAAGTGCTACTCTCTGCCCTGTCGTGTTGTTATATGTTGGCATCGACTTGCTGGCAGTGAGATTTTAAATATATTTTAATATATAATATATTTAATACATATACTTTAAATATATTATATATAAGAATATCATATACTATAGAAAATTACTATTTTTTCCTATACAAATTTCTCTTTCCACACATTCTCTGCATATATTTTAACCACGACTTCTGTCCTCTTGATCCCAGCTTACCTAAAACTCACTGCCATTGAATCATTTCTGACTCATAGCAACCCTTTAAGACAGGGTAGAACTGCCCCTGTGGATTTCTTAGATTGTAACTCTTTATGGGTAGAGTAACCTCTCCACTCCAATAGTGTGCATTCCCCCCAAGTAGGAGGAGGGACAACTCCATTTTTAAAAAACATTTTATTAGGGGCTAATACAACTCTTATCACAATCCATGCATATACATACATCAATTGTATAAAGCACATCTGTACATTCTTTGCCCTAATCATTTTCTTTCTTTCTTTTTTTCTTTTCTTCTTTTACATTTTATTAGGGGCTCATACAACTCTTATCACAATCCACACATATACATACATCAATTGTATAAAGCACATCCGTACATTCTTTGCCCTAATCACTCTCAACGCATTTGCTCTCCACTTAAGCCCTCCGCATCAGGTCCTCTTTTTTTTCCCCCTCCCTCCCCGCTCCCTCCTCCCTCATGAGCCCTTGATAATCCACAGATTGTTGTTTTGTCATATCTTGCCCTATCCGGAGTCTCCCTTCCCCCCCTTCTCTGCCATCCACCTCCCTGAGAGGAGATCACATGTGGATCCTTGTAATCAGTTCCCCCTTTCTAACCCACTCGCCCTCCACTCTCCCAGCATCACCCCTCACACCCCTGGTCCTGAAGGTATCGTCCACCCTGGGTTCCCTGTGCCTCCAGCTCCCATATGCACCAGTGTGCAACCTCTGCCCTATCCAGTGACAACTCCATTTTATTTTTTTAAAAAATACTTTTATTGGGGGCTCATACAGCTCTTATCACAATCCACCCATCCACCCATTGTGTCAAGCATATTTATACATTTGTTGCCATCATTCTCAAAACATTTGCTTTCTATTTGAGCCCTTGGTGTCAGCTCCTCCTTTTGCCCCCTCCCTCCCCGGACAACTCCGTTTTCACTCACCATCTTATTCCTAGCTTCAAGAACAATGTCTGATAAATGGAAGTCACTTAGTAAATATTGCTGATATTTGGAGGATGTACATCTGTAGAAATCTTTAGTCAAAAAAAAGAACACTAAAGCAATCAAATGGAGGTGATCAATTGAAAAGGGTTTCTTCTAGTGGTTATGAGAACTCACATTTATTAATCATTTATTAAGCAAATACACTAGGCACACTACGTTATACTCTTTGCATGTAGAAATTCTATGATAAAGATACCACTATTAATTTTATTTCTGACAAAGTTTGAGAAAACTAGAGTTTAGAGAGTTTAGTATTATTGCTATGTACTGTTATATAATATCATTTTTAATTTAGCAAAGCAGGAAATGTTCTCATCTCCATGAGTTATTTATTCATTGTACAAATAAAGGGTATGACAATCATCAAGTGCTCATTTTCAATTCCCTAAGTTGCAAAGTGAGTGAATAAAAGATGAAGTTAGGTTAAAATGTAATATCATTTGATCTCCCTTTTGACCCATTAAAAGTTGCTTTGTTTTACACACACACACACACACACACAGGAAATAGTCCTATTATAAGCCTCCACTGAATCTCTGCTGACCATAGACTAGGAAGGTGAATAGTCTTGCTATCATGCATTAGAAATCAGGCAGGTTAAAATTTAACACTGTATCAGTTTATCTCCATTTTGATCCATTTCAAGTTTGCTCTAGCTTTTGACATTTTCTACTTTATTTTCTATAGCAGTTTTCTTTACTTTGTTGTTGTTGTTGTTAGTTTCTTATATATATATATACACACATATACTGTGTGTATATATATATACTGTATATGCAATCTAGGAGAGGTAAATATGTAGAGACGGTAAGTCACTGGACTGATGGTCTCTTGGGGGTATGGTAGGCAAGGTTGGGGGAAATAGGAGCTAATAATGAGGACAAGAGAGAAGAAAATGTTTTAACGTTGATTGTGGTGACGATTGTAAAACTTTTCTTAATATGACTGAACTATTGAATTATATGATGTGTGAATTATATTCCAATAAAACTGTTTGAAATTTGCTGCGATGAGGATTTTAAATTCTCCATCCTAGTATGTGGCCGAAGTAGCTCAAATTGTTTCCCAGAGGACTCATACAAACATCCGCAGTAATTGCTCGTGTCACACTATTGGGGTGGAGAAAAGCTAATAAGTGATTACCAACCACTTTATAAATACAAAGTGCTGGAAAAAATGCAAAACATTTACAACAACAGTAATTACTTTTAATCACCATCTCTATAATGTATGCAGCTGCCTTTCAAAATTCACTTTGGGAGTTTAATCATTCAATTGCAACAAACAAACCAGACTCGCTCTTTATCAGACTCTACTAAGAAGCTGTCCCTTATTCCTCACAGCTTCAAAAGACCCTCCACACCCACTTTCTATTCTCAGGCGATCAGTAAAGTCTGCATGCCGATTATTAACAAGAGCAAAGTGATTAACCTGAACCTTTTGCTTTTCAAATCCCCGAATTGCAAACAAAATTCAGCTGTTGCTGTTGTTGGCTGCTAAGTTGACCCAGCTTATGGAGAGCTCGTGCACAGTGGGATTGGATTGCTGTGATCTCCAGTGTTTCCACTTGTTGAGTTTGGGGAAGTAGATTGCCAGGCTTTTCTTCTTAGTCTGTAAGTTCTGCAGACACCTGTTCACATCATCCTATTATGCAGCTTCCACTGACAGATATGTGGTGGGTGCACTTATGGTGCATTTGCTGGGAATGGACTTGAAGTGCATTTGTTGATAATTGAACCCATGCCAAACAGGGGTTCTATCACTGAACTATGACACACCAAGCCTACTGCCATCAAGTCAATTCCAACTCATAGTGACTCAATATAGAATTTTCAAGGCTATACATTTTTATAAGAGCAGCTGTTGTTGCTAGTTGCCATCACGTAAGCTGCCCCCCATGGTGACCCCATGCACGACAGAATGAAACACTGTATGACACTGCACCATCCTCACAATTGTTCCTTTGCCTGAGCCCATGGATGCAGCCACTGGGTCAATCCAGTTCATCCAGGTGCTTCCTCTATTTCGCCACCCTTCCATTTTATCAAGACCTGGAGAAATGAACGATAAAAAATCATGCCTCAATTTGCGTTAGTGAAAGAATCTATTGGCAAAATATGCAATGGTGTAGGAAGCATAAAAGAAGATGGAAGAAATACAGTCACTAAACCAAAAGTAATTGGTTTATATTGAACCATTTCAGGAGGTAGTGTAGGATCAAGAACGTAGAGTATTGAAGAAAGCAGTCTAAGATGCACTGGAGAAAAATACTGCTCCAGGAATTAACAGAACACCACCAGATGTTTCTACCAATGAATGCAACCGTGAAGTGCTTATTTATCTGTGCCGAGAAAAGTGGAAGACAGCGACCTGGCCAACCAACGGGAAGAGATCCATATTTGTGCTCATTCCAAAAATGGCGATTCAACAGAAAAGGGGAATTATCAAACGGTATCATTAATATCACATGCAAGTAAAATTTGCTGAAGACAAGTTTTAAAAATGGTTGCAGCAGTACCTCAACAAAGAACGGCCAGAAACCCAAAATGGATTCAAAAGAGGATGTGCAATGTGAAATGTCATTGCTGATGTCAGGTGGACATTGGCCAAAAGCAGAGAATACCAGGAAGATGTTTAGCTTTGTTTTCTTGCCTAAGCAAAGTCATTCAACCGTGTAGATCATAACAAATTATGGATAACATTATGAAGAATGGGAACGCCAAAACACTTGTGCCTAGGCAGAAACTGTACAAGATAATACTGTGTGGTTTAATATCAGGAAAAGGGTGTGTCAAGGTTGTATCCTTTAATCATAATTATTCAATCTATTTGTTAAGCAAAATAATTTTTTGAGAAGTTGGGCTGCATGAAGTAGAATTGGCATCAAGATTGAAAATGGGTTCATTGGCCACCTGCGACAATCAGATGACCCAACCTTATTTGCTGAAAATGAAGAGGATTTGAAACACTTCCTGATGAAGATGAAAGACTATAGAATGGTGTGGTAGTTACATAATTTCATGCCAACTTGATACATAGAGTGTAGGGGTGGAGTGGAGTCTAGCTTGTCAATCAGGTCACAAGGTAAGGAGGATTCTGGGATATTCTCTCTCCTGATTGTGCCATAAGAAGAATCAGGTCTCTCTCTCTCTCTCTCTCTCTCTCTCTCTCTCTCTCTCTCTCTCTGTCTCTGTCTCTGTCTCTCTGTCTCTGTCTGCTACATGGAGCTATGCTGATGTCAGTCAGAGTCCTGGAGCTGGAGGAGCCACATGGAGGCCCACGCCAGCACTCAGATGCTTCCACTGCCACTGGATCCACAAGACTTTCCACCCACTGACCTGTGATCTTCCTGCATTTGGCATTATTGCATGTGTTTCGTGAGTCTGAAGAGGAATTTATAGACTGGTATTGGACATATGGGCTAATATCAGACTTGTGGACCGGTGGGGATGTTTTCTCAATATACAATTACTCTTTGATGTAAAGCTCTCTTTACACACATGGGTGTCCCTTGATTTGTTTCTCTAGTCAACCTGGACTGACAAATGGGTTGCACCTCAACATAAACAAACCAAAAACCAGCCCCCTACTCGAAATCCTCAAAACTGGACCAATAAGCAATGTCACGATAGAGAAAATATTGAATTGTCTAGGATTCCATTTTACTTGAATTCACAATCAATGCCCACAGAAGTGCAGTCAAGAAATCAACCTGATGTAGTGCATTGAACAAATCTGTTGCAAAAGACCTCTCTCTCTTTTTTTAAAGACCTCTTTTTAAATGTTAAAAAGCACAGATGCTACTTGAGGACTATTTTGCGCCTGACCTTTCTCATATGCATGTGAAAGCTGGACAATGAATAAAGACACCCCCAAAAGAATTGATACCATATAATCTTAGGGTTTGGGCAAAAACCCTAGCTTTCCCATGGGCTGGCACAAGAATGAACAAATCCATCTTAGAAGACATTGGCAGAACGCTTCTTAGACGTGAGAAATCTCATGTACTTTAGATAGGGTATGAGAAGAGACCAGTCCTTAGAAGAGGCTGTTATGTTTGGTAAAGTAGAAGATAAGTGACAGAGAGGAATATCGTTAAGGACATAGATTGGCTACAACAATAGGCTCAAACATAATGTGAGGCTGCTTCAGTGCCGGTCACTGTTTCATTCTGTTGCATGTAGGATCACGATGAATCAAAGTCAGCTCAATGGCACCGAATAGCAATAGCAATAGTGTGGAGGTAATCACTTGAGACAACTTGAGACAATGCACACGGGCTCTGTGCCTTAGCTCCATGTGTTGGCAGTCCTGACATCGTCTAAATCCATCTCCGAGACTGTAGACCTGCCTTATGGTGTCTGTAGGGGCGCGCACACCCCCGATCAGAACTCAGGATGCCTGGATCAAGGAGGCCTGACGGTGCAACAAGAGGTTGGTGAAGTTAAAACCTCCAACAACTTCAAAGAGGAATAGACTTGGGGCTCTGCTCCCACGAAGATTGTAGCCTAGACGTCATCAGTCGCTGGAGGGTCCGCGGCGCGTTCTCCAGCTGGCCCACTACTTGGAAGTGCGTGTGTCCGTTTTCAATAAAGTCAACCAGGCTGCAGAGCACCTCCAAGGTCAAGAGCACGTTTGCCTACTGTACAGGGTCTAAAGACGCCGAAAGGGAAAGGCGGTGCCCTGCCAGTGAACTGGCTGAACCAGTTGCAGAGAGTCTACAGCATATTAGTGAAGTACGTGTGTCCATCTGCGGCCAAATGGGATAAAACCCATATTGGAAAGGTCCAGGTAATGACTTCAGACATTAGTTGAAAGTAACAGCAGCACGGACACTACTGACATATGGAAAACCTAAATCCTGAGCGAATCTGAGTGGCTTCAGGTCGGCCTCGTGGAGATGATGTTCTCCAAAGAACAAGGTTTGGTGAATTGTACCTTGATTTTTTAACTTTTCTCTAGAAATGGGATACTTCTTTTTTAAGTAAATTAAGTTTTGGATTTTTTTTAAGTTGGTGTATGTCTAAACAGAAGTGTACTATTAACATGCTCAGGAATCCTCAATCTGCAAAATAATAATAATAATAAATTACAGCCTAGCAACCCGATGGCACAGTTCAAGCTAACACAGAGAGGCTGCTGTGCGTTGGTATAGATAAATAGCAAACAGTAACAGGCTAGGTCCCCACCGCCCAAATGACGTCATTCATATGCTCAGGTTTCTTTAGAACTTGAGCCTCTGGGCTCATCTCAGAGACCCAGGAGAGCTGTCTGACAGGTAGAGAGCTTCTACCAGCCAGCATGATTAAAAAAAAAAGACAACCCCAATTGATTTAAATAGCTTTATGAAGATATAATTTACATACTAAAAAGTTTCAGCAATTCAATAGTGTATAATTCAACTGCTTTTAGCATATTACAGAGTTGTACAACCATCATCATAATGTTAAAACACTTATCGTCCCCAAAGGAAGCCTTATGTACATGAACAGGGTACTTTCGTCATTCCAAAACGAAACTGTGCCCCTTAGCTATCACTCCCAACCTCCTACATATCCAAATCAGTAGTTTATTTTCCTGTCTCTCTAGATTTCATATAAACAGACTGTAGAAGAGGTAGTCCTTTGTGACAGACTTCTGTCATTTATTCTAATTTTTTCCAGATGCATCCATGTGGTAGCATGCCAGTGTTGGCTTTTGTTAATTGCTGAACAAGATTCCACTGTATGGATCTAACATTTCACTTGATGGATAGTTAATGAATAATGATGCTATGAACACATTTTTTGGTGGGGACATACATGTTCGTTTCTTTTGGATCAACCCCCCCTAGGCTGGGCCATTTGGAAAGTCTTCAGAAACTGCAGGATTGTCTTCCCCAGCAACTGTACCACGTTACCCTCCCAACAGCAGGGTGGAGAGGATCCATTTTCTCCACATCTTTGCCAACACGCGTTCTGCTACAACACGTTGCCATTGTAGCCAGCCTTTGATTTGCAATTCCTTGATGGCCAATGATGTTGCTTGTCTTTTCTATGCGCTTAATGACCATCTGTACATTTTCTTTGGCTAAATGCGTGGTCAGATCTTTTGCCCATATTTGAATTGGGTTATTATTTGTCGTCTTATGATTGGGTTGTAGAGTGTGTCATATATTGTAGATTCAAATCCTTTACCAGACACGTGAGTGACAAATATCTTCTCCCATTTTGTGGGTTGCCTTTTAACTTTCTTCAAAGACACTACCCCAAAGGCAAGACAGAGAGAGAGAACAGCTCACCTCAGTCCCGTTTGACTATATTCATTGTAAAGTTGACCAATCTGAGGGAGTTTCTAAAAGTTTGCGGGAAATTTTCATTATTTCCAAATCCCTGATCTTTCTGGAGCACCATGAGATTTCTTACCAGGAAGAAGACGAAGCTCTCTCCTCCTATAAGAAGCCCCAGGGGCAGATCGACATGGTTCTACAGGGTAGCAGGTGTGCGTGTGAGCGAGTGAGCTATTCCTTCCAGTTGGCTTTCTCAGCCTGAATTACCCACCTAGTCTCTGATCCCATCTCTGATTCTCTCTCTCTCTCTCTCTCTCTCTCTGGAGTCCTTGTGGCCCAGTGGGTTAAAGCATCGGTCTGCTAACCACACAGCGGGAGTTCAAACCTACCACCAGCCACTCCACAGGAGAAAGATGAGACTGTCTGCTCCCATTTGCCCTCTTAGAAACCCGAGGGGGTAGTTCTACCCTGTGAGT
Organism: Tenrec ecaudatus; assembly: GCF_050624435.1. Taxonomy (NCBI): domain Eukaryota; kingdom Metazoa; phylum Chordata; class Mammalia; order Afrosoricida; family Tenrecidae; genus Tenrec; species Tenrec ecaudatus. Next base: position 32,179,006 of record NC_134539.1, read on the forward strand.
CAGAACCGACTCGGCCTCTTTGCTTTGGCTCTTGTAGACGCACACACAGGAGTCTATTTCCCCCAGCAGAAACGAGTACCTGCGCAGGTTCAGGTCCGGCACTCCTCATGTTCCCTGTATGGAGCTCATTTATGCAAGTCGTTTCTTTTCCCTTCAGCGTCAGACTCTTTTAGCCCCCGAATCCCACATGTCCTCCTTCAGCAGAGCTGCTTGCTTTCTGCCATCCCATTCCCCACACGGGTTCATTTCCAACAACGGTGGGAAGGATGTCCACGCCATGCTTTGACTTTCAGGGCCAAGTTCGGGCAGCAATTGCTTGCAAGCTCTGGAGCCAGAAACCAAGACATTTGGTGTCCCAACGAAGACATGATTGTCTTTCTCCTTATAACTTCTCCCTTCTTCCCGTTGCCCCCTGCCCAGTAATTCCTTCCAAGACCCACCCCAGGCACGATGCCAGAGATATATGTTTCTTGTTCTTGAGTTCATCCGTGACTAGTCTGCAATTAAGAGATGTCAGGGGGAAATGGGTGGCTCAAATGCTTAAGCACTCAGGTTCTAACTGAAAGGTGACGTAGTTCAAATCCACTTAGAGGCATCTCAGAAAAGACTGGGGGTTGGCTTCGGAAAGATCACAGGGCTCAGAACCCGACGGAGAATAGTTCTTGAACGTATGGGGTCCCTCGGGGTTGGAACTGACGCAATGACAACTGGTTTGGTGTTTGGGTGTATGCCTTTGCACAGTGGACCCTGGAATCCAATGCCTTTCTCTCTTCTGGCAGCTACATTTGTAGCCCCTCTGCCGTTTCTCGGCCTAATGACTTTTGTTCATAACCTTTCAGCAGTGGTCACAGTCCTACTTTCATTTGTTCTGAGTCACCCAAATGTGTGCTGTGTCTGCGTGCATGTCCAAAATTTTCCGAGACTCCAGTTATGCTGATTTCCCAAAGCTCTTCTGTCCCCTCTGTTAGGTTAAGTTGCTGGTCCACAGGCACGTGTTTCTAGAAGCCAAATTGCCTAGCGCCTTACAAATGTCGACCCCTCTGTACCAGTACTGCTTGTGCTACATGCTTTCCGAGCAAATCAGGAAAGACAGAAGAGGTATGATTTCAAGTTTTTGGTTTGCGACTTTAGTTTGGTTTGTGCCCGTAGCTTTCCTGTGGGCCTGGGCATAGCACAGGGTATAACACAAATTCGGGGGGCTGCTAACTTTGGTAATATAGTCTCTTCTTGTCATTGTGATTGTGGAAAGTGGCTACCTCCCCATGGGCTTCCTGTTCTCATTCCTCATTGTTTGCTCCACGTCTGAGTAAAACCAAAAGCAAACTCAGCCATTGCGTCAAGGTTGACTCAGCAACTCTAAAGGACAGAGTAGAACTGTACATCTTGACAGGAGTAGAAAACCTTATCTTCTCCCCGATGGAGCTGCTGGCCTTGTGAAGGGCGGGTGGTTCTGAGCTACCGACCTTGTGGTTAGCAGTGCAATGCATAACCCACTACACCACGCAGGCTCCATCTTGAGTGAGCAGAGTGGATTTGATGAGCTAGTGACTGCTTGCATTGTTTCTAGAAACAAGTTCTGAAGATTTGATCTGATGAGCCCCTTTGGCCTATTCTGAATTAGTGAAAGGATACTGGTATTGTGGCCTCAAGGAAACCCTCTGCTTTCTCCAATCACCTTTGCATCATTTCCTCAATAAAGATTTATTGGACCCCTGTCCTTTGTAAGGCAGTGGGAAGGATTTCTATTGTTCTCCTTCCTGAGCTCGAAGACAATCTGAAGCTTCATTTTTCTACCTGTTAAACTGACTGATTTTAGCGGCTTCCTCTTGCTTCCTTTTCCCTAAGTTGTCTTTTGACTTATGATTGCCTGGGAAATCCTCCTATCTTCGAAAAGATCACTGCTAGGTTTTTTGTTTATTTTAGCTTTTTCCTAAACATCTGCTACTTATCTATTCATCATCTAATGAACGCACTAAGGGTCCACCAAACTTTCCCCTTCCGTCTGGCTGGTAGTTTCAAACCCCTGACCTTGCGATTAGCAGCTTAATGTGTAATCCAGTACGCCACCTGGGCTCCTCCCATTGAAGGGTGCTTTACATTTAATAAGCAAGGGAAGGGAGTCCCGACCTATTAGCAGGGCTGCAGACTCGCCATAGCTACTCATCCTGACAGAGAGGTGAAGGAGAAGGGTTTCCCAGGTGCTGTCCCAGTTCCTGTTGGTGGTTTTCTTTCCCTCTAGCCCGGGGAGTGGTTACGCATTTGGCTGCTAACTGCCAGGTCAACAGTTTGAAACCAGGGGGACAGATGAGGCTTCCTAGTCTCATAAAGAGCTACGGTCTCAGAAATTCACAAGAGAGTTCTACCCTGTCCTGTAGGACTGGGATGCATCATAATTGACTTGATGGCAGTGGGGGTTCTGTTTGTTTGTTTGTTTGGTTTGAGGGAAAATCGTGAGGTTTGGGGGCAAGGCCCAGCCAGATGCCAGGGCTGATGATGACCTCATGACCTCAGTCCTACACCCCCACCCACGTGGCCTGGCATCTGTGGGTCTATGAGATGGCCTGTGTTCATTTGCTCTGTGTGCACGCTTGCCCGTGTGTGCGCCTGTGGTTTGTGCCTATGCCTGCTTGAGCATGTCTGACTCAGGGTGTTCCTGTGTCTAGATTAGGTGTTTTCCTGGGAAGGCCTCTGCATCAACTCAAAAACCGAACTCACACCAGCTAGTCGCTTCTAATTCACAGGGACTCTATCGGACAGGTTATAACTGCCCCTGCGGGTTTCTGAGGCTGCAACTCATTACAGGAGCAGACGACCTCCTCTTTCCTCCGTGGAGTGGTTGGCAGTTTCAAACTGCAGGCCTTTCTATTAGCCCAATGCATAATACACTATGCCATCAAGACTCTTGTAGTATTTCTGGGTGGCATTTTGGACTTTGTGTCATTTGCTTTGTAAATGTGTCTGGTTGTCCGTATGGTATTGACTGTGTGTGTAAGATTCTTGTCTAATCTCTCTCTCTACCAGTCCCTGGCCCCGATTTACCCCAGCTTCCAGCAGTATTTAGGGTGATTCATAATGACTCTATAGGGCAGCAGCTAACTGTCCCTGTGGGTTTCTGAGGCTGTAACTCTTTATGGGAGTAGAAAACCTAATTTTTCTCTCTCGGAGCAGCTGGTGGTTTCAAACTGCTGACCTTGCAATTAGCAGGCCAGAACATAACCACGATGCCACCAAAGTCGCTGTGAGTTGGAATGGACTTGACAGCAATGAGAGGTGGTTTTTTGTTTTTTTTTTGGTGTGTTTGCCAGCAGTATTTACTGCAAAGATCGTCTTCCCTTCCCGCAGTCTGGGTCCCCAGGGGTCAGGCAGTCTGCCCAAAACCCTGCCCCTGTGGCCTCTGTTCAGGCTTGATCTGAGGGTGATAAATTCTGGAAAGCCCCCAGCCTGCTCTTTGGCCAAAAATCTGGAGAAGTCCTGGTGGCGGAGAGGGCAGCACAGGGAAGGGGGACATTTGGCAACAGTAATCCTCCTACTGGAAACGCATCTCCCTTGGGCCCCTTCCCAGGCTCCCTGCTTCCCCCGAGCTCACATGCAGACCAAGTATCCGGGGGCATGGCCTGTCTGTCTCTGAGAATGGGAACGGACACACCCTTGCAGTCCGGTTGGGAGCCGGTCCTCACTGACTCTCAGCCCCTGGCCTGCCCGAGGGGTGCCCATCTCCATCTCCCTCCTGCAGCTCACAGTTGTCTGTCACCATTTCTAACCCTGCACTGGGCACAAGGCCCCTTTTGTTCCTTCATTTCATGACTACACTGCCTAGGGCCATGGGCCCCTGAGGACTGGGGTGACCAATACCACAGCAGTGACTCAGCCCTCTCTCTCCCGCTGCAGGAAGAAGCATCTCAGCAGGGCCTCACCCTCTCACTCCTGTGCTGTGTCTGTTGCCTTTGCTACTTGGATCGAGTGAGCAGGCACAAGATGAGGCAAGCCTGGCCCCTGTCCTCAAGGACTTAAGACATGAAGAGGATGTTTGGAGAAGACATTTTTCTCTTCCTGCGGTTAGTCCCTTAAGTCACATTGATCAAACCCCAGAGTACCGGCCAACGTCCCAAGGGAGGGTCTAGATGGTCAGGGCTGCTCACTGTGGCAGGTTACCTCCATGACCTTAGCTCTGACGATCATGAGCAAGCCATGATGCGGTCCTAGCGTCTATCATCCATTCTGGGGCAGAGGGTTATAGGTTGGGGGTTTGTGCCCTGCCATGAAGCTTTGTTTTGTTCTGATTGTTAACTCTCTTGGGCTCTCTCTGGGTAGTGGGAGGGACAGGGTCAGAGTAGAGTTCTGGGATAGGACGAGCAAGGCCTCCTTCCCGTAACAGCATCCTGTGTGAAATTCGTAGATGCTCACTTTGTCTCTTCTTGGCTCTTGACTTTGCTGAGAACCCAGAGTCCTGAAGTTCTTGGTCTGGCTCATCTCTCTGTCTCCCAGCCCTTTGGCATGGGCCTCTGCCTGTGGGAGACCATGGCTAGGACCTTTCAGGATGTGCACACCTTTACCCTGGCTTCCCACCCCCTGGTGCTGTACCCCATCGAGTCACTTCCCTCCCCTTTGGCCTTCCTCTGCTCTTGCTCTAGCCAATGGGCAGCTGCCCAGCTCCCATTAGGCAGGGAGGATGTGCCTGCCACAAGACCTCCTGTGATCTCCTGTGGGAATGACTGCATCAGGCACACACCTGGAGAGTGTTGGCAGGCCAGGCTGAGGGCAATTGCCTGGTTCCTCTGGGGCAACATGGGCGTCCCTGTCCTTTTTGTGCAGAATTACCATTCCGAGCAGGCCAGGGTCAGGCTTCTTCCCATCCTGGTTTGGCTGCATCCAGTCACTTTGTGCATGGTGCCAAGCATGAGAATTTTCTTTAGGGCGTCTAGTCACCACTTCCTCCTAATTTGATGGACTTGTGAGGGATTCTGAAGTGCCTTAGAGTACAGCAAGACAGCCCCAGGTGCCACAATAGAGAAGCCACCACATGTCTTGATCTCCCTCCAGCTCTTGCCTTCTCTGTGGTGGGACAAGGCTGCAGGGCCTTTCAAGGGTACCATGTGGTCAGAACAGTCCCTCCCACACGCTCAGCTCAACCTCTTTGTCCTTCTGTTTCCCATTTGTCTCTCGTCTCAGGCCCAAGCCTCCTTAGACACGACACCAAATGTCTGATTCTGCATTTCTAGCCCCATCTTCTTTCTCAGGTTTAGGAAGCAAGCACAGAGTTTGCTTCCTCCCATCACCAAGAGTCCTCATGCTGTGGGTTGACTTGCTGGCTTTGGACTTAAACGACAACAAAAACAAACTTTGTGAGTTTGGTGAAGGTTTACAGAGCAGATCATCAGTTTTACCTTAAAACATTCAAGTCTATGTTTTCATTGCCATCCTCTCAATGTACTAGCGTCACTTATCCCACCGTTTCTGTTTCCTCTTTCCATTCCTCCTTTCCTAGCCCTTCTGAACCTGTCCTTTGATCGTCAATGGTTGATGATTCTGAGGTGGACATAATTACCTATTGGTATTGTCCCCACTGATAGAACAGTCTAGTCCTTGGCTGAATATTGAAGCCCAGGGGCTGAGTTCACTTCCACTCTGGCAAGGTGAGTAAGGGCCATGGTCTCAGGGGTTCAATCGATGACTATTCAAGCACTAAGCTCGGTCTCTTTTATGACATCAAGGACTGGTCCACCTTGTTTCTCCCCTCTGTCCAGGACCTTCTTGCTGTGATACAGATCATAGCACTTGATAGTGGTCGCCAAATACCATGAAGTCCTTCTGATAGTGATGTGGTCTGGATGATTGGCATGTAAAACAAATAAACAAAACCATTGCAGATATACATACGATCCTTTACATCATTCCAGGCCTGCTTCTTACCCTGGTAGCCCTTGGGTTGGCGGACAAATCCCTCTCTACCTGTGACTCCGATGTGCATTCTAGGATGCTTGCTTTCTACACAGATGAAAGGCAGTGGAGGAGGGAAACTGACCAGCAGGCTCGCAGACTGAGAGGAAGACCTTGCTATGGGAAACCAGGAGCGGAGATGGGGGAATCTTCATCTTGGTTTTAGCACCAGTCACATTCCCTCTGAAACTCACAAAAGCATCTCTTCAAGTATGGGGCACTGTGCCACTCTCCTGGAAACCTTCCAAAGATGGTAGACACTAGATACCTCTCAGCCACCAATTAACGTTCGTACCTGTGGGTAGGCCAACAATGCATTGATTTCTGAACCACCTTTGTGTGTGTGTGTGTGTGGGGGGTGTTGAGTATTACCTGTCAAAGGGTTGAGGCCATCATGGAGAGCCATGACTGAATTTCTACTGATCTCTAACCTCAATGCACCTCATAAAGCCCTGAGTTTTTCTGTTCAATTCCCTTAAACTAGAGACCAGGATGGGGCTGGAAGGAGTTATGTGGAATGGTGATATAGGTGACTGTGGATATCATTGATTCTTCAACAGGAAGAACCATACAATTCTTTCTAACCCTTTGACCAATCACGATGAGAAAAGAAGAGGCAAGCAGACAGCACTTTGCTTATGTGCATGCATGTGTATATATCTATGTGCGGCTGAGCTTTGTTACCAACCCATTTATTAAGGAAAATGGCAAGTTTCAGTCCTATTTGAGAGGTATGGGCAGGGATTGGTGAGCTACCAATTTTTGTCACATACTTGTGTGTCCTGCAGCCCTCGGAGGGTAGGAACCCAGGTCGGGCTATCTGTTTGGGTGGCACGAGCTACTGGAGGAGAGTGACGGGGAAAAGAGTGGCGGAAGTGGCCAAGGAATGACAAACAGTCACTAAGACAAGTGCGATGCTTATGGACAGTCTAGGGTTTGGGGTTCATTTACACAGCCCAGGCTCCCCTGTATCTACCTCGGGGAAGACTGGATCATGGAGACTTCTGTGGCTTTCTTCTTAGGGTGCCTCATAGGGTGTTTGTTCAGAGCGCAGAGCTTCTCCGCATTTCCCCCTTGTTTTAGTCATGGGCTCTCCTGCAGGGCTTGTGGGTTCCTCTACTGTCTGAGGATGAAGGTAGGGAAGGAATTTTTTTATCCTTTTAAAGGCAGATCCTAGGTGATCCTGCTGACCCCTGGTGTTCCTGCTGACTGCTGGTCAAGCGGCTTCGGGATCCTGGGCACCAGGCCTCCTCCAGGCTGGGGCTGTTCATGCTGGTGACAGATGCCTCCTCCCAGAGGGTGATATCTTGGTGACCGAGGCCAGAACCAAAACTGGAAGTGGCTTGCTTCTGGGTCTGCTGCACCACAGTTAGCTCACTGACCAGCTGTTCTTTTTAGCGGCCCCTTTCTGGATCTGGGGTCTGTGAAATGTCCGGTGGGACGGGGGTGGGGGTTAATGCCTGTGTCTCATCTGTGTCTCTTAGGGCAGATGATGAGGTGGATTTGTCAGTAGATGGAGGTGTCTGGTTACCTGTAAGGGCTTCAGAGGCTGGGTCAGCAGGGGCTATCTGTGTTTTTCGACATTCTCTACTGTTCACTCCTGACACAGGGTCATGAGACCTAGCTCTCTGTTACCACAGTCTGATCCCCTCCCCAGAGATGGAGTGATTAAGCACACAGGGACCCTTCCAGGAAAGAGCAGACAGGACCGAGGACACCCTACCAACTTCACTTGTCACTGGAACCTTACCTGCACAGTACACAAGCATTTAGGGCAGGCCGAGTCTGGTTAAAGGGTGGAACTTTTATGTTGCAAAGGCGACTAAGGCTGATGGGTGAGGAAGAGACCGAGGGGTGTGTGGGTTTAAACGGAACCCTTCTTCCTTGGAGACCCAGGGACGAGCCTCACTTCTGGAGGCCTGTCCATGTCCTCCTTTACCACCAACCTTGTGGATGGGTAGCATGAGTCACCATCGCTGGAGGAGAGTTGTGCAGGTGGCCGAGGAAAGACAAGCAGCCAGAAGACACGAGGGGGGCTGCTGTGGGCCATCATGGGCTTGGGGTTCATTCACAAAGCCCAGGCTCCCCTGTATCTCCCTGGGAGAAGCCTGGGTCAAGATGCCTTTTCTCTTTTCTGTTTTCTTAGGGCGCCTTAGAGCCCAGTGCTTCTGAGACTTTCCCACCCTGGTTGTCGTGGGCTCTCCTGCAGGGTGCGTGGGAGGAAGGCAGGAAGGAATCTTTTTACCCTCTTCAAGGCAGATCCTAGGTGTTCCTGCTGGCCTCTGGTGTTCCTGCTGGGCACCAGGCCTCCTCCAGGCTGGGGCCATTTGCCCTGTGACAGATGCCTCCTCATTGTAGGGTGAGATGTTGGTGACGCAGAGGACAGAAACAGAACCAGAACTAGCTTGCTTCTGGTTCTGCTGTACCAGCTTGAGCTCACTGGCCAGCTATTCTTGAGAGTGGCACTTTTGTGCAACTGTGTCCTGTGGAATGTCCAGTGGGAATGGGTGTTCAAAATCCCGTTAGCCTGGGGGGTTCAATGGCTGGTGAGACTGGGGGTTCAGTGTCCGGTGGCATGGGGCATTTTATGTCCCGTGGGACAGGGTGTTCAATATCCAGTGTTACAGGGCATTCAATGTCCAGTGGGACAGGGTCTTCAATGTTCAGTGCAAGGGGGTCTTCAATGTCCGGTGGGACGGGGTGCTCAATGGCTGCTGGGACTAGGCGTTTATTGTCCAGTGGTATCACACGTTCAATAACTGGTGGGATGGGGAGTTCAATGGTCAGTGGGATGAGGTCTTCAATGTAAGGTGGGACTGGGCGTTCAATGTGCGGTGGGTTGGGGCCTTCAACGCCCAGTGCGATGGAGCCTTCAATATCCAGTGCGAAGGGGCATTCAATTGCCGGTGCAACGGGCGTTCAGTGGCCGGTGGGATGGGGTCTTCAATGGCTGGTACTATCGGGCATTCAATGGCTGGTGGGAAGGGGCGTTCAATATCTGGTGGGATGGGGCCCTCAGTGTCCGGTGGGACAGGGCGTTCAATGGCTGGTGGGACCAGGCATTCATTTTCAGGTGGGACCTAGCATACAATGTCTGGTAGGATGGGGCCTTTAATGGACAGAGGGATGGACCATTCAATAGCTGGTGGGATGGGGTGTTCAATGCCCGGTGGGATGGGGCTTTCAATGACCGGTGCGACGGGGCCTTCAATGGCCAGTGCAACGGGTCCTTTAATGTCCAGTGGGAGAGGGCATTCTATGTCTGGTGCCATGGGGCATTCAATATCTGGTTGGATGGCTGAGAGATTGGAATCTTGGTAGTGGGACTTAGCATGTAGGCCTCGCAACACACATCTCCCCCGCTTAAGCGACCTCCAGCTGAAAAGGGGAGCAGGGAAATTGTTACTGAGGAGGCGTCACCTCCTCTCTGTGGACACTGTGGTCTAGGGACACACCCTCACCGAGGCCTGTCAGCTTGGGCCTCCCCTTGGGAATCAGCCCTTTGCTTTGGATGCCTGGATGAGCTGATCCTGGTCTAGGAGGACAAGGCGCACCTAACTGATGGGCGGGCAGAGTCCAGAGAGAGGGCAGGAGGTGGATCCATTCTCTGCTGAACTCTTATTGAGAAACTGAACTGGGACACCAGGCAGGCAAGGATGTCAACTGCTTAGCAGAATGACCATCTCTGGGCATAACACAAGGTGGAACCTGGAGTGCATCTCACTTGGGGTGAGGAAAGAAATGTCTGATGGCCATATCCGGGATCATGTCAGCATTGTGGGAACAAGCTCTTCTAGGAACTGTGGGCTGTCATGTGTGGCTCACCAGGGGGTGCTATACACATGAGCTCTTAGGGACTAGGGCTGTTTTCTGGAGATCCTAATGATAGGATAAGATGATAGGTGTCTGTCTGAGCATTTCAAGGAGTCTGCCTTTGAGAGGGTGTCGGTGCAAACGGAATAGGACCATGGTAAGTGATCTACGCAAAAATGCTGTCTCTAAACTGGATCACTCTGATTGAGTCCCACTCTTTAATGATCAGTTACAAAGCAGTCAAACTTGACATCTAGCATTAACATGTGTGGGAAACTAGTCTCTTCTGAGACATCCAGTCTCTCCTGACCCCTCCCTCAGCACGTGAAGGAGCCTGTTCTGTGAATGACTTCCTTACAATCACTACCCCTCTCCTCATCCTCCCCTTGGCTAAACTGAGACCATCACAGGCCAAGCTGGGACTTGAGAGACAGCAAAAAGCAAACAACCAAAGCTCATTTTTTTTTTTCTTTTTTGAGAGCCTCTTTGCACGATTCGACAGTGCTTTCTTAGAAGTTCTCCTAGCTGAAAAACCAGGAGACAGTCAGAAGTACTGGAGGCAGAGTCATAAGGTTTTGATTCTGAATGAAGGACTCTAAGCACCGCCCCCCACCCCAAAAGTCATGCTCTCTGGCATGTCCTGTCTCTGCATAACTTCAACATTGATGATGTGTGGTCTCCTTCCCAGTCTCATTGGATGCTCATCACCACCGTGTGAGTGAGGCAGGATCAGTGTTGGCCCATTTTATGGATAGCAAGAATGAGGCAAGAAGTGTCCACAGTGCCATTAAAACTAGGAAAGTCCAATTAGTCAATAGCACAGTAGGAACTCTTGTCCTCTTTTCTCATTCCTTCATTCCTAGTAAGGTGAGGTAGACACATTCTGGCATTTCCACATTCTGTCTTCCCATCCCAAGGAGTTTCTATGAGAACGGATCAAATTGGGGAACTTGAGCTTTCAGTGGCTAGAGCGCCTCATGTTGCCACCACGGGTTTTTATTTCTGTGTTCCTTGTCGGTCGGTCATTAAAAAGACAGGAAAGAAAGAAAAAAAATCAAAGAATGAAAATCGCTCTTGATCAAAAAGTAGCTAAAGCAAATGGAAGAAATGATGAAATAAAAGAAGTGAGCAGAAAATATCCGAAGTCAACCTAAGGCGATGAAGTGTTCTAGTGAAATAAGTGAAGACTCTGAGTTGGAACACCGAAAAGGGAGAGCACACTCAGTGGACCCACAGCTGACAGAACTCAAAATACTGAGCGACGCAGGAAGCCTCCGAAGAAGATGGAAGACATAGAGTCACTTGTACCCAAAAGACCTAGTGGACATCTAGCCATTTCAAATGGTGGCATGTGATCATGAAACAATGGTACCGAGGAGGAAGTTCACGCTGCCCTGAGAGCATTAGGCAAACAGGGTTCCAGGAACTGACAGAGGTTTATTCCCAACACAATGTGTTCACACAAGTCTGTGATAGTGGATAACTGCAAGCAAGTCCCCTCAGTAATACACTGATCTCACTAGTCAATTACTTTTCTCACTAGGATGCCTTCAGGAAAAAAGAGATAATTAAAAAAAATTAACATTCAAAACTTGCTAAGAAAGCTGATCTCTCCACCAATCTTCTAAGCAAGACCAACACAATTGAAGATGATTGCATTGTGACAGGAAAAAGTCTTGGATTTACCATGCAATGCAGAGAGCACGGTCTAATTAAAATGGGTGGCTTTTGAGAGGATCTACGAGGCCGACGATGGAGATAATAACCCTGCATATCAATGGAACTGGCTTAGAAAACACAACCCATCAATCTGCTGCCTACAGGAGACATATCTCAAGGCTATTGACAAAAATAAGCTGAGAATCAAAGGCTGGAGAAAGGCATACCAAGCAATCAGCAAGTCAAAAAGCAGGGATTGCAATCCTAATCTTGGATAATATTGGCCACAAAGTGCAAACCATATAAAGGGACACTATAATGCTCAAGGGAATGATAGACAAAGAACAAGTAAACATTGTAAACATATATTCTCCAAATGAGAGACCCGCTGAATACATTAACCAAACACTCCAAAAGATGAAAAAGAAAATCACTGTCTCAATAATTATAGTGGGTGACTTCAATACACCGCTCTCAGAAAAAGATAGATCACAGGGGAAAAAACTCAACAAAGAGGCTAGAGATCCAAAACCTACAATTAGACTATTTGACCTGATAGATATTTACACAGACTTTCATCCCAATTTTAAAAAAATCAGTCTTTTCAAGCCTGCATGACACATATTCAAAGATAGACCACATACTGGGTCATAAGACAAGTCTACATAAATTTAAGCATATTAATATCAGACAGACCTCTCCCTTTGACCACTGTGCCATAAGACTAGAAATCAACAAAAGAAAGACAAAGAAAACAAGAGCAAACAATTGAAGATGAATAACTCTCTATTGCAAAAGGAGTGCATACTGGCACAGATCAGAGATGAAATTAGGAAATTTCTAGAAACCAACAAGAATGAGAACATGACATACCAAAACATAGGGGACACCGCAAAGGCAGTTATCAGAGGAAGTTTCATAACAATGCATGCACACTTGAAAAAGGAAGAGAGACTCATGATTGAAATTTACAACTAGAGCAGAGTCAGTAGGACAATCTTACTAATAGCAAAAGAAAATACAAAAATCAGGGCTGAGATTATGCTGCAAAAAGTTGGTTCTTTGAAAGGATAAACAGAATTGACAATACTGCTGTCAAAGCTAACCAAAGAAAGAAGGGAACAAATTTCAATAGCAAGGATGAGGGATGAAAGAGGGGACTTTACAACAGACCCTATTGAAATTGAAAGGATAATTACACAGTACTATGAAGGATTGTACTCCAATGAATTCAACAATTTGGAAGACATTGACAAAGTCTTGGAAAAACAAGCCCTCCCTAGACTATCCCCAAAGGAAGTCAAGAATCTCAACAGACCCATAACAGTAAAAGAAATAGACAAGGTTATCAAGGGATTACCAACAAAAAGTCCCCTAGACCAGGTGGCTTCACAGGAGAATTCTCCTAAACATTGAGGGACGAACTGACACCAATCCTAAATAAACTCTTCCAGAACATAGGAAAAGATGGCAAACTCCCAAACTCCTATGAAGCTAGTATAACTCTATACCAAAACTGGACAAGGATCCCACAAGAATCAATAACTACAGACCAATATCCCTAATGAACATCGATGCAAAAATCCATAATAAAATACTGGCCAATAGAATACAAAAGCATATAAAACAAATAATTCACTATGACCAAGTGGGATTCATACCAGGGGTGCAGCGATGGTTCAACATACGAAAGACCATTAGTATTATTCGCCACCTTAACATGAAAAACTATAAGAACCACACGATAATATTGATAGATGCAGAAAAAGCATTCGACAACATCCAACACCAATTCCTGTGCCAATGTGGTAGTCACTGGAGAAAAGATTAATACAATCCTACTGAAAAGGGGGACTAGAAAAGGATGTCCCTTGTCCCCTCTCTTATTTAACATCGTACTGGAGGTTTGAGCTAACAGCATAAGGCAAAAGAAAGACATAAAAAGTATTCGCCTGGGGAAGGAAGATGTGAAACTATCGTCATTTGCAGATGATACAATTTTATATAAGGAAAATCCAAAACTCCACAAAGGATGTACTGAAGCAATGGAGGATTTTGGCAGAGTGGCAGGATACAAAATCAACAAACAGAAGTCCAGGGTACTGCTTTACACATCGAATAAGACCACAGAAGAGGAGGTCAAAAAGGCGGTACCCTTCACAACAGGCAAACACAAATTGAAGTATCTAGGGATATACCAGACTAAAAGAACAAAAGATCTATATGAGGAAAACTACAGAACACTATTGCAAGAAACCAAGAGTGACCTCAACAAATGGAAGAATATCCCATGCTCATGGATTGGAAGACCCAATATAGTAAAGATGACAGTTCTGCCCAAGGCTCTATATAAGTTTAATGCAAACCCAATGCAATTACCCTCATCTTTCTTCAAAGAAATTGAAAGAGTGATTACCAACTTCATATGGAGAGGGAAGAAGCCCAGAATTAGCAGAGAACTCCTCAAGAAGGACACAGTGGGAGGGCTCTCTTTACCTGACTTTAGCACATATTATACAGCCACAGTGTTCAAAACCGCATGGTACTGGTATAATGACAGATACTCAGAGCAATGGAAAAGAACTGAAAACTCAGAAATAAAGTCATTAGCATACAGACAATTGATCTTTGATAAGGGCCCAAAAATATCCAATGGGAAGCATATGCCCTCTTCAACAAGTGGTGCTGGAAAAAATGGAGATCTACCTGCAGAAAAATGATGCAAGATCCTTATCTCCCTCCATGCACAAGAATAAATTCAAGGTGGATCACAGACCTTGAAGTAAAATCCCAAACTATTAGGGCCATCAATGAGGGAATTGGGACCAACCTGAGAACTTTGGCACAGGGAATACATAGGCTATCAGAAATAGGGAAGGACACAAACACAGAGGAGGCACAAATTGACAAATGGGATATACTGAAGATCAAACACCTGTGTACATCGAAAGAATTCCCCAAGAGAGTAATAGTCTCCACGGACTCAGAAAACATCTTTAGCAATGACACATCAGACAAAGGCCTTATTACTAAAATATATAATCCTCAGCTAACTTCCAAAAAGAAAAAAATCTAATTGCCCACTGAGGAGGTGGGCTTAGGACCTGAGCAGAAGTTTCACAGGGGCAGAGATTAAAATGACCAATTAACATAAGACAAAATGATCCCAATCTTTAGCCATAAGAGAAATGCAAACTAAAATAAAATGAGATACCATCTAACACCCTCAAAAGATAGCCCAATTCAAATAATCAGAAAAGAATAAGTGTTGGAGGGGCTGGGGGCAGACAGGAACACTCATCCACTGCTGGTGGACTTGAAGGTATGTAGAGCCACTATGAAATCAATCTGGGGATATCTAAAACAGATGGAAATTGAACTTCCATATGACCTAGTAACCCCCCTACTGGGCATATACCCAGAAGAGGCAAGAAGCAAACCACAGTCAGACATCTGTGCTACAATATTCATTGTGGCACAGTTCACAATTGCAAGGAGTTGGAAACAACCCAAATTTCCATCAACTGAAGAATGGATTAAAAAACTATAATGCATACATACAAAGGAGTACCATGCATCACTAAAAAGCAGTGATGAATACACGAAACACATCGCTGAATGGGAAGACTTGGAGGATATCATGCTAAGCAAAGTAAGCCAAGCACAAAAGGACATGTACAACATAAGTCCGCTGAGGTAAGCTTTGAAAAAAAAAAAAGATGTAAAAGGGGCATAGGGAAAAAGCTACTGCATGCAAACATTCCTGGGGTGAGGACCAGTTAGTATGGCAGGGGCCAGACCAAATCCAGGAATACATATGGGGAAAAGGGCGGGGGAAAGATATGGGTAGCCGGGGAACAGGGCATTAAACCACCCAAGAGGAGAGTATTGTTTATATCTCCACAGGAAAAGAGGGACCAGATTTCAACCCAGTGTTCCAAGATGTGAATGCAACATACCAGCATGGAGTAAGGAACCAGTGAAGAGGTCTGAGGGGCTTGCCCCAATCCCAACTACGTGGACAGCTGCCCCTCCCCCAGAAGAATTTATTTCAGAGGATAGCACTGAAGCTTCACCTCAGAGAAAGGGATATGTCTGATCAGAACACACGGGAGCAAATGAAGGGGGAGGAAGAGAGAATGGAACACTTCCTGGCCCACCAATTCTTGAGGGTGATATTTCTGTTCAGAGAAGCCAATCCACAGAGAAGACATATGGCCGGCCCCACTATGAGACAAGACATCCCTCACTGACACATAGCCCTACAGGGGACAATACTGGAAACACAGTGTGGGAATTGCGCCCGATCAGATTCCACCCCACCAAGGCAAACACTAAGGGCGTGCAACAGAACAGCAAGGGGAATAGAGCAACGAAGTCCTGAGGGAATACCAAAAATAAACTTTGGGGCCAGTGCTTGGCACCCCATCAGACTCAACTGGAAAACACTTCTAAAGGCCAAGAAACAGTCTTTGAACTAAGTATAGGCTTTTCTTTGTTGTTTTTGTTGCTTTTTGTCATTGGATTTTTGTTTTGTTTTGTTTTGCTGGCTTTGTTTTGATCTGTCTTGTTTTTGTGCATGTTATTATCTCCGCAGGTCTGTCTAAATAAGATAGGCTGGATGAACAATCTGGAGGAGAAAACAATGGGAATGATGGTTCCCAGGTAGTGGGAGGTGGAGGGAAAAGAAGTGTTAACAAGCCCAGGGACAAGGGGACAACAAGTGATCCAAATCAGTGGTGAGGGTGAAGGAGACGTGGTAGGGCATGACCAAGGGTAATGTAACCAAGAGGAATTACTGTAACCAAATTAAGGTTGAGCATCATAGTGGGACAAGAAGAAAGTAAAAGGAAATAGAGGAAAGAGCTAGGAGGCAAAGGGCATTTATAGAGGTCTAAATAAAAGCATGTACATATAAATATGTTTACATATGATGATGGGGAAATAGATCTATGTGCATATATTTATAGATTTAGTACTAAGGTAGCAGATGGACCTTGAACCTCCACTCAAGTACTCCCTCAATGCAAGAATACTTTGTTCTATTAAACTGGCATTCCATAATGCTCACCTTCCCAATACAATCACTGAACGCAAAGCGGGTGCATAAGCAAAGGTGGTGAAGAAAGCTGATGGTGTCCAGCTATCAAAAGATATAGCGTCGGGGGTCTTAAAGGCTTGAAGATAAACAAGTGGCCATCTAGCTGAGAAGCAACAAAGCCCACATAGAAGAAGCACACCAGCCTGTGTGATCATGAGGTACCGAAAGGATCAGTTACCATGCATGATAGAACAAAAAATCATATCAATGTGTGTTCACCTCCATGATGCAATCGCTGAAGAAAAATGGGTGCATAAGCAAATGTGGCAAAGAAAGCTGATGGTGCCCAGCTATCAAAAGATATAGCATCTGGGGTCTTAAAGGCTTGAAGGTAAACAAGCAGCCATCTGGTTGAGAAGCAACAAAGCTCACATGGAAGAAGCACACCAGCCTGTGCAACGCGAGGTGTCGAAGGAATCAGGTACCAGGCATCATCAGAACAAAAAATCTTATCATAGTAAATGAAGGGGGGAGTGTGGAGTGGAGACCCAAAGCCCATTTGTAGGCCACTGGACTCTGGGAGGAGATAAGCCAGTCAGGGTGTGATGTAGCCATGATGAAAAATACAACTTTCTTCTTGTTCCTAAATGTTTCCCCCCCCCAACCCCCTACACACACACACACCCTGTCATGATCCCACTTCTACCTTGCAAGTCTGGTTAGACCAGAGGATGTACACTGGTACAGATAGGAACTGGAAGCACAGGGAAGCCAGGGCGGATGATTCCTTCAGGACCAGTGGTGTGAGTGGCAATACTGGGAGGGTAGAGGGAGGGTGGGTTGGAAAGGGGGAACCGATTACAAGGATCTACATGTGACCTTCCTGAGGACAGGATCACAGAAAAGTGGGTGATGGGAGACATCGGACAGGTCAAGATATGGCAAAATAATAACATAAATTTATCAAGGGCCCTTGAGGGAGGGAGAAACGGGGAGGGAGGGGGAAAATGAGGAGCTGATGCCGGGGGCTTAAGTGGAGAGCAAATGTTTTGAGAATGATGAGGGCAATGAATGTACAAATGCGCTTTACACAATTGATGCAGGTATGAATTGTGATAAGAGTTGTATAAGCCCCTAATAAAATGATTTTAAAAGTATATTAATAAAGCATGTGGTGAAGTTGGGGGGGGGGAAAGAAATAAAGCAAGCAGCCATTAGCTCAGAAGGAACAAAGCCCACATGGTAGAAGCACACCAGCCTGTGTGAGCATGAGGTATTGAAGGCATCAGGTATCAGGCATCAAAGAACAAAAAATCATATCATTGTGAATGAGGAGGGGTGCAGAGTGGGGACCGAAAGCCCATCTGTAAGCAACTGGACATCCCCTTATAGAGCATCATGGGGAGGAGATGAGCCAGTCAGGGTGCAATGTAGCAACGATAAAACATACAACTTTCCTCTAGTTCCTAAATGCTTTCTCCCATCCCACTATCATGATCCCAATTCTACCTTACAAATCTGGCTAGACCAGAGGATGTACATGGGTACAGATAGGAACTGGAAACATAGGAAATCCAGGACAGATGATTCCTTCAGGACCAGTGCTGAGAGTGGTGATATTTTGGGGTAAAAAGGGGGAACTGATTATTAGGATCTACATATAACCTCCTTCCTGGGGGATGGACAACAGAAAAGTGGGTGAAGGGAGACATCAGACCATGTAAGTTATGACAAAATAATAACTTATAAATTAGCAAGCATTCATGAGAGAGGGGAAAAATGAGCTGATGCCAAGGGCTTACGTAGAGAGCAAATGTTTTCAGAATGATGAGGGCAACGAATGTACAAATGTGCATAACACAATTGATGTATGTACAGATTGTGATAAGAGTTGTATGGGCCCCCAATAAAATGATTAAAAAATAAATAAAATGTTTGAAAATGGTGATGACAACAAATGTACTAATGTGCTTGACACAATGGATGGATGGATGAATGGATGGATGGATGGACGGACGGATGGATAGATTCAGAGCTGTATGAGCCCCCAATAAGATGATGCAAAAGAAAAGAAAATGTCATGGAAGGAACTGATAGTACTGGTCTAGACGTGAGGGTGTAGGTCTCACTGGCAATATGAACTCACCATTTAGCTACAAGCCTTGAAGAGGTGAGAGAGGACTGGCATGGGGAATGAGGAAGTAGCAGGAGGGATGTGACATTGTGGGGACTGTAACCAATGGCATGACATGAAAGGTTAGAGTTGTTGATTGGCAGAGTGATTTGCTCTATAAACCTTCACCCATTCACATACAAATTCTTTTTATTTTTTCTCCCGACCCCATGCGAAGGAGGGAAACCACCAGTCACCAGTGCCACCGCTGGTGCCCAGTGCCACCGTTGCCCAGCGCCATCGCTGCCACCACCAGCGGCAGCTCTAGCCTCCACACAAATTCTTTAAAAAACAACACACCTATATTTTAGCTGGACAGAATTGAAACCATGAGACCAGCTAAGATCTGAAGGAAACGATAACTAAGAGGAGGTAAAAGGAAGCGAACCGAGAGCGGAGTCCAACGGGATTTCCATGTGGACGTTACGGGTTTGGTAGAGGGGGTGCGTAAGCTGAGTGTCTTATACTCCCCATTGGCCTCCCTCCTCCTGCACATGAACATGCTCCGCTGTCACGGCCAGGCTCCCTTTGTCATGACATGGCAGCTCTGTGATCACAGTTGGCAAGGTGTCACACTGACCATCGAATGCATCCCGTGTCCTAACACAAACAGCCTACACAGAGAATGCTGCCCTCGGAATATGTAAACGTAGCAAATGAGTGGGGACGATTAAGGTGGAATAACGCTATGAAAGGAGTCTGAACCTGTGCCTCATGGGCCTCTGGCAGGGACCAGGGAGAACCTCTCCATCTTACTGACCAGCTCTGTGGGGCCTAGGCAACCACACGGGCCAAGGGTGTGACGGTCCTGAAATGCTGTTTGGCTTCCGTGGGAGGTTATCACGGTAGCTTTTCATGACAACTCAAAGCCCTCAGAGTCCAAAGACGGTGCCCTCATCATGGCTTCTTCCTATTAGACTTTTATGGGCTCGTGAATATTCAATGGTGACAGGACCTCCTTTACATCTTATCCTCTTGAACTAAAATGAGGAAGACTGACTTACTCAGCACTTGGGAACCTCAAATATCTCAATAATTCATTAAGGGGGGGGGCATGTGTTCCTGGGCTGTCTAGAGGCAGAGCTGCTGGCTGAAGCCATGGGAGAATGGGATGACTCGGGATCGACAGAGGTGGGGACTAGGAAGCATCTAGCGCTACATCCAGGTGGCAGAGTAGCTGGCTCAGCAAGACCCCAAGGGCACTGTTGGGGTGCTAGAGTCCTGAATCAACAGCCAGGCACTGGAGAACAGCCAGAACACTGGGAGCCTGTCTGAGCTCAAAATGCAGGCCTCTGGGTGGTTATTGCCAACTCTCACAGGCGGGGAGTTCAGAGTGTCTACATGTGCGTTTTGCACTTCATATGGATCCAGGTTCCTTCCTACAGCTGTTCCTTCCCCCTGGGTGACCACCTTCTCTATTCAGAATGTGGCTCTCCCTGAGGCACTCAGGCGCATGCCAGGGGCCAGTGGTGGCCCCCCTGACACACTTCACCCTTCTTACAGAGTGCTGTTCATGGTCAAGTCTCCTGCTCAAAGCCAGGATGGAGGACATTCATTTTCATGCATCCCACATGTAGCTCTAGAAATTGTTCTTCTATAGTCCAGGGCACAGCGACGCAGGACCCAAAGTGGGAGGCAGTTGACGCTGGTGATGTTGGTCTCTCTTACTCAGTGGTTGTGCAAACTGTGTGAAAACCAGAGTTCAGGAGCTCTCCGCTGTGATCACCCCTAGCTGCTCTAGGGGTTACCTGTCCCCATCTTGCTAATGGAGATCACCATACAGTCTCCACCTCTGGGAGAGCAGGGCGGATGTGCCGACTGTCCACGGTCCACTTTTGCTCTGAGCGGTCCCCTGGGCCCACTTTGAGGAAGAGAAAGAGAACCTGCACTGTGATCTCCTATCTGCCGTAGATGTGCCTCAGGCAGCAGGGCAGCAGCGTCCCACATGGAGGTGCAGACCCTGTGCTCTGTGGAGGCAGCGGGAATGATCTAGACATATTCCCTCCTTCCTGGTGGCAGTGAGTCCTGGCCCTTCCTCCTCTACCTGTTGAGCCCTTGGCAGGGCCTTGCTCTGCCTTTCAGAGGTTTGCTTTACTCTTTTCTGCCCTATCAAGGCCCTCACCTCCAGGGGAGCCGTTTTCCAGAGGTGCATTGCCACCCTCAGAATCCCAGGAGAGCGAGGAAGGGCTCATCCTTCATGGAGGCATGGAGCGCAGCAGGACCAGGGAGCTGTGGCTCCAGCCTTCAGGGGGCTGCTACGCGACTCTCCACAGCACCTTCTCTTCATAGAGAGCTTGGAAGTTGGGGATGTGAGGGCTCCTATCTGCCTTCTTGTTGCCCCTTTCCCAGCTCTACTGCTGCTTCCCACTTGGTCCCTGTGAACAGTCCCAACACCAGACACACACACACACACACACACACACACACACACACACACGTGCCCACATAGCTGCTACTGCCTGACAAACCCAGCTGGTCAGCTTGCTGAGCTGCAGCAGGGCCAGGGGAAGATTCGGGCTGGCTTTCACTTCCTGTGGTTCACACAGCCAGAGGGGCCCAGACTACCGATGCTCCCATTGAGCGTCTCTGTTCAAGCCCTTCCCACGACACCACAAGTTCTCTGACAGTCCGTTATGCTGGGGACAACATACATCCTTTTCTCTCTCCATCCTTGCCAGGGGGGCAGATTCCCAGGTCCCAGCAGAAGAAGTCCCCACCAGGCGACATTCAGCACCCGTGTGACGGCGTAAACGCTGAGTTTCTCCAGCACAAAGAGGCTGCGTTTTCTGACCAGGCATTTGTTTGCCCCCTTACAGATCACTACAATGTGTTTCTCTAGAAACCAGAGCTGATCTTGTTAAGGCCTCAACACCCCCACCCAGGTTCACATTCGATTGTAATCAGGTGTCTCTGAATACAAGTTGGCTGCTTTCCTCTGTGAAGCATTAAGGATCTGCTCCTCATTTGTGCGGCCTGATTGGGGTGTCATTAAGTGTGGCCTCAAAATCAAAGCCATGTCACTTCAGAAGCATCTGGCTTGGATTTTGATGCTCCATTCAATGGTTCTTCTCGGTGCTTCTGCCCCCAGAGGCGTGAGGAAACCTAGAAAATCGAGCCATTTCAGGCAAAAGGAAGAGTACTACTCGCAAGGCCTGTGGTCGGGGCTAGAGGACGGCTGTGTTTGCTCACTCCTGCGTTTGTTCGTTTCTCTTATGGACTTCAGCTGCCGTCTTCATGGAAACTCCATTTAAAGCAAATCTGCAAACCATTGCCACAACCTCATTATAGAGACAGCAGTTCTTGGTGTCTGGTTGGGGACTGATTGGTTGTAGCAGGAGTCAGGATAGTGGGAGGTGCTTTGTGTTAACGGCGAACACAGTGTCAATGAATCAGGCCCTTAAGAGTAGCCCTCCTAATTGACTGGCCTTGGATCAATAACTCTTTACACATGATCTTTAGGAGTCAAGGAGAACTATTTACATATTATTAATTTTGCACCCATAAAGTCATCCTTGAAAAGTCATTTCATAGAGGAAAGAACTAAGAAGCAAAGGACATTTATAGAGGTTTAAATACAGGAATGTACATATGTAAATATATATACGATGATGGGGAAATAGATCTATGTGTATATAGTTATAGGTTTAGTATTAAGGTAGCAGATGGACATTGGTCCTCCACTCAAGGACTCCCTCAATGCAAGAACACTTTGTTCGATTAAACTGGCATTCCATGATGCTCACCTTCCTGACACGATCACTGAAGACAAAGTGGGTGCATAAGCAAATGTGAAGAAAGCTGATGGTGCCCAGCTATCAAAAGATATAGCATCTGGGGTCCTAAAAGCTTGAAGGTAAACAAGCGGTCATCTAGCTGAGAAGCAACAAAGCCCACATGGAAGCACACCAGCCTGTGTGATCACAAAGTTTTGAAGGGATCAGGTATCAGGCAGAATAGAACAAAAATCATTATCATTGTCAATGAGGGGAGTTGGGTGTGGAGACCCAAAGCCCATCTGTAGGCAACTGGACATCCCTTTACAGAATGGTCACGGGGAGAGATGAGCCTGTGTAGCAATGTTGAAACACACAACTTTCCTCTAGTTCTTTAATGTGTCCTTCCCCCCACTATCATGATCCCAATTCTACCTTACAAATCTGGCTAGACCAGAGGTTGTACACTGGTAGAGATAGGAACTGAAAATACAGGGAATCCAGGGCAGATGATCCGTTCAGGACCTGTGCTGAGTTTGGCAATATCTGGAGGGTAGAGCAAAGGTGGGGTAGAAAGGGGATCCAATTATAAGGATCTACATATAAGCTCCTCCCTGAGGGAGAGCAGAAAAGTGGGTGAAGGGAGATGTCAGACCGTGTAAGACATGATAAAATAAGAATTTATAAATTATCAAGGATTCATGAGGGAGAGGGCATTGGGGAGGGAAGGGAAAAATGAGGAGCTGATACCAAGGGCTCAAGTAGAAAGCAAATGTTTTGAGAATGATGATGGCAACAAATGTAAAAATGTGCTCGACACAATGGATGGATGGATGGATTGTGATAAGAGTTGTATGAGCTCCCAATAAAATGATTTTTAAAAAGTACATTCGGTATGTTTATTCTTTGTCTCCCAATAAGCGCTTTTAAAATGTTTTTAAGTCCATGCTCTCTTTCTCATAATTATAAATATCTTATGGTTGTGCCCTAAAATGTTTATGTAATTTCTGAGAGGAAATTGCTTCTACGTAAAAAATTAATACCTCCTGCATATCACTGGGAACCAAGATTACGTTAATCTCTACTGCTTTGTAAATCTGCATTGCAATGATAATAATAAAAATGTTGACTTTTGATACGTTTTTGAAACATAAATCTTAAAATTTACATTGACATTATTCCTCCCTGCCTTGGTTTCCTCGCCGGGCCCCTCGCCTAGGTTCTCCATGGCACCCTGATTCAGGCCCCTGCTCTCCTGCTCTTGGGAACCGCACAGGTACATTCGCTGCTGTCTTTGCCGGTAAATCTCTTCTCACGTTTATGCATGGGGCTTTCTCTCACCTCCTGCGAGTTTTTGCTCAACTGCTAACTTTCTAGTGACACCTGCCTTGATCACCTGCTTATTTTTTAGACACTTTATTTTTCAGGGCAGCCATAGATGAACAGAAAATTTGGCCAGTAAATACAGAGCATTTCCCTATAATTCTTACCCTCACTGCCCCCAGTTTGAATTTTCTGATTAAAGTGACACCCAATTAAAATCCTCCCTGGTCTCCTTTCCTTGACTTGGTTTTTAGATCTGCCTACTACATAGTTGCCTGATGTTTATTTCATCTGCTTCCTCAGCCCACTCCCATCATCAACCCCTTGGATTCTCGGCTGTGTTTCCAATGTTTCTATAAGCCGATGGTCTGCGAAACCTACGGAGAGTGTTCAGGCTTTTTCCAGGCGATGAGAGAGTGCCGTCTCTCCTCTAGCTGTCCAACTGCATTGTGGACCCTCCAAGCTTTGGACGTAACGTTGCCCTGACTACAGGAATTCTCTAGCTAGCCCCCGTCCTCTGACCAGGCACGCTACCTTCCCAGCACCGCGCCTCTGCTCATGCTGAGCTCTCGGCCTGGGGAAGCTTTACCACCGCCACCCTCTGCCACTCACCCTTTGAAACTCAGTGCCCACACCGTGTCTTCCAGGACACTTGCCACAAACACGCCCCACACTGCACTCGGAGCCTTCCTGTTTCCTTTTACCTCTTTGCTTGACCCAGCTCATATTTATGAAACTGCTGTAAGGCTGACTTACGTCACTCTCTACCATGGAACAAAGCCTTGTGTTGTGCTCTGTGTGTCCCTGGTACCTGAGACTGTGCATGACACCAAGCAAGTGAATTGTTTGAAGGCAAGGCCCAGCTCAAGGTCATTTTCATTGTGACCTTTTTTAGGATGTCTTCATCAAATGATTTGGTATATCTATACATACAGATGTGCATAAATATAATTATGTGTTGTATTATAAGAGATATAATTTCCAATGAATGCTGCCTAATGAGGGCCAATAATGTATTTCCAGCCACAGCTTTTGGTCAGCACCCCGTCACATCCACCTCTCTCAGGCCTTGACCCTCAGTGTCCCACTGCTGTCCCTTCGTCCATCATGCAGAGCGGGTGGGAGGAGTCGTGTGAAGTCCTGACCCAGCAGAGCTGGGTGCATAAGCTCTTCCACCTCGCTCAACCTGCCTTACTCGCTCCATCACTCACGATCTCTGAAATAAGGAGACAGCGACACAAGGCGGCTCTTTGGTGGTAGAGTCTATTGGGAGAGGGCCTCCCCTCAGGTGCGCATGAATGGAATCATGGGAGGCCTTTTCCAGGAAGGCCTCAGCGGGGCGTGGCCCAGCTTTGGGAATCCACGCACTGCTTTTGCTCAGGCCGAGCCTTCTCTTTGGGACAAGCATCTTCTAACCCGGGAGTGGAGATTCCAGGTCGACTGTCTGCTTGCACATCACAGTTCAGCGGATCACTGTGCTCTGGGCACTGGTGATGGTGGCACACGATCAAGGACTGGCAAAACTGAAGGGCGCTCCCTTGGCGCTGATCTGCAGGGCAGGAGGAGGCATCAAAGAAAGGCAGGCTCGAGTCTTCAGCTGGGGGAGGCCGGGCCTTGGGTTCTCCGGCCTTCCTGGACTTAGCATCCCCCACGCGGCTGTCGCTAAGGTCAGGGCTCTTCTCAGCAGTGCTTTGCTTCGCTTTGGTCACTGTCGCAGACTTGGAGAGGACAGCGCCTTGCTCTTGCCGTTGGCTTCCCGTCCTGGGGTTCAACCAGTGGAGGAGGCACTTCATCTTACTTCGCAAGCCGGCTTCTGGAGCTTCTGCAAGGAGGGGGCTTTTGTGAGGATGGGCTGTTTGTAGCAGGCCAGGTAAAGTGTGACCCTGACTTTGGGGCCCTGCCAAAGTGCACCCTCCACCAGAAGGCCCTGGAAAACGGGTTCCCGAGGCCTGGCTTGGTAAAGTCTTCCCCCAAACGGTTTGTCCTGCAACACCTGGCTTGCTGACCCTGTAACGTTTGACCCTGCAGAGTATGGCCTTAGAACACATGGCCCTTCAAATGCCAGCCCTGCCAATCTTGATCCAATCAATTGACCCTAGGAGGCCTGGCGCTTCCAGGCCTTTCTCCGGAACCGCGGGTTGGGTGACGTCCTGGGTTTCCTTTAACTGCCTTTTGGGACATTCTCTCGGTTCCCTTTGCTACATGAGCTCTTTGGGATCATAAGGTAGGGGTCAGGCTGCTAAAGACAGCCGCAAAGAACCCTGAGCTGCAAGGCTGCACGCCGTGGCTGTACAAAGTCAGCCACATCCTGTTAGCCCAAACCCACTTAGGCACCCGTGGGCCACGCTACATTTCTGCCTGAGAAAGAAGATCCCAAACCCATTTAGGAAGTCAGGGGCCCTGAGATTATTGCTTTAAGTTCCCCCATAAGCCCTATAACAGGTGTTTGTTGTCTCTGTGGGGAAAGCCCCCGCCTTCCCACCCCTTTTCTGTGATCCCCTGTGGCTTTGCATTTTCCGGAGGTTTTGTCTCCTCTTTGGGGTTGGGGATGAAGTGGAGGGCTTGCCCTTGCCCTTCACCTTGCACAGGCTAAAGCTTCCAGGGCTCCCCCAGTTGACAGCTATGTTCTCTGACATGGATCTGGGCTTGGTGATGGTCAGGAGGGTAAGCCTAGATTGAGGAATGGGAGGGACCAGGCAAGGCTGAAGTTTGGGGCAGCATGGAGATGGAAGAACAACCAGAGAGAGAGAGAGAAACCAGGACACCCCTTTTGTGAACACACCCCCAGGGGCAGGACAGGGACTCATTGCTTAGAAGAGAAGCCACAGAAGGAGCAGCTGGTTTGGGCTGCAGGCTGTCCTGTGAGTCAGCCGGGGAACAGCAGAGACCACTGAGGGCTGGGGGTGGGAACAGAGTCTAACCAGAGCCATAGGTTGGGGACTTCTTCCCAGAGACATTGTTGCTCTCAGTAGATCCAGAGTGGATCTGCCCAAAGCCCAGAAAGCCTCCCATGAGCCCCAAGCCAGGGAGAGGAAAGGGCTGGCAGTAGCATTTCGGAGGAGAGATAGAGTTGGTGGTGGTTCTAGGTTTTGAAAACCATGGGAAGTGCGTTTTGTTAGCTGCAGGTGGAATGGCTCCACGGATCTTGGTAGCCCTGAAGAGTGGAAATGTGTTCATTGATAATTATCTTAAAGAACCTTCTAGGCTTGGAGACTAAGGAGCAGCAGGTGTGCAGAGAATGCAAGGTCTGTGTGTTCTAGGCTAAGGGGACGTAGTATTCAAGGGACGCTGACCTTTTTTCTCTAGGACAACTTCAGAATCCTTCTTCTTCTTCTCCGGCTGCGTTGCAGGGCTGCCCGGCTCCACGAGGTTCGGAGCATGCAGGGTGTCCAGGGTCCCCGACAGGCCTGGCAGTGGGCAGTCCTGCCCCAGCTGCAGGTACTCATCCCAGTAGTGCTGAATGCTGAACTCGTCCGAGAGCGGGGCAGCCATCTGCGCTGAGGGTTGCTGAACTGCTACTTGTGACAGTTTGGTGGCTGATGCTGATGCGTGTTTTTTAGAGTGCTTGGCGCCCAGATGCAGCCTGGGCTCAGAGACCCCGGGCTCAGACAAATTCTCTGGGCCAGACGAGTGCTGTGCTGGCCCCAGGGAAGTGGAGGTGACCAAGTGGCTCTCCCCCTGCAGCAGTTGCTGGATTTCCAGAGCTAAGTCATTGCAGGTGGGGCAGCAGGGGTCTGCACAGAGGATGCTCCGCACGCTTCCCTCCCGAGGAAGCCAGTTGTGGCTGGGAAGGGAAGCATGGCCATTACTGCTGTGGTCCCCTCTGCCCCTGAGGGCACTGTGGCCAGGGCGGGGCAGGGTGAGGGGGCTGACCCTGCCCTCTCATAGGCTTGTAAGCCCTGGGCCTTCCCCTGGGGGCTCCTGTTTGGCTGTTCTCCATAAGAAAGGACCATTCAGCAGGTTAGATCTGGCTGAGATGAGGGTCTGGGCCTTGTTAGACAGTCTCTGAAAACTCATGTGAAAGTGGGGGCATCTGAAAGGACTGAGACTTGGGGTTCAGTTCTCTTTGGACCTGTGTTTGCAAAGCTAAAGTAGGAAGCCAAGCAGATGGGGTTGGAAAGTGCATTAGCAACTGGACCGAGTAGAACTTGGTCTCATTTTGGACCAAGAAACCAAGCCTGCTATCAAGTATTTCTCAGCTGAAAGGAAAGAAAATGGGATTCTCGCAGGCACTCTGCATCCCGGGAGCTGTACAAAGCAGCCCTGGGACTGTACAAAGCATCTCTTGTGAAGGACCCCATTCTCTAGGGCACGTCACAGGCTAAGATACAAACCCTCTTGTGTAGGGCTGTCCCAGAGACTGGCCTCGCTGAAGACAGATCGGAGGAGACTCAGGCTGGACCCTGAACGAATCCTGCTGCTACAGTGCCTAGGACAATGTGGACGTGTGTCTGTAAACCCATTCTCTTGGCTGGACAACTGGTTCCATTTCTCAGGTCGGCCCACGTGGAGTCTCGTCTGGGGTGCACGGCGGTCAGGCCCTGAGCGCAGGGGTTGCCGTGGCTGTGGCCTGAGAGTGCCCTTTGGGAGAGGCCTCTCTGGGACGCCTTTGACGGTGACAAGACTCTCCGCAGGGAGCCAGCCTCCACTGTGCACTGTCCCCTCCCAACGTTTCCCTCTCTGCCTGCTTCCCTCTAGTGCCCTGTTGCCAAATCATCACAGGCCAGGTGGCGTTTGGAACCTGTCCCCTCCCCTCTTCCCCAAACCAACTTCTAGTGTTCATGGTTCTCTGTCCCAGTGTCATGTTCAGACATTATTACAGGCCAGGCTGGGAGTCAGAACAGCCCCAAAGTAAGAAGTCACCTTCTCATAAGAGAGAGCAACTTCCTCAGCTTCTCAGCTTCTTCTTGGGAAGTTCTTCTAGCTGAGAAACCAGAAGACAGTGTTAAGGTTGACAGGGGAGCTGAGCAAGGCTTCTGATACTGAATGAGAGGAAACTGACAACGCTGAGTCATACTGTAAGAGAGTGTGTACAACAGAAACATTTACAACGTGCTATTTCTAATCTCAGTCAATGCTCACAGCCAGGGGTGAGTGAAGCAGGGGCCTTGATGGAAAATAAGCCTGAGAGGCACCGTGACTTCTATAGGGTCATAGAACTGGTACATGGCCCAGGGCCACTGCCTGCCATGCTCATTCTTCAGTCCCTGCAGGCTATGGGAGAAAGAGAACTTTGAACACTCCCAGACTCTGTGGGGAATCAGAATCGATGTGGTTAGAGCACCTGGCACCTAAGAGCTAGAAACAGTCACTATCCATGGGCACCTTACCTCACTGCAGGGGAGTCAGGAGAGAGATTGGGAGTTTACCTGTTGATGATCTAGCTCCAGTCCTTGGTCCGATTTTTCGGTGACACTTAAGGACAAAAACAGAGTTGTATGAAGCTACAACCCAATTGTCTTATCACATCCAAAGTGAGACAGAATCCATAAACTGTCCCGCCCCCCACCCCCAACGCCTTGGTAGGTGCCAATGGTGAAACTCACCTTTTCTTTCCCTGCTCCAGCCCCTTCCCCAGAATTTCCCTCTCCACTTATTTCTGACTGACTCCCAGACTGTTCTAGACGTCATACCACCCATCCCCAGTCCCAGACTTAGCTCTATGGAGAGTTGAAGATGAAACAGAAGGGGAAATAGAACTGATTCGAGCAGCGGTTCTCAACCTGTGGGTTGCGACCCCTTTAGGGGTCAAACGACCCTTTTACAAGGGTCACCCAATTCATAACAGTAGCAAAATTGCCGTTATGATGTAGCAATGAAAAATAATGTTATGGTTGGGGGGGTCACCACAACATGAAGAACTGTAGTAAAGGGTAGAGGCATTAGGAAGGTCGAGAACCACTGGATTAGAGAGTAGGTGGTTACAGTAGCCCAGGGACCTCAGCCATCAAAGGCACTAGATGACCACCAACTAAAATAACCGTGACACCCCTTTCCCCCCGCCCAAGTTACAGCTGATCTGGGATATAGTGAGGAAACGCCATAGAAAAGTAGGGTTAGTCAGGGTGCAGTGTAGCACTGATGAAACACCTCACTTTCCTCTAGTTTGTTAATGTTCCCCCCCCCCCACTATCCTGACCTCAACTCTTCCTTACAAATTGGATTAGACCAGAACATGCACACTACTATAGATAAGAGCCCGAAACACAGGGAATCCAGAATCCTAACTCCTCAGGGCCAGCAATGAGAATAGAGATACAAGGAGGATAAGGGGAAGGGGAGGGGAGAAAGAGGGAATCGATCACAAGGATTAACATATAACCCCCTCCCAGGGGGACAGAGACAGAAAAGTGGGTGAAGGGTGACAGAGGACCATGTAAGATATGAAAATAATAATCTATAACTTATTAAGGGTTCATGAGAGGGAGGGGAAAATGAGGACCTGATACCAAGGGCTCAAGTAGAAAGAAAATGCATTGAAAATGATGATGGCAACATATGTACAAATGTGCATGGCACAATGGATGAATGTATGGATTGTGATAAGAGATGTAAGAGCCCCCAATAAAAGTATTTAATTTTTAAAAAGGAAAAGGAAATTAGGGTTAGTATAGCACCGATTAAATGTACCAATTTTCTCTAGTTATTTAATGCCTCCTCACCCCAATTATCATGACCCCAATTCTACCTTAAAAATCTGGCTAGACGAGAACATGTACATAGGTACAGATAAGAGCTGGAAACACAGGGAATTCAGGACGGATACATCCCTCAGGACCAATATTGAGAGTAGCGATACCAGGAGAGGAAGGGGAAGGTGAGGGGAGAAAGGGTAACAGATCACAATGATATACATATAACCCCCTCCCAAGGGAACAGACAGCCCAAAAGTGGGTAAAGGTAGACATTGGTCAGTGAAAGACATGAAAAAATAATTTATGAATTATCAAGGGTTCATGAGAGGGAGGGGAAAAATGAGGAGCCGATACCAAGGCTCAAGTAGAAAGAAAATGTTTTGAAAATGATGATGGCAACATATGTACAAATGTGCTCGACAGAATGGATGCATGTATGGATTGTGATAAGCACTCTCTGAACCCCCAATAAAATGAATTTTTTTAAAAGAAAATTAGGGTTTGATGTGACAAGAGGAGGTCAGTGTCACCCCAGGGGCAGGTGAGCAGCAAGGCTTTGGATGGAATGAGAGTGAAAGCGAGGGGATTGCGTGTACCCGGAGGCGTCATTAGTTTAGGCCCCGCCGTGCCATTTCCCTACCCGGTAACAGCTTCTGCTGGGTCCCAAGCTCAATCCTTGCTGGTTCCTTTTCATTTTCCAAATAATTAGCATAATCACGAAGACAGAGCCGTAGGTATATAAGGGATATCCAGCATTCCACAGAAAAAGGATAGGGCTCAACATGGTCTAAAGTTCACTAGTCTTCTGCCTTCCTGGGTTTTCAGGGTCTTGGAACTTCCTGCCTCCAGATTCTAGACCTTTCATCTCTGACTCATAGAGGATGGAACCAAAGCCCAAGACTGCGTTACAAACCCTCCTGTTATCTGCCAGAAGCTCATGTGGTGATTCAGTGGCAGATGTTGCCTGTGCGATTTGTGAAGCTTGATACTAAAGGTGCCGGGGCACTGCCAGCATATGCCCTCTTATGGTCTCTCGAGTGCCCAGAGCCTGCTCTCTCAACAATAATGTGAGCACCCCTCCCCCAAGAACTAATTCTATGCACCCAGTGAGCGCTACACGAGGGAGAGTGTCCCAGTCAGTGGCACTTCAACACCTATGCCACCTTTACTGGTAAAATCATTGCAACACGCATGTAAGCAGACGGGGCGGGCCTCATCATGTGAGAAGCCATTCTGACGTCACAGGTAGTTAGCACTGAGAGGTTCAGCAAGGGGACCTTGCCCAATGGGTCAATGAAAAGACAAGGCTGTGGCTCTTTTCAAAAACATTCTGAGCATGAAGGATGGTCTTGTCTGTGGGAGGGGGAAACTTCAAATGTGTAGGAAGAGATCGTCAAGTCTGTTTTCCGTGGAGGCACCTGGATGAGACTCCCTGATGGAAGTCTTTGCCTGGTTTGACTGAGCAGAGTTGCCTCTGCAGATTTGATAGTATCTTGGTCATTCATGGAGATGGGTTGTGGGCAAGACATTTGTTTAGGGATTATGAGCTTGTGGGGCTCTTTGGCTCAGTTCGTCAGGATGGGAATGTTTGATGTTTGGCTGTTTTCTGCCCCACCCCCACCCCCATACTCAATTTGAACACCTTAAGGCAGGGCAGGATTTTCCCATTTAACTCCAGTATCCACTACTACTATGCACTCATCCACACATTATTGTTAGCTTCTTCATCCCTATCAACCGTCTGATATTGAAATCCAACATGCCAGGATTTCTCAATGTCCTTCAGAGGTTCTTGTCCTGGTGAGAGTTGGCCCATACCAAACCACTTATTAGGCTTCTGAAGAGCTGATTTGACACTTCACCCAGCATCCAGTCCCCCACCCATCGGGCATGGTGAGCACATAATATGTATATCCCTAAGCTGGGCAGTGTCAAAGGTAAGCATATTTTGAGTTTGTTCTGCCTGGTCTCAAAGCACTTAAACATTCAGTTTTTTAAAAAGATAAGACTAATTCATATCAAACAAGAGCCAGCTATCCACTTCAAATGATTTTATGTGCCCACTTTTGAGGTTTCAAATTCTAAACATCAAGATAAAGGTAGAAAGGATCCGGGTGGCTAGGTTGGGTCTCAAAGAGCAGGTTTGGGGGAAAGGGTTAGGCTCCCAGTGAGAAACTTACAAACAAGTGGAAAAAAATGAACAAGCCAGGCGTTTATTTGGCAGTAAGAAGTGTGACTCATCTATAGGAGCGGTTTTGGGTGATTGGAAAGGAATTATCTAGAAAGACAAGAGGGCTTTCTCTGCTCCAGCTCCAGGGATCCGGCAGCCGCTCCCGCACCAGCTGACTTGCTTGGTGGGAGACCTCATTGAGTGCTTTGAGCAGAAGGGTTCTGTCCGGCGACCATGAGGTTCCTTAAGGCCTCCGGTGAACACCTTGCTGAAGCAGCACTTCATGGACCTGCAAGACCGCCCGTTCTCCCCAGGGAGGGGGAAGGACTTGAACTCGGGACCCATTGTGGCCAAGGTCTGGGAGGGACTGAACGTGAAAACAGGTCAGGTGATGCTGGGGGAGACCAACCAGTGGGTTCTAAGCCAGCCACCCCAGATGGGACTTTTGTGTTCACGTTGGCAGGAGCATCATTCCTGGGAGTGACTCAGTCAAAAGCGCCGAGAAAGAAATCGGCCTCTGGTTTAAGCAGAGGAATTGGTGGACTACCAGCCTTGTGCTGTGACTGGATCCATGAAGAACAGGCTTACAAAGCAGTCCCGTCCCGCTGGGCCCGTTGGCACTGTGCCTGTCCTGTGTACAGCACTTCTTCCGGGGTTGGAAGCAGTGGGATTGACGTCCAGTCTCTTCGCAAAGCACACTGATCAACAAAATAAAGCTTTGTAAAACAAACCAAAAGAAGACAAGAGGAGGAACGTTGAGATCAGATCTTTGGAGGGAGGATGAGACAGTTAATGTTAAGGCCCCACTTGCTAGGCTGGAGAACCTAGTTATTTAATCAAACAGTAATCTGGGTGTGGATGGGAAGATAGTTTACAGGTGTGGTTGATATCTACAATTAGCTGATTTTAAGTAAAAGGAGCTTAGCCTCAATGGGAGTGGGTCTTTACTATTCAGTTAAAGCCCACACGCTATCTGGAGAAGAAATTCCACCTTAAGATTGCAACGCTAACTCCTGACTAGTGTCCTTACAAATTTGGGACTTTCTACTCCATATGCTTATGTGAGCCAAACCCTTAAAGTTAATCTTTTGCTGTAAATGGGTATGTGGTTTCTATTGGTTCCTCTTCCCTGGAGAACCATAACTGATACCTGGGTCCTTGGTCTTTCTTTTCTTTCAACCACTAAAATGAACTTATTTTAAAAGGCATGCATTATCTACACCAGAAAAGAATCCAAAACAGGTGGAGGGGGTAGGTGGGAATGGTGAGGAGATCTGAAGAGCAAACAATGAATGAGGGAGCGGGGAGGGAGCATGACAACATATTGTGATGATGTGTCTCCAACTCTTTTTTTTTTAAACATTTTATTAGGGACTCATACAACTCTTATCACAATCCATACATATATCAATTGTGTAAAGCACATCCGTACATTCTTTGCCCTCATCATTTTCAAAGCATTTGCACTCCATGTAAGCCCTTTGCATCAGGTCCTCTTTTTTTCCCCCTCCCTCCCCGGTCCCCCCTCCCTCATGAGCCCTTGATAATTTATAAATTATCATTTTGTCATATCTTGCCCTGTCCCACATCTCCCTTCACCCTCTTTTCTGTTGTCTGTCCCCCAGGGAGGAGGTCACATGTAGATCTTTGTAATCGGTTCCCTCTCTCCAACCCACTCGCCCTCTAAAAGTGATTTAGCCATGGATGGGTATGACATGTGCACACTATATCAAGGAAAGTCCCAAAAGAAAGACAGACAGGCCGCGTTTGCCCACCAGTTACTGCACGTGAAGGCCAAGAACTGTGACTCTATGGACATCGAGTTCATGGTCACGGAGGAGGGGTGCTTCGGCGGTGCAGTACGCAGAGTACAATCAGTAGAAGGTGCAGAATGGGGAATGTTTCCTTGTGGACATGTTTGTCACCATTAGAAATAAATGACATACATAACAATGAGTACAGGAAGAAGAAAATGTTCTAGAATTGAATGTGGTGATAATTGTATAACTCTTCTCGATATGGTTGAATTATTGAATTGTCTGACATGAAGTGCTAATAAAACGGTTACAAAACAGGAAGTCAAAAAAAAAACAGGAAGTCCGCTGCTTTTGATGAATTCTAACTCATAGTGATCTTATAGGATGGGGTAGAACTACTCAACAGGGTGATGCTACTAACTAAGGCTGTAAATTTAAACTATTTTACATCGAAATGTATTTCATTTTTTGATGTTGCTACAAACACAGATTCATGAATCTGTGTTTGTAAATCCTGAGCATTATATAACAGCAAATTATTTTTATTGTGAATTACTCAGGGGCTAATATTTCAGGTGACCAATTTTGTATTCAACAGTCTACATTAGTTATCAACACATACCCCTCCCCTATTAGCTTCCCCTGCCCTCTCCTTTGGCTTCTCTGCTCCCTCTCGTGGATTATCATCCTGGTCACTAAAGTTAGTACCTATCAACCTTCTAGCCTAGTGCTTCATCTTCCTCCCTCAGCCTTCTTAGTAACCTGCAAAGTCTGTTCTCTTTAGCATGTAAGTCTTTGTCTTGACACCCCCCTCCCCCTTTATAGCAGTGGTCTCATACAATATTTGTCATTTTGTGAAGGACTAATTTCACTGAGCATGATGTTCTCCAGGTTCATCCATACAATGAGGGGTTTCGAGGTCTCATCATTGTTTTTTCAGCGTTGCATAGTATCCTCCGTGTGCATGTACCAAAGTTTCTTCATCCATTCTTCTGCCAATGGGCATGTAGGTTGTTTCCATCTTCCTGTTACTGTGACCAGTGCTGTGATGGACATGGGTGTGCATGTGTCTGTTAGTGCTATCATTCTCTATTTCGGATATGTAGCCAGCAGAGGGATGGTTGGATTATACAGAATTTCTATTCCCAGTCATTTGGGGTGCACCAGAGTGCTTTCCACGGTGGCTGTACATATTTACAGTCCGCCAGCAGTACACTCTCATACACTCATTCGAGGGCTCCCGCATCTCTGTACTGAGACTGGGGATCTTTATGGGAGCAGATCACCATCGCTTTCTCCCTTGGAGCAGCTGGTGGGTTTGCATCTCTTAACTTGTTAGCAGCCAGCCTCTGAACCACAGAACACCAGGGATCCTTAGCATGCCTGTCATTGAGTAGATTCTGACTCCTCACGACCCTGTACAGAATTCAAGAGGCACAACGGGTAGTTAGTCTGGCTTCTTTCCATCTTTGTCTCATCTCCCATTTTGCTTCCCCAGAGCCAAGTGTCCCTGTCACATTCTTGGGTGTCTTTCTAAACTGGTCTTATTGTTATTGCCCTTACTAGACTCGGTGTCGATGGCCTTGGATATTACAGAACAAAGCTCTGCGGGGGTCTGCACCATCTTCATGATCGTTGGTACATATTTGAATCCGTGTTCTTGCTCTTCTGAGAGTTTATGTCATTGAGGATTCCTTCATTTTCCCTGACTCTCGGCCAATCAAAGTTTCTATTTCTAGCCACTTGTCTTTTCTGACAATGTTTCCAAGTAAATGAGCTGAAATCTTGACAGCCTAACATCTAAGGAGCACTCTGGCTGCACTTGTCCTCCGCCTGATCGGCTCACTATTCTTCCGAGCTGTTCAATACTCCTCACCACCACAGTCTGGATGCATTCCATCTTCTGCTGTCTAGTCTTTGAGTGCATTTAGAAGGCAATGGAAAGATCAAGGCTGGTGTCAGCTGCACTTTCATGATCAAAGCAGCATCTTTGCTTTTTAAACCTTTAAAGAGGCCGTTTGTAGAAGATTGGTCCAATGTAAAATGTGGGCAAGCCCAGACGTATCCTAAAGTTTTAGTTCCTATATACCCCAATTTATTCCAAACAAAACCTGTTTCGACATGTCTCTGTGAGTGTGGATGGCTGTGGGAACATTCCCTCAGTAGTCATGGCGTGCCTTCAGAAAGGGCCCCATCAACGCAGTGGCTTCTGAAAGAGTCTGATGTTCCCGTTACAATCGAGGCAGAAAAGTCAGCTCAGAGGTTTGGTGGCCATTTGGGGGTACTATTGACAGAGTGTCTTGATGGATGCAGAACCCCCAGGAAGCTTATCAAGAACAACTTTGAAGACAAAGGGAAACCGCTGTAGTGAGGAAAAGGTCGGGCAAGTTGTGCTCAAGAATTCCGTCCTTGTGGCGAGGATGGGCCTGCCTGGAAGGGAGCCAGGGCTGTCCTCTGAGGAATTCTTTGGGAAACCTTACCCTGTCCACCCACAGCCCTGATGCTGCACCTTCAGATTTCTCTCTGTTCCCCTAACTCGAAGAATACTGAAAAGGAACCATTCTGAGTCGTCCAAGGCCGTCCAAACTCCTGTTTGGATGTATGTAAACAAGGAGCGCAGGATGCTTTGGGGGAAGGGTTATAGATCTGAAAACACCCTTCCAGGAGGAAGTCTACCTAAAGGGGATAAATGTCAAGACACAGTAGCTTCGCGCTGTTATATGTGTGTTTAATAACGTTGATCTGAATTTGCAGCAGTATTTCTCGACTTACCCTTAGCCATCATCTGGTTTCTGACTGCTGCTTCCGTAGGTAGCAATTGCTGATTCACGTTGAATGAAATCATCGACAACTCTGGTTTCTTGTTCCTTTACTATGCTGCCTTTTGGTTGTGACTCTTTTCCTTTTCTTAGTGTGGGCCCAGGGATCGTCGACAGTGAAGTCTTTGACCTTCACCAGTAAGGGCTTCAAATTGTCTTCATTTTCAGCCAGCAAGGTTGTACAGATTGTTCATGAGCTTTCTCTGGGACAGATGCTGGATTCTTCTTCATACGGTTGACTTTCTCAGATTATTGCATAAGTTAAAAACAAAATTTTCATTTTCTTCACAAAAAACTATATGATGCACACTCCCCCCTGTTTATTTAATAATACAACTATCATACTTAATAATTTCTTTAATGGCTGAACAATTTCCCTTAATATGATTATAATACAATTAATGCTCAATAGTCTATTCATGAATAAGTAATGACAGTGTTTTCATCATGCTGACATAAACCTCATAAGTACATAGTAGCGTGTACTCATCATCGGGAAACTAGGGAGCCATGATAATTAGGCCACAATAAACTGCATTAAACGGAGCGAATGTGTGCTTCGGGGGCTGGGGCCAGAGAAGAGGGAGTGCCTTTCGGTCTTACTGATGAGCTCTGTTGGGGTAAGTGCAGCCACATAAACCAGTCACCGATGGTGTGATGCCCCTTAACTGTCTCTTGGCTTTAGTGAGAAGGCAGCCCTGTAACTTTTAATGAATCTCAAGACCCCAAGAGGCCAAACACAGGACCTCCTTCACAACTTATGATCTGGAGCTGAAATGAGAAAAACTCAGCACTCAAATATCTCAATTATTCACTGAGGGGGGTGTTGCGTGTGTTCCTGGGCTGTCTAGAGCCAGAGCTGCTGGCTGAAGCCATGGGAGAATGGGATGACTCGGGATCGACAGAGGTGGGGACTAGGAAGCACCTAGCGCTACATCCAGGTGCAGAGTAGCTGGCTCAGCAAGGCCCCAAGGGCAGTGTTGGGGTGCTGGAGTCCTGAATCAACAGCCAGGCACTGGAGAACAGCCAGACCACTGGGAGCCTGTCTGAGCTCAAAATGCAGGCCTCTGGGTGGTTATTGCCAAGTCTCACAGGTGGTTATTGCCAAGTCTCACAGTGTCTACATGTGCGTTTTGCACTTCATATGGATCCAGGTTCCTTCCTACAGCTGTTCTTTCCCCCAGGGTGACCCGCTCTGTTCAGAATGTGGCTCTCCCGGAGGCACTCAGGCGCATTCCAGGGGCCAGTGGTGGCCCCCCTGACACTTTTCACCCTTCTTACAGAATGCTGTTCATGCTCAGGTCTCCTGCTCAAAGCCAGGACGGAGGACATTTATTTTCTGACTCCATGCCCTGGTGGCTGCGTGGGTCAGGAGTTGACCTGCTAGCCACAGGTCAGCAGTAGGAAACCACCAGCTCTCCTTAGGAGCAAGACGAGGCTGTTGACTACTGTAAATGGGCATAGTCTCAGAAACCCACAGGGGGCAGTTCTCTGCTCTGCCAGGGGACTATGAGTTGGAATTGATGCAGTGAATGCAATGAATGCTTTCTACATCAGTTCTTCTGTAGGCCAGGACACAGGGACACAGGACCAAAAGAAGGGGACGGTTGACGTTGGTGATGTTGGTCTCTCTTACTCAGTGGTTGTGCAAACTGTGTGAAAACCAGAGTTCAGGAGCTCTCCGCTGTGATCACCCCTAGCTGCTCTAGGGGTTACCTGTCCCCATCTTGCTAATGGCGATCACCATTCAGTCTCCACCTCCGGAAGAGCAGGGTGGATGTGCCGGCTGTCCACAGTTTACTTTCTAGAAATGGATTCTGAAGGTTTGCTCTGAGCGGTCCCCTGGGCCCACTTTGAGGAAGAGAAAGAGAACCTGCACTGTGATCTCCTATCCGCCGTAGATGTGCCTCAGGCAGCAGCAGGGCAGCAGCGTCCCACATGGAGGTGCAGACCCTGTGCTCTGTGGAGGCAGCGGCAATGATCTAGACGTGTTCCCTCCTGTGGTAGTTACATAATCTTGTGTCAACTTGAGGGTATTAAGGGTGAAGGGGTGGAGTCTAGTCTGTCAATCAGGTCACAGCCTGATGATGCCTCCCTGTGGGTGTGGCCTTCTCATGAGGATTCTGGAAACCACCTCTCTTTCTGCCTTGGTCTTCCTGTTGAGAAGCCACGCGGAGACTTGATGAAACCTGCGAGGAGTCCCTTGCTCTGCTTCACCTTCCTGTTGAAGAGCACACGTGGAGAGCTGGAGGAGGCACGTGCAGACCCGCGCCAGCGCTGAGATGCTTCCATCGCCATTCGATGCACAAGACTTTGCATCCACCAGCCTGTGCCCTTCCTGCATTTGCATCCTTACTTGTGACTGCATAAGTCTGAAGAAGCCTTGATGGAATAGGATTGGACTTATAGGCTAATATCAGACTCTTTCCTACACATATAACATCTCTGGATGTACTTCTCTGGTCAACCCAGACTGAAACATGTCCTTCCTGGTGGCAGTGAGACCTGGACCTTCCTCCTCTACCCATTGAGCCCATGGCAGGGCCTCGCTCTGCCTTTCAGAGGTTTGCTTTACTCTTTTCTGCCCAATCAAGGCCCTCACCTCCAGGGGAGCCGTTTTCCAGAGGTGCATTGCCACCCTCAGAATCCTAGGGAAGCTAGGAAATGCTCATCCTTCATGGAGGCATGGAGCGCAGCAGGACCAGGGAGCTGTGGCTCCAGCCTTCAGGGGGCTGCTCCGCAACTCTCCACAGCACCTTCTCTTCATAGAGAGTTTGGAAGTTGGGGATGGGAGGGCTCCTATCTGCCTTCTTGTTCCCCCTTTCCCAGCTCTACTGCTGCTTCCCACTTGGTCCCTGTGAACAGTCCCAAAACCAACACACACACACACACGCACGCGCACACACACACACGTGCTCACATAGCTGCTACTGCCTGACAAACCCAGCTGGTCAGCTTGCTGAGCTGCAGCAGGACCAGGGGAAGATTCGGGCTGGCTTTCACTTCCTGTGGTTCACACAGCCAGAGGGGCCCAGACTACCGATGCTCCCATTGAGCGTCTCTGTTCAAGCCCTTCCCACGACACCACAAGTTCTCTGACAGTCCGTTATCCTGGTAACAACATACATCTTTTTTCTCTCTCCATCCTTGCCAGGGAGGCAGAGTCCCAGTTCCCAGCCAAAGAAGTCACCATCAGGAGTCATTCAGGGCATCTTTGTGATGACATAACCAGATTTTCCCAGCACGGAAGCAGCTGAGTTTTTCTGACCAGGCATTTGTTTGCCCCCTTATAGATCACTACCATGTGTTTCTCTAGAAACCAGAGCTGATCTTGTGAAGTCTTCAACACCCCCCCCCCCATCCTCCAGGTGCACATTCGATTGTAATCAAGGTGTTTTTGAATACAAGTTGGCCGCTTTCCTCTGTGAAGCATTAAGGATCTGCTCCTCATTTGTGCGGCCTGATTGGGGTGTCCTCAGTGTGGTCTTCAAGTCAAAGCCACGTCACTTCAGCAGCATTTTGGGGATCTTGCTTTGACTTTGATGTTTTCCTTCTAATGATTCCTCTCTGTGCCTGGGTCCTGAGAGGTGTAAGTGATTTAGGGAATTGAGTCATCTTGGGCGAAAGAAACAGCACAGCTCCCAGGGATTTTGCCCCATGGTTTTTAGGGATTTTTGTTGTTTGGGATTTTTGTTTGTTTTTGTTTGCTGATGGACATAAGCTTCAGTTTCCTCAAAATGCCTTGAATGACAAATTCTCAGACAATACAATAACATCATGAACAACTGATGTAACTTAGAGTGCCCCTTGTTATCTTGACAGAAAATATCAAGTTATAACAGGACCAGTGTGTCCGGAGGTACTAGGGTTAATCCACTGATTGCTTTTAATAAGTTGATTACGTGTGGTGTAACCTTCCTAGTGAGCTGATCTTACTATGTGAGCTGAAAAGGCAGAAGGAATGAGATTTATATTTTCCTACAGTGAATCAGTCCTGAAGAAATGAATGTAGTATGTCCATCCCAGATGTCCAAGTAAGTGGTTCTCAAAAAAAAGTACTAGTTGTTCCTTCTGTCTTATAAAAATGAAAATCCTGATTGTCCGCTAACGATTATAAAACACCTCATTGGAGGGGCTGCCCCAACTATTTGAAGAGCTAGCATATTATCAATAACCCAAGGAATCAAGTAGGAAACATGTTGTGCTGTTTTGTTGTTTATTATATGCTCCAAATTAAAAACAAAGAAAAGAAATAAAGCTTCTGATATTTTCCAAATCTAAACGTACGTACTATAATTGATTAACCTTTTCAATTCACACCTTTCTTCCTTCCTGGGGTTTTCATATGCACTTTCCCCACCTGCCCCAGGGCTCGAGTGACGCACGGTCTGAAAATCATTGCGCTCTCTCTGAGTAAATCTACTTCTATCTCCCCACCCTTTAAGAATCCGAATACACCACAAGTTACTATTCCCCTAGTGTTATTTACACATTTGTGTCACTGTAAACACTCCTTCAATAAATATTCTTTTACCTATGCCCGCGGGTTATAGAAGATGAGCCTCTTGTACACACCAGGGCTTTGCTTCAGCCAATGGCATATTAGTCCTTGTCCACTCTGCTAGACTGTACAATCACAGAAGACGCCTAAACTTGAGAAATCTTTTTTTCTTGTTCCTCTCCATTCAAGGACAAAGTTTATCATAAACCCCACCGTGTTGCCCTCACTACAGAGGGTGGTCATCTTTAAATTCAGAGAAGAGCAGTGATTTAATTTTAAATTTTTTTTAAAAAAAGAATGATCGGGCATTCATGGA
The DNA here is from genome assembly GCF_050624435.1 of Tenrec ecaudatus. NCBI lineage: Eukaryota > Metazoa > Chordata > Mammalia > Afrosoricida > Tenrecidae > Tenrec > Tenrec ecaudatus. The sequence continues at coordinate 32,220,863 of NC_134539.1, forward strand.
GGTCTAGACAAAGACATGTACATGCAAATATATATAGGAGGATGGGGAAATAGATCTATGTGTCTATATTTATAGGTCAAGTATTAAGGTGGCGGAAGGACCTTGGGCCTCTACTCAAACACTCCCTCAATGCATGAATACCTTCTTTTATTAAAATGGAACTCTGATGCTCACTCTCCCGACACAACGGCTGGAGCCAAAGTGGGTGAACAAGTAAATGTGGTGAAGAAAGCTGATGGTGCCCGGCTATCAAAAGAGATAGTGACTGGGGTCTTAAAGGCTTGAAGATAAACAAGCAGCCATCTAGCTCAGAAGCAACAAAGTCCACATGGAAGAACACACCAGCCTGTGTGATCGAGTGGTCCCAAAGGGATCAGTTACCAGGCATCAAAGAACAAAAAATCATAGCATTGACTGCACACCTCCATGATAGGATCGCTGAAGACAAATGGGTGCATAAGCAAATGTGGTGAAGAAAGCTGATGGTGCCCAGCTATCAAAAGATTTAGTGTCTGGGGTCTTAAAGGCTTGAAGGTGAACAAGCGGCCATCTAGCTCAGAAGCAAATAAGCCCACATGGAAGAAGCACACCGGCCAGTGCGATCACGAGGTGCCCAAGGGACCAGGTATAAGGCATCATGCAAAAAAGAAAAGATATAAGTGTGTGTATGTATGTGTATATATGTGTATATGTATATATGTATGTGTATATATGTATATATATATCATATTAAATGAAGGGGGAAGTGCAGAGTGGAGACCCAAGGCCCAAGTGTCGGCCAATGGAGATCCCCTCATAGAGGGGTTTAGGAGAGGAGATGGGTTAATTAGGGTGTGAGGTAGTATCGATGAAGAACACAGCTTTCCCCCAGATCCTGGATGCTTCCTCCCCCCAACTACCATGATCCGAATTCTACCTTGCAGGGCTGGATAGGACAGAGGCTGTACACTGGTACATATGAGGGTTGGAGGTACAGGGAATCCAGGGTGGATGATACCTTCAGGACCAAAGGTGTGAGGGACGATGCTGGGAGAGTGGAGGGTGAGTGGGTTGGAAAGGGGGAACTGATTACAAGGATCCACATGTGACCTCTTCCCTGGGAGAGGGACAGCAGAGAAGGGGGGAAGGGAGACTCCGGATAGGGCAAGATATGACAAAATAACGAGGTATAAATTACCAAGGGCATATGAGGGAGGGGGGAATAGGGAGCGGGGGGGAAAAGAGGACCTGATGTAAGGGGCTTAAGTGGAGAGCAAATGCCTTGAGAATGATTGGGGCAGGGAATGTATGGATGTGCTTTATACAATTGATGTATGTATATGTATGGATTGTGGTAAGAGTTGTTTGAGTCCCTAATAAAATGTAAAAGAGAAAAAAATGATTAGGGCAAAGACTGTACAGATGTGCTTTATACAATTGATGTATGTATATGTATGAACTGTGAAAAGAATTGTATCAGCCCCAATAAATTGTTAAAATAAAAAAAATTAAAAAAAAAAAAAAAAAAGAATGATCCTCAGTCTGTGTTTTCACATGGATGGTCCTGATCCATCAGTAGGTGATGAAGTCCTCTTAGAGAGTCCCTCTCGGGGCCGCCCCAGTGAGACAGCATCAGGAGGGCAGAATGTGGGGAGCCCTACATGTGGTCATGGGGGGCTGTTTCACTAACTCTTAGTTCTATTACAGATCCATAGGCGGATGCATGTGTGTAAAGAGTCCGATCATCAATTGTAGTCCTTACTAGGGCCCACCGTTAAAAAAAACTTCAACACACCTCAAAAGATTTCTGAGGAAAACACTGCGGGTCTGGAAATTATAATTGGCCATAAAGAAGGTAAGCTGTGAAGGCCTATATGTCAGTGGCTTTACATTCTTCACACACACACACACACACACACACACACATAACGTATATATAAATATATACCTATTATATATATAAATATATACCTATTATATATATACCTATATGCACACACACACACACACACACACACACACACATATATATATATACACCTGTCCTCCAGGTGGATACTCCCATTAGATTCATAGATTTTTACAAAAACTTGAAAAAAACAATTGGTGTAAAAACAGGAAAACTAAAGTGCAGAGCAGAGAAGCTGTGTCTTGGAGGTCAGGAAGTGGCCGATGCTTTGTGAATGTGTTGTCGAAAGATTTTCCCTGTCACTGACACTCATTGTTCGTATAAATAGTGTCTAGGCACTTAAGAGTTTAAACTGTTTAAGTCAGCAGTTCATGTATTGCGGTCAGAAGCCAGCCTATACTTGTATAATTTCCTTTTCTCAACAGTGTTTTAAATTCTATACCATTGGCTAAAATTAATAGCATTATCAATAGAATTACTTTATGCCCCGGTGGGGGGAGATGTGGTTTATAATGTTTTCTATCATAAATGATAGTGATATCTCTAAAGTGAAGCAGAGACATATATAAACCACAGATACGTGAATGGATTGGGGGCTCACACTTAATTCTAGCCCCAATCTAAGAACAATTAGTTCTGATGACATGACTCTTCTTTTTTTTTTTTCAAATCATTTTATTGGGGGCTCGCACAACTCTTATCACAATCCATACATCCATCCATTGTGTCAAGCACATATGTACATTTATTGTCATCAACATTCTCAAAACATTTGCTTTCTACTTGAGCCCTTAATATCAGATCATTTCCCCCTCCCTCTCCACTCCCCCCTCCCTCATGAACCCTTTATAATTCATAAATAATTATTATTTTGTCATATGTTCCACTGTCTGACATCTCCCCCCACCCTCTTCTCTGCTTTCACCACTGGTCCTGAAGGAGTCATCTGTCCTAGATTCCCTATATTTCCAGTTGCTATCTGTACCTATGTACATCCTCTGGTCTAGCCAGATTTGTAAAGTAGAATTGGGATCATGATAGTGGGTGGGGAGGAAGCATTTAAGAACTAGAGGAAAGTTATATGTTTCATCGTTGCTACGCTGCACCATGACTGGCTCATTTCCTCCCCACAATCCTTCAGTAAGGGAGTGTCCAGTTGCCTACTGATGGGCTTTCAGTCTTCACTCTGCACTCACCCTAATTTAAAATGATATGGTTGTTTGTTTGTTTGTTTGTTTTTTGTTCTTTGATGCTTGATAACTGATCCCTTTGACAGCTCATGATCGCACAGGCTGGTGTGCTTCTTCCATGTGGGCTTTTTTGCTTCTGAGCTAGATGGCCGCTTGTTCACCTTCAAGCCTTTAAGACCCCAGACACTATATCTTCTGATAGCCGGGAACCATCAGCTTTCTTCACCACATTTGCTTATGCACACGTTTGTCTTCAGTGATCATATTGGGAAGGTGGGCACACACTGATGTGATTTTTTTGTTCTTTGATATCTGATAACTGGTCCCTTCTACACCTCGTGGTCAGACAGGCTGGTGTGCTTCTTCCATGTGGACTTTGATGCTTCTCAGCTAGATGGCTGCTTATTTATCTTCAAACCTTTTAGACCCCAGATGCTATATCTTTTGATAGCCAGGCACCATCAACTTTCTTCACCACATTTGCTTATGCACACATTTTTCTCCAGCAATCATGTTGGGAAGGTGTGCATCATAGAATGCCAATTTAATAGAACAACGTGTTCTTGCATTGAGTAAGTACTTGAGTGGAGGCCCAATGACATGACTCTTCTTGATGCATACCCTCACAAAGAGATCATTGAAGATATGGGTGCTGTAGCAAAGTGTGGTGAAGAAACCAGTTGAGGTCTGGCTATCAGAAAGAATAGCATCTGGGGCCTTAAAGGGTCTCCATTAAAACAAACAGCCATCTACATGAGGTATCAACTAAGTGCACATGGAAGAAGCATGCCAGTTTCTGCCGAGGGGCACAGCAGGGGAGGGAGCGGGAAAGGGCCAGCTAACCACAATGAGAATGAGAAGAAAATGTTCTGAAGTTGATTGTGGTGATGAGAGATTATATTGTATATAATAAATACATATTCTTCATAAAACTGAGAGATTAAATTGTGTGACATGTGAAGTACATGCCATTCAAACTATTTCTAAAAGAAAGTGGCAGATGTAGAGCTAAAAGAAGTCACCGTCGACAACCCTGGGATTATGCTTCATTAGATAATAAATTATATAATGCAGCATAGGAAAACAAGAAAACATAGATTAACAGATGGAAAATACAAGCCCCCACTGCTTATTCTTTCCAAAATATAGTCATGATATGAATAGTATTGTAACTTTTCGTTTTTCATTACAACATTCATATACGATCAACATCACTCCAGCAGCTCAGTGGGAGAATTTTCACCTGTCACACAAGCTAATGTGGTTTGTGGGTAGCTCCCACCTGTCTGTCATCAGGAGCCTGAGCTTTGCTATAGTGCTAAACAGGTCTTAGCAGAGATGCAGCCTGAGGCAGGCTAGGCAGAAAGGCCTAGGGATCTACTTGGGAAAACCAGCCCATGAAAACTTTATGGATCACAGTGGTCCTTTCTGCAAGCAATCTGGGAGACACAAGACCAGGACATGGCTCCTCCCATCATGCCATGACTTGCTGTAAATTGGCAACCGACTTGGCCACAGGCAACACCGCCACCAGTAACACATGACAGACTGGGTAAATGAATGGTCCCCATTCTCCAGCCTGACAAAACCTCATTCTAACAAACCACAGGTAACTCCGCAGGCAAGACATGAGATTGCTTCCAGCCTCCAGGACCTACAGGAGCAGGTCTACACTGTCTTATAGGCTCGCTCTGAACCAGAACCAACTCCATGGTAGTTCGGTTGGGGAGAGTTTTGTGATACAGGGACTTCTCCAGTTAGTCGAGGTTCTCTCACATGACACATCACTTTCCTGACTCTGCCTTTGGTCCTGCTGCACCCTCAGCCTGGAAAAGCCTTACCACTACCCACCCTTTGCCACTCATCCTTTGAAACTCAATCTACACATCTTCCAGGAAACTTTGCATGAACACTCCCCAAACTAGGCTAAATGCCCTCCTGTGTTCTTTGACCTACGACTTTAATTGCCTCCTATGGTATTGCCTTTCATGATGGCTCACTTGACTCTCTACCTCCTGAAACCATGAGCTCCATGGGGCAAAGGTCTGTGTCATGTTCTTCATGTGCCCCTGGATTCTGGCATAGTACCCAATACAAAGCAAGTTCGAGAATATTTGAATGATTGAAGGCAAGAAGACTCTTCTCAAGATAACCTTCTTTGATGATTACCGCATTAACTGATCTTCATTCTCAAACTCAAATCCACTGCCATCAGGTTGTTTCTGACTCATAGAATCCTAGGTGGGGGGAAACAGAAAAAAAGAATCCTAGGGGATGCGGTAGGACTGCCCCTGTGGATTTCCAAGGCCCTACATCTTTACAATAGAAAGTCTCATCTTTCACCCTTGGATCAGCTGGTGACTTTGAACTGCTAATCTTGTAGGTAGCAGTCCAACTCCTAACCCATTACACCAACAGGTTCCTTTGACCTCCATTCTTGAAGGCCCCTTATTCCATGCAGCCAAGAAGCCAGGCAGGTCATCAGCAAGGAACAGTGCTTCCAGATGGGTTAACTTTAGGGAGATTGTCAATATTGACGGGGAACAGAGACAAATCAGACTATGTGCTCTTGATAAGCACAAGAAGCTCAAGGGTGCCACACTGGGGCACTCTATAAAAATAATTTCTTTCCTTACAGATGGTGGATGTGTGTGTGTGTTTGTGTACATTTACATATTTCAAAAAATTGTGGAAATTTCATGATTTTTCCTTCCATTGTCCTTATATGTGCATGCTTCATTGTCAATCAGTTATACCTACAGGTCCCCCAAGAATGCTTTGTATTCCTGGCACTCCTTGTCAACGCAATCATGTCCACGTTGTTCCTCCAGAGTTCAACATCTCATGGGAAGCCATGATTGAATTCCAGCCTGACCTTAACCCCACTTCCCCCACCCCAGGGCACCTTCAACAAAGACCTTGCTTTCTCTGGCTAAAGTCCTTTATCCACAGTCTGTGGTGGGGCTCAGAGAAATTCGTGGAGTGCTCCCCCATCTGAAATTGGGGCTTCAGTTGTTATACCAGACATATAAGCCCCTCAGGATCAATAATGAGAGTAGTGATACCAGGAGGGGAAGGGAGAGATGGGGTGAGAAAAGATCACAAGGATCTACATATAACCCCCCTCCCTGGGGGATGGACAACAGAAAAGTGGGTGAAGGGAGACATCTGACAGTGTAAGACATGAAAATATAATTTGTAAATTGTGAAGGGTTTATGAGGGATGGGGGCACAGGGAGGGAGAGGGAAGATGAGGAGCTCGAGTAGAAAGAAAATGTTTTGAGGCTGATGACAACAATAAATGTACAAATGTGCTTGACACAATGCATGTATGTATGGACTGTGATAAGAGCTCTATGAGCCCCCAATATAATGATTTAAAAAAAGAAAGAAAGGCTAGTGGGGTGAGGGGTTCCTGGAGCTACCATTGCCCCCAGTTCTTTTGAGTCCTAAAGGATCCCAGATGCCAGGGGAGTCACGGGGATGGCCACCGTATGTTCCCTGGACCTGTGCTATCTTTATGAGTCTATCCAAATGTGTCTCCTGAATTTGCTTTGCCAAGTAGAAGTATACTTCTCCAAGATGGGTATTGAGTGTGCAGAAACTAGTGGGATCTGCCTGGGCCTCTAGAGACACCCTCTCCATCCTCCTGAACTTCATTCTAAAAGACTCATTAGCATCTTGAGAAGATTAATCAGGATAAATAAAGTATGTTGCAGATAAGGTTGAGTCAAAGGCTCAATTGGGCTCTGATAGGCCCAGGCACCATCTCTGTCACTGCAGACTGGCAAGTGATTGCCAAGGCCACATACCAGAGGCTGGGCAGGCCCAACAGGAAGGTGGAAAGTTGTCTTTCCAAACGTTTTTCGTGACCTCCCTAGGGGAGGACCTGGGCAGCTCGAGGTGATAAATGACAACATGCCATGAAACTTATTGCTGGTCACATTCTGTCCACTTTCAAGGCTTCACTTCTTGATGTAGGTGGGGGATGATTGTTGCCCCCAGGTCTGGGTGATTGCCTCCCAGGGCGCAGGAGAACCTAATCACTGCCAGGGCCCCTGGATTGCTGCAGTGCCCTGTGATTTCCCGTCCCCACAGCAGGCCTGGTGTCCTGGCAGGCCTTCTCTCATCTGAGTCAATGTGACTGCTGGAGCTTGACTGACCCTGCTGCCGCGGTGAGTCAGAACAAGGCACCATCCCCCTTTGCCTGTGGAGCACAGGCTGGAGGACCTTCATACTTCCCGGGGGCATGTCTCTCTAGGACGAAGGGGATCGATCAGCAGGGACAAGGATACTTGCAAGGGTTTCTGGGTCTTGTAGGGCAGGCGCCAGGGATGGTGGGTCCATCTGCTTAGTCAACTGTTTTTGGAGGAGGAATTCCTGCAGCCTCTGAGAAGGAGAATGCTAGGTCTTTCTTGAGGACTAAAATGGGTTTCCCAAACCAGAGAGGCCCAGGCTGGCTGTAGCAGCTGCAATATGGCATCTCATTCACTGCTGATGAGTCAGTTCTGACTCCCAGGCAGCTACAGGACAGAGTCTATCTGCCCCAGTGGGTTTCCAAGGCTGTAAATCTTAGGACTACCCATATGATCCTCTGGTCGACACTTGGAAAGCCCTACAGTTGAAAGCAGTGATGGGGAACATCCAACCCACAGGCCATAGAAGGCCTTCAGAATCCTCGATACCAGCTCACAGCCCGGCACTCACCAAGAGGAATCAGTGCCAGCCATTGTACTAGGGGGGAGTTCATCACATTCTGGAGCAAATATAGCAGACGATTTTTGAAGTTGATAATTTTGTATGGCATGCAAATGATATTTGCATAGCCACATGGCTTTGGGCAGAAAAATGTTCTCCGCCACAGGTGTAAAGCCTCTCACTCCAAGCTTGGTGATGGTCAGGTGGGTAGGCCCAGATTGAGGAATAGGAGGAAGAAGGTGAGGCTGACGTTTAGGGCAGCATGGAGATGGAACAACAATCAGAGAGAGAGAGAAACCAGGGCACCCCTTTTGTGAACACACCCCCAGGGGCAGGACAGGGACTCATTGCTTAGAAGAGAAGCCACAGAAGGAGCAGCTGGTTTGGGGCAGGCTGTCCTGTGAGTCTGCCGGGAAACAGCAGAGACCACTGAGGGCTGGGGAGTGGGGACAGAGCCCAGCCAGAGCCATAGGTTGGGGACTTCTTCCCAGGGACATTGTTGCTCAGAGCAGACCCAGAGTGGATCTGCCCGAAGCCCAGAAAGCCTCCCATGAGCCCCAAGCCAGGGAGAGGAAAGGTCTGGCGGTAGCATTTCGGAGGAGAAAAAGAGTTGGTGGTGGTTCTAGGTTTTGAAAACCATGGGAAGTGTGTGCTGTAAGCTGCCGGTGGAATGGCTCCACATATCTTGGGCGCCCTGAGGGTGGAAATGTGTCTGTTGATATTTATGTTCTTTTTAAAAATTTCATTACTTTTAGTTTTTTGATTACTTATTGTACTTTTTTTCTTTTAAAAATCATTTTATTGGGGGGTCAGACAACTCATATCATATACATATATACATCTATTATGGCAAACACATTTGTTCATTTGTTGCCATCATTCTCAAAACATTTTGTTTTTGCTTGAGCTCTTGGAATCAGCTCCTCATTTTTTGTTTTATTTTTTTCATTTTGCCTTTACTTTTTTTACTTATTTTTTTAATCATGGTATTGGGGGCTCATACAACTCTTATCAAAATCCATACATACATCAATTGTATAAAGCACATTTGCACATTTGTTGCCTTCATTCTCAAAACATTTGCTTTCCACTTGAGCCCCTGGCATCAGCTCCTCATTTTCCCCCTCCCTCCCCCATGAACCCTTGATAATTTATAAATTATTATTTTGTCATATCTTACACTGTCCAAAGTCTCCCTTCATCTACTTTTCTGTTGTCTGCCCCCAGGAAGGAGATTATATATAGATCCTTATCAGTTCCCCCTTTCTTCCCCACCATCCCTTGACCCTCCCAGTATCGCCACTCTCAGCACTGGTCCTGTAGGGATCACCCGTCCTGGATTTCCTGTGTTTCCAGTTCCTATCTGTACCATTGTACATCGTCTGGTCTAGCCAGATTTGTAAGGTAGAATTGGGATCATGATAGTGGGGGGGGGGAGGAAGCATTTAGGAATTAGAGGAAAGTTGTATGCTTCATTAATGCTATGCTCCTCTCCTCCCCGTGAATGTTCTGTAAAGGGATGTCCAGTTGTCTACAGATGGGCTTTGGGGCCCCACCCCGCACTCCCCCTCATTGACAATGATATGATTTTTTTGTTCTTTGATGCCTGATACCTGATAGCTCATCCCTTTGACACCTCCTGATCACACAAGCTGGTGTGCTTCTTCCATGTGGGCTTTGTTTCTTCTGAGCTAGATGGCTACTTGTTTACCTCAAGGCTTTAAGAACCCAGGAGCTTATCTTTTGATAGCTGGGCTCCTTCAGCTTTCTTCACCACATTTGTTTATCCACCCATTTGTCTTCAGTGATCGTGTCAGGAAGGTGAACATCATGGAATGCCATTTTAATGGAACAAAGTATTCTTGCATTGAGGGAGTATTTGAGTGGAGGCCCAATGTCCATCTGCTACCTTAATACTAAACCTGTAAATGTATACACATAAATCTTTTTCCCCATCCTCATCCATAAATATATTTACATATGTACATGTCTTTATTTAGACCTCTATAACTGCCCTTTGCCTCCTAGTTCTTTCCTCTATTTCCTTTTACTTTCCTCTTGTCCCACTATTATGCTCAGCCTTCATTTGGATTATTGAAATTCCTCTTGGTTACCTTACCCTTGATCACACCCTACGAGGCCTCCTACACCCTCCTCACCAGTGATTTGGATCACTTGCTGTTCCCTTGTCCCTTGGTTTGTTATACCACTTCCTTTCCCCCCACCTCCCTGTCTCCCATGTCCCCCCAGAACTGTCTTTCCCGTAGTTTTCTCCTCCAGATATTTCATCCAGCCTAGCTTATTTAGACAGACCTGCAGATATAATAACATGCACAAAAATGAGACAAAGCAACAAAAGAAAACAAAACAACAAAAAGCAAATGACAAAACAACACAACAACAACCAAAAAAGAAAAGCTTATAGTTAGTTCAAGGGCTGTTTGTTGGCCTTTAGGAGTGTTTTCCAGTCGGATCTGATAGGGTGCTGAGCCCTGGTCCCAAAGTCTATTTTTAGTATTCCCTGGGGACTTCGTTGCTCTGTTCACCATGCTGTTCTGTTACACACCCTTAGTGTTTTGCCTTGGTGTGGTGGGATAAGATAGGCACAATTACCACACTGTGTCTCTGGTGTTGTCCCTTGTAGGGCTGTGGGTCAGTGAGGGATGTCAAGTATCATAGTGGGGCTGGCCATATGACCTTCTCTGTGGATTGGCTGCTCATTGACAAGGCTTGGTGAGCCAGGATGTGCTCCACTCTCCCTTCATTTGCTCCTGTTTGCTCTGATCAGACATGTCCCTCTCCCTGAGCTGCAGCTTCAGTGCTGTCCTCTGAAATAAATTCTTCTGGGGGAGGGGCAGCTGTCCACATAGTTGGTATTGGGGAAGGCCCCTCGGATTTCTCCACTGGTTCCTTACTCCATGCCTGCATGTTGCATTCACATCTTGGAGCACCGGGTTGAAGTCTGGTCCCTCTTTTCCTGTGGAGATATAAACAATACCCTCCCCTTGGGTGGGTGAGTTATTTATTGTGCCAACCTGGCCAATAAACACATGTGGGGTTAATTGAAGGGCGGAGGGATAAATGGCTCAGTGAGCCTCACCTTTCGAGTTCTCGGGTCTCTTGCTTTGTGATGGTCGGACCGGGGTGCAGCTGCCTTAGCCAGTTCCCTGCTTCACTTCCTGCAAGACATCCCCAAGGAGAAGCCGTATGGAACTACCCCGATGCAGCCCTGAGTACTGGAGTAGCCATGTGGAGACCCCTGCCAGAGCTGAGATGCTTACATATTCACTGACTCGGCTTTCCTCTTGCCGTCAATGTCATTGTGTCTGTTTTATAAGATGGAGGACTTGGTGGATTGGTGCTGGACATATGGGTTAATGGGTTAATGCTGGACTTGTGGGCTTGGGCAGCACTGGGTTGGGATGTTTTGTTGGTGTGCACTTACCCTTTATATAAAACTCTCTTATACATGAGTTTCTGTGGGATTGTTTCTCTAAAGTACTCAGACTAACAGAGTGGGTTAGTGCCCTGTTTCCCCGCTACTCATTTATTTTTAATTTTATTTCCTTTCCCCCCCTCCTTTTTAGTTGACTACCATATGTATGCCTGGATTTGGTCTGGCCCCTATCATACTTCCTGGTACTTGCCCCAGGAATGTTTGTATAGCTTTTTCCCTATGCTCCTTTTGCATTTTTTAAGCTTATCTCAGCGGACTCACATTGTACTTGTCCTTTTGTGCTTGGCTTACTTCACTTAGCATATTCTCCAGTTTTTCCCATGCGGCGATGTGTTTCATACATTCATCACTGTTTTTTAGAGGTGTAGTACTCCATTGTATGTATGTACCACAGTTTTTTAAATCCACTTGTCAGTTGATGGAAATTTGGGTTGTTTCCAACTCCTTGCAATTATGAACTGTGCCACGATGAACATTGGAGCACAAATGTCTGGCCATGGTTGTTTCTTGCCTCTTCTGGGTATATACCCAGCAGGGGGATTGCTGGGTCTTATGGTAACTCAATTTCCATCTGTTTTAGATATCACCAGATCTATTTCCATAGTGGCTGTACATACCTACAGGTCCACCAGCAGTGAATGAGAGTTTCTGTCTCCCCACAGCCCCTCCAACACTTGTTGCTTTCTGATTATTTGAATTGGTCTATCTTTGAGAGTGTTAGGTGCTATCTCATTTTAATTTGCATTTCTCTATGTCTAAAGATCGGGAACATTTTGTCATATGTTAATTGGCCATTCAGATTTCTGCCCGTGAAACTTCTGTTCAGGTCCTTTGCCCACCTGCTCAGTGGGCAATTTGGTTTTTTTTTTCTCTTTGGAAACTAGCAGAGTATTGTAGATTTTAGTAATAAGGCCGTTGTCTGATGTGTCATTGTTAAATATTTTTCCCAGTCAGTGGACTCTATTACTCTCTTGGTGAATTCGATGTACACGGGTGTTTTCTCTTCAGTATATCCCACTTGTCAATTTGTGCATCTTCTTTGTTTGTATCCTTCACTATTTCTAATAGCCTATGTATTCCCTGTGCCAAAGTTCTCAAGTTGGTCCCAATTCCCTCATAGATTGCCCTAATAGTTTGGGGTTTTACTTCAAGGACTGTGATCTACCTTGAGTTTATTCTTGTGCATGGGGTGAGATAAGGGTCTTGTGTCATTTTTCTGCAGGTAGATCTCCATTTTTTCCAGCACCACTTGTTGAAGAGGGCATCTGCTTCCCATTGGATATTTTTGGGCCCTTATCAAAGATCAATTGTCTGTATGCTGATGATTTTATTTCTGAGTTTTCAGTTCTTTTCCATTGCTCTGAGTATCTGTCATTGTACCAATACCATGCTGTTTTGATCACTGTGACTGTATGGTATGTGCTAAAGTCAGGTAAAGCAAGCCCTTCCACTGTGTCCTTCTTCTTGAGAGGTTCTCTGCTAATTCTGGACTTCTTCCTTCTCCATATGAAGTTGGTAATCAGTTTTTCCATTTCTTTGAAGAAAGATGAGGGTAATTGTATTGGGATTGCATTAAATTTTGGGGCAGAACTGACATCTTTACTATATTGAGTCTTCCAATTCATGAAATGGGATATTCTTCCATTTGTTGAGGTCACTCTTGGTTTCTTGTAATAGTGTTCTATAGTTTTCCCCATATAGATCTTTTGTTCTTTTAATGAGGTATATCCCTAGATATTTCAATTTGTGTTTGCCTATTGTGAAGGATAACACCTTTTTGATCTCCTCTTCTGTGGTCTTATCCAATGTGTATTACAGTCCAGTGCACTTCTGTTTGTTGATCTTGTGTCCTGCCACTCTGCCAAACTCCTCTATTGCTTCCAGTACTCCCCTTGTGGAACCTTTGGGGTTTTATATATATATAATCATATCATCTGCAAATAATGATAGTTTCACCTCTTCCTTCTCCAGGCAAATACCTTTGCTGTCTATTCTTTGCCTTATGCTGTTAGCTAAAACCTCCCGTACGATGTTAAATAAGAGTGGGAACAAGGGGTATCCTTGTCTGGTCCCCTTTTTTAGTAGGATTGGGTTTGTCTTTTCTCCATTGACTTCCATATTGGCTGTTGGTTTTTCTTATATAGCTTGTTTTATCTTGAGGAATTTTCCTTCCATTACTATCTTCTCAAGTGTCTTAAACAGGAATTAGTGTTGGAAGTTGTTGAATGCTTTTTGTGCATCTATCGATATTATCATTTGGTTCTTATAGTTTTCATGTCAATGTGGCAAATGATACTAATGGTCTTTTGTATGTTGAACCATCCCTGCATCCCTGCATCCCTGGTATGAATCCCACTTGGTCATAGTGAATTATTTGTTTTATATACTTTTATATTCTATTGGCCAGTATTTTGTTAAGGATTTTTGCATCAATGTTCATTAGGGATATTGGTCTGTAGTTTTCAATTCTTTCCCAGTTTTGGTATCAGAGTTATACTAGTTTCATAGAATGAGTTTGGGAGTTTGCCGTCTTTTTGTATGTTCTAGAAGAGTTTGTGTAGAATTGGTGTTGAATTCTCCAGTGAAGCCATCTGATCCAGGGGATTTTTTTGTTGGTAATCCCTTGATAACCTTGTCTATTTCTTTTACTGCTATGAGTCTGTTGAGATTCTTGACTTCCTTTGGGGATAGTCTATGGAGGGCTTGTTTTTCCAAGACTTTGTCAATGTCTTCCAAATTGTTGAATTCATTGGAGTACAATCCTTCATAGTACTGTGTAATTATCCTTTTGATTTCATGAGGGTCTGTTGTAATGTCGCCTCTTTCATCCCTCATTCTTGCTATAGAAATTTGCTCCCACCTTTCTTTGGTTAAGTTTGCCTGCAGTCTGTCGATTCTGTTTATCCTTTCAAAGAACCAACTTTTCACTGCCTTACTTTTTTCCATAGTTTTATTTTCCCTCTCCTGAATCTCAGCTCTGATTTTTATTATTATTATTATTTTTGCTATTAGTAGGATTGTCCTGCTGACTCTCTAGTAGTTGTTTTGTGGCAGCATATCAATCATGATTCTCTCTTCCTTTTTCAGGTGTGCATGTATTCCTATGAAACTTCCTCTGATAACTGCCTTTGCTGTGTCCCATAAGTATTGGTATATCATGTTCGCATTCTAATTGATTTCTAGAAAATTCCTAATTTCATCTCTGATCAATAGTTATTCTTCCTCCAATTGTTTGCTCTTATTTTGTCTTCCTTTTGTTGATTTCCAGCATTATGGCACAGTAGTCAGAGAGAGGTCTGTATATCAGTGTGCTCAAATTAATATAAATTCGCAGTATGCCCAGCATGTGGTCTATCTTTGAATATGTGTCATGTGGGATTGAAAATATGAATTTTTTTGTATTCGGATGAAAAGCTCTGTAAATATCTATCAGGTCAAATAGTCTAATTGTAGTGTTTAGATCTCTAGTCTTCTTGTTGACTTTCTTTCCCTGTGATCTATGTTTCTCAGAGCAGTGTATTGAAGTCATGCACTATAATTGTTGAGGTTATGATTTATTTTTTTCATCTTTTAGAGTGCTTGGTTGACTTATTCAGCTGGTCTCTCATTAGGGGAATATATGTTTATAATGCTAAGTGGATTTTGGTATACCGTTCCCTTGAGAATTATATAGTGTCCCTCCTTATCTCTTTTTATGGTTTGCACTCAGTTTTATCCAAGATTAGGATTGCAATCCATGCTTTTTAAAAAATTGCTGCTTGCTTGGTATGTCTTTCTCCAGCCTTTGATTCTCAGCCTATTTTTGTCTGTAGCCTTGAGATGTGTCTCCTGTTGGCAGCAGATTGATGGGTTGTGTTTTCTAAGCCAGTCTGCTAGTCTCAGTCTTTTAATGCCTGAGTTTAGTCCTTTGATATTCAGGGTTATTATCTCCACCTGAGGACTCTGTGATATCATCTTATATTTTTTGTGTTGGTGTTTCCTACTTTCCTTTGTTATTAGTATGTTGTGCATGCGTGTATGTGTGTATCATTCTTGACTTCTTTCCATCCCTAAGCCAATGCTATCTTGAGGTCTGTTTTCTCTTTGTTGCTTTCTGGGTAGATTGTCTATGTGGTGGACACTCATTTATGCTTGGTGAGTGTTGTTCTTCTGCCCATACTGGGTCAGCAACGATCTTTTGTAGGGCTGGGTTTCTTCTAATGTGTTCTTTGAGTTTTCCCTTGTCTGGGAAGACTCTTACTTTTCCATCTATCTTGATCAATAATTTGGCTGGGTAGAGTTTTCTTGGGTTTTCTTCAATTTTTGGAATATGTTACCCCACTCTCTCCTCTTCTTCATAGTTTCTGTTGATAGGTGTGAGCATATTCTTATTTGGGAACTTTTATATGTGATTGCTTGTTTTTCCCTAGCTGCTCTCCTGATCTTCTCCTTTTCCTCAAAGTTGGATAAATTAATTATGTGCCTTGGTGACATCTTCTTTGGATTCAACCTAGCTGGTGTTCTTTCAGCCTCCTGAATGGTTGCCTGGTTTTCATTCATTAAGCTGGGGAAGTTTTCCTCCAAGAATTCTCTCACTATTGTTGTCTTCGTTGTGTTTTCCTCCAGTAATCCAATTATTCTCATGTTGTCCCTCTTCATAGCATCAGACATAGCTCTTAGGCCTTCTTCAGTTTCTTTGATGATCTTATTAGATTTTTGTTCGCTTTTGTTAAAGTCTGCTTAGCTGAACTCCAAGTCATTGGTGCGGTTCTCTGCTTTCTCCAGTCAATTCTTGAGGTCCATGAATCTGCTACTGGTTTCTGTTATGTCCTCCCTAACTTCTTGTATTTCCCTTTGGTGTATGGACTATATCTCCTCTATCATTTCATTCTTTTTCTATATTGTTTCCCTCATATCCTCTATGACTCCAAGCAGCATTCTGAAATTTCTTTCTGTAGCAGATCAATGTCTGCTTCTTCAATGCATGTCATTAGGTTCAGGACATCTTCTGCCATTGCCTTCTGTTTCTCTTGGGTTTTTTTTTCTTGAGGTCGTTTGGGCTGATTGCTGTTTGCATTGTATTGTTTTAGAGGAGTCAGATACCATTTTCCAGGGAGTCGAAGAGCACTAGCTTTCTCTGGGAGTCTCAGAGAAATGCTTCTTCGAACTGCCTACAGCTAACTTCACTATGGAATTAGCCTACCACTTTATTCTGCTGCTTCACTTACAAGGGGAGGGCCCAAGAAGGCTTGTGGATAGCCTGCTTTGGTGTAAAACACCGCAAATGGTGGGCAGAATTGCCCTGACCAGGTAGATCACTGCAGGGGTTGGGCAGAGGTTCCTTCAGCAGCTTGGAATGTTGGCAAGTGTTGGCCAAGATACCTTAGGCTGTGTGAGACACTAAGGTAGGCGCAAGGATATTCCCCCAGTCATGTAGGCCCTCAGCTGTAAAATAGCTCCCCTAGCCACACAGGCAGGAATTCATGGTAAGAAGTTGGGCTGATTATCCCCTGGAAGAGGTCAGCCAGGCTTTCCCCAGTCTCAGGCGACACTGCATAGGGTGGATCAGCTCCTCATTTTTGGTCTTCGTCTCCACCCTCCCTCCCTCTCTTACCCTTGATAATTTAGAAATTATTTTTTCATGTCTTACACTGTCCAATGTCTCCTTTCACCCACTTTTCTGTTGTCCATCTTCCAGGGAGAGTTATATATAGATCATTATAATCAGTTCCCCCATCCTCCCCCATATTCCCCTTTTCCCCTCCTGGTATCAATACTCTCATTACTGGTGCTGAGGGGTTTATCTGGACCAGATTCCCTGTGTTTCCAATTCCTATCTGTACCAGTGTACATCCTCTTGTCTAGCCTGATTTGTAAGGTAGAATTGGGATCATGATAGTGGTGGGGAGGAACATGAAAGAAATAGTGGAAAGTTGTATGTTTCATCATTGCTATACTGCACCCTGATTGCCTTGTCTCCTCCCCATGATCCTTCTGTAAGGGGATGTCCAGTTGCCTACAGATGGGCTTTGGATCTCCACTCCGCACTCTTCCTCATTGAAAATGATATTTTTTGTTCTGTGATGCCTGATACTGGATCCCATTGACACCTCATGAATACCCAGGCTGGTGTGCTTCTTCTATGTAGGCTTTGTTGCTTCTCAGCTAGATGGCTGCTTGTTTATGTTCAAGTCTTAAAAACCCCAGATGCTATATCTTTTGAGAGCCAGGCACCATCAGGTTTCTTCACCGCATTTGCTTATGTACCCACTTTGTCTTCAGTGATCTTGTCAGGATGTGAGCATCATGGTATGCCAGTTTAATAGAACAAAGTGTTCTTGTTTTGAGGGAGTACTTGATTAGAGGCCCAATGTTTATCTGCTATCTTAATACTAAACACATAAATTTATGAATATAGATCTATTTCTCCATCATCATATATACATAAATTAACATATGTACATGCCTGTATTTAGACCTCTATAAATGTCCTTTGCCTCCTAGTTGTTTCCTCTATTACCTTCTACTTTCTTCTTGTCCCACTACCATGCTGACCTTCATTTGGATTTCCATAACTCCTCTCATTTACATTGCCCTTGATCAAGTCCTACTAGGAATCCTACACCCTACACCATTGATTTTGGATCACTTTTTGTTCCCTTGTCCCTGGGTTTGTTAACACCTACTTCCTTTCTACTGCCTTCAGCTCCTCATGTCCTCCTGGAACTGTCAGTCCAGGTCCCGTTGTTTTCTCCTCCAGATTGTTTGACCCACCTATCTTATCTAGATAGCCCTGCAGAAATAATATTATGCATAAAAAGGACAGAGCAAAACAAAGCAACAAAAGAAAACAAAACACACACACACACACAAACCCATGACCAAGAAAAGAAAAACCTTTAAATAGTTCCAGTTTTGTTGATCTTTAGGTGTGTTTTCAGGTCAAATCGGATGGGGTGACAAGACTAGTCCCAAAGTCTATTTTTGGTATTTGGGTGCCCAATAAAAAAGCAGTGACTCAGCCCTCTCTCTCCCACTGCAGGAAGAAGTATCTCAGCAGGGTCTCACCCTCTCACTCCTGTGCTATGTCTGTTCCCTTTGCTACTTGGATCGAGTGAGCAGGCACAAGATGAGGCAAGCCTGGCCCCTGTCCTCAAGGACTTAAGACATGAAGAGGATGTTTGGAGAAGACATTTTTCTCTTCCTGCGGTTAGTCCCTTAAGTCACATTGATCAAACCCCAGAGTACCGGCCAACGTCCCAAGGGAGGGCCTAGGTGGTCAGGGCTGCTCACTGTGGCAGGTTACCTCCATGACCTTAGCTCTGACTATCGTGAGCAAGCCATGATGTGGTCCTAGCGTCTATCATCCATTCTGGGGCAGAGGGTTACAGGTTGGGGGTTTGTGCCCTGCCATGAAGCTTTGTTTTGTTCTGATTGTTAATTCTCTTGGGCTCTCTCTGGGTAGTGGGAGGGACAGGGTCATAGTAGAGTTCTGGGATAGGACAAGCAAGGCCTCCTTCCCATAACAGCATCCTGTGTAAAATTCGTAGGTGCTCACTTTGTCTCTTCTTGGCTCTTGAGTTTGCTGAGAACCCAGAGTCCTAAAATTCTTGGTCTTGCTCATCTCTCTGTCTCCCAGCCCTTTGGCATGGACCTCTGGCAAGGCAGGAACCTGTGGGAAACCATGACTAGGACCCGCCCCACCCTGTCAGGATGTGCACATATTTACCCTGACTTCCCACGCCCTGCTGCTATGCCCCTTTAAGTCACTTCCCTCCCCTTTGGCCTTGCTCTGCTCTTGCTTTGGCCAATGGGCAGCTTCCCAGCTCCCATTAGGCAGGGAGGATGTGCCTGCCACAAGACCTCCTGTGATCTCCTGTGGGAATGACTGCATCAGGCACACACCTGGAGAGTGATGGCAGGCCAGGCTGAGGGCTATTGCCTGGTTCCTCTGGGGCAACATGGGCGTCCCTGTCCTTTTTGTGCAGAATTACCATTCTGAACAGGCCAGGGCCAGGCTTCTTCCCATCCAGGTTTGGCTGCATCCGGTCATTTGGTGCATGGTGCCAAGCATGAGGATTTTATTTAGGGGGTCTAGTCACTACCTCCTCCTAATTTGATGGGCTTGTAAAGGATTCTGCAGTGCCTTGGAGTATAGCAAGACAGCCCCAGGTGCTACAATAGAGAAGCCACCACACGTCTTGATCTCCCTCCAGCTCTTGCCTTCTCTGTGGTGGGACAGAGGAGACTGTCGGGCTGCCACTTTTTCAAGGGTACCAAGTGGTCAGAACAGTCCCTCCTACATGCTCAGCTCAACCTCTTTGTCCTTCTGTTCCCCATTTCTCTCTCATCTCAGGCCCAAACCTCCTTAGACACGACACCAAATGTTCTGTTTCTGCATTTCTAGCCCCATCTTCTTTCTCAGGTTTAGGAAGCAAGCACTGAGTTTGCTTCCTTCCACCACCAAGAGTCCTCATCCTGTGGGTTGACTTGCTGACTTTGGACTTAACAAACATGAACTTTGTGAATTTGGTGAAGGTTTACAGAGCAGATAATCAGTTTTATCTTAAAAGATTCATGTCTGTGTTTTCCATCTGATTCACTGAAATCCTCTCAATGTGCTAGCATCACTTATCCCACCTTTTCTATGGGTTTCCTATGTCCATTCCTCTTTTCCTAACCATTCTAAACCTTGTCCTTGGGTAAGTGGTACCCTTTTGATTGTCAATGGTTGATTATTCTAAGGTGTATATACCTACCTATTGTTATCCTCAGCGGAATAGGTCAACTAAACACTCCAAAAGATGGAAAAAAGAAATCACAGCCTCGACAATTATAGTAAGTGACTTCAATACACTGCTCTCTGAGAAAGATAAATAACTGGGAAAGAAACTCAACAAGGAGGCTAAAGATCTAAACACTACAATTAGACAATTTAACCTGGTAGATATCTACAGAGCTCTCTACCCAAATACAAAAAAAAAATCACATTCTTTTCAAGCCCACATGGCACTAATTTGAAAATAGACTACATGCTAGAGCATATGTCGAATCTACATAAATTTAAGCACATTGATATCATACAGACCTCTCTCTGTGACCACTATGCCATAAGATTGGAAATCAACAAAAGGAAGGTAAAGAACTCAAGGGTAAACAATTGGAGGATGAACAACTCTATTGCAAAAGGAGTGCATACTCGCTCAAATGAAATTAGGAAATTTCTAGAAACCAATGAGGACAATAACACAACATATCAAAATTTATGGGCCACAGCAAGGCAGTCATCAGAGGAAGTCTCACAGCAGTACATGCACATATCAAAAAGGAGTAGAGGCTTATGATTGATACACTGGCACAAAATTTATAGCAACTAGAACAGAGTCAACAAGAAAATCCAACTATTAGCAAAAGAAAAGAAATAATAAAAATTAGATCTGAGATTCAGGCGAGGAAAAATAAAACTATGGGGAAAAAATCAATGCTGCTAAATGTTGGTTCTTTGGAAGGATAAATCGAATCAATAAATCTCTCATGAATTTGACCAAAGAAAGGAAGGAACACATTTCAATCGTAAGGATGAGGGATGAAAGAGGGGATGTTACAACAGACCCTAGTGAAATCAAAATTATAATTACAAAATACTATGAAGGACTGCACTCCAAAGAATTCAAAAACTTGGAATACATGGACAAATTCTTGGAAAAGCAATCCCTTCCCTAGACTATACCCAATGGCCATCAAGAATCTCAACAGATCTGTGTTAGTCTGGGTGCTTTGGAGAAACAAATCCACAGAAACTCATGTTTAAGAGAAAGTTTTATATAAAATTTAAGTGCACATCAAGAAAACATCTCAGCCCAGTGCTGTCCAAGGCCACAAGTCCAGCATTAGCCCATTAACCCATATGCCCGACACCAATCCACAAATTCCTCCTCCATCTCACAAAACAGATGCAATGATAACAACTGCAGGAGGAAAGCCGAGTCAGTGAATGTGTAAACATCTCAGCACTGGCAGGGGTCTCCACATGGGTCCTCGAGCACCTAGGGCTGCATCGGGGTAGGACCATGTGGCTTCTCCTCAGGGACATCTTATAGGAAGTAAGCCTTGCCAGCTAAAGCAGGGAACTGGCTAAGGCAGCTGCACCCTGGTCCGACCATCAGAAAGCAAGAAACCCAAGAACTAAAAAGGTGTGGTTCACTGAGCCATTTCTCCCTCTGCCCTTCAATTAGTCCCACATGTGTTTATCGGCCAGGTTGGCACAATAAACTACCTCAAGACCCATATCAGTAGAAGAAATAGACAAGGTTATCAAGGGATTACCAACATAAAAATCACTTGGACCAGAGGGGTGTACAGGTAAATTATATCTAGCATTCAGGGAAAAACTGACCCCAAACCTACACAAACTCTTCCAGAACATAGAAAAAGATGGAAAACTCCCAAATACCTTCTATGAAATTAGTATCTAACTCTGGTATCTAAACTTGGCAAGGCTCTCACAAGAATTGAGAACTACAGACCAATTTCCCTAATGAATATCGATGCAAAAATCCCTAACAAAATACTATCCAACAGAACACAAAAGTATATAAAACAAATAATACAGCATGACCAAGTGGGATTCATACCAGGAATGCAAAATTCCTCAATATAATACAAGCTATATATGAAAAACCAACAGCCAATATGGTAGTCGATGGAGAAAAGACTAGATCAATTCTTCTGAAAACAGGGACTAGACAAGGATGTCCCTTGCCCCCAACCCTATTTAACATTGTACTAGAGGTCCTAGCTAACAAAATAAGGCAAAGAAAGGACATAAAAGGTATTCGTCTCAGGAAGGAAGAAGTGAAACTGTCGTTATTCACAGGTGATATTTATATATGGAAAATCCTAAAAGTTCCATGAGAGGAGTACTGGAAGCAATAGAGGATATGGCAAAGTAGTAGGTTACAAGACCAACAAACAGAAGTCTATCACACTACTGTGCACATCAGACAAGGCCACAGAAGAGGGAATCAGAAAGGGGGTACCATTCACAATAGCCAAACACAAATTGAAATATCTAGGGATATACCTAACTAAAAAAACCCAAAAGATCTGTACGAGGAAAGTACTATTAAAAGAAATCAAGGGTGACCTCAACAAATGGACGGGCATCCCATGCTCGTGGATTGGTAGACTCAAGATTGTAAAGATTTCAATTCTACCCAAGGCACTATATAAGTTCAGTGCTATCCCGATCCAAATTCTGGCATGCATCTTCAAAGAATTGGAAAAACAGATTACCAACTTCATATGGAGAGGGAAGAAACCAAGAATTAGCAGAGAATTCCTTAAGAAGCAGGACAAAGTTGGAGGGCTTGCTTTACCTGACTCTATTATACAGCCAAAGTGGTCAAAATAGTATGGTATGGTATAATGATAGATATTCAGACCAATGGAAAAGGATTGAAAACCCAGAAATAAAATTAGCAGACAGACAACTAATCTTTGATAAGGGCCCCAAAAATATCAAATGGGAAGTGGATGCCCTCTTTGATGCATAGTGGTGGAAAAAATGGATACATAACTGCAGAAAAATGAAGCACGACCCTTACACCTCACCCCATGCACAAGAATAAACTCAAGGGCCAAGCTATTAGGGCCATTAATGAGGGAATTGGGGCAAACCTAAGAATCTTGGCGCAGGGAATACACAGGCTATATGAAATCGAGGAGGGCACAAACACAGAGGAGGCACAAATTGACCAGCGGGACAAACTAAAGATAAAACACTTATGTACATCAAAAGAATTCACCAAGAGAGTAATAATAGAAAACACAGGATGGGAAAACATCTTTAGCAATGACACATCAGACAAAGGCCTTATTACTAAAATCTACAATACTCTGCTAACTTATAACAAGAAAAAAAAAACAATTGTCCACTCAGGAGGTGGGCAAAGGACCTGAGCAGGAGTTTCTCAAGGGCAGAAATCCTAATGGCCAGTAAACATATGAGAAAATGTTCCAGATCTCGAGCCATAAGAGAAATGCAAATTAAAACAACTATGAGACACCACCTCATACTCTCAAAGATAGCCCAATTCAAGAAATCAGAAAGTAACAAGTGCTGGAGGGGATGCAGAGAGATAGGAACTCTTGTCCACTGCTGGTGGACCTGTCGGTATATGGAAATTGATTTGTCGACATCTTAAACAGTTGGAAATTGAGCTACCATATGACCCAGCAATCCCACTACTAGACATATACCCAGAAGAGGCTAGAAACACACCGCGGCCAGACATCTGTGCCCCAGTGTTCATCGTGGCACAGTTCACAATTGTAAGGAGTTGGAAACAGCCCAATTTCTAACAACAGACGAATGGATGACAAAACTGTGGTGCATGCATATAACAGAGTATTGCACATCCCTAAAGAGCAGTGATGAACGCATGAAGTGCATTGCCGCATGGGAAGAACTGGAGGAAATGATGGTAAATGAAGTAAGCCAAGCACAAAAGGACAAGTGCAACATGAGTCCACTGAGGTAAGCTCAAAAAATTCAAAAGGGGCATAGGGAAGAAGCTACTGTATTATACATACATCCCTGGGGTGAGGTCCAGGCAATATGGCAGGGACCAGACTAAACTCAGGGATACATATGGTAGCCTACTAAAAAGAGGTGGTGAGGGAGGACATGGGTACCCAGGGGAACAGGGCACTAACCCACACAGAGGAAGGATGTTCATTGTGTTTCCACAGGGAAAGAAGGACCAGACTTCAACCCATTGCTCCAAGACAAGAATGCAAAACTGACATGAAGTAGGGAACCAACCAATAGGGAGGCCTGAGGGACCAGCCCCATTACCAACTAGATGAATTCACTTCAGAGGACAGCACTGAATCTACAGCTCAAGGAGAGGGAATAGTCTGATCAGAGGACACAGAAGCCAATGAGGGGGGAAGGGAAAAAAAAGAGTGAAGCACATCCTGGCTCACCAAGCCCTGAGGACAATGTTTCTGCTCAGAGCAGCCAATGCACAGAGATGACCACAGGGCCAGCCCCATCATGGGACACAGCGTTCCTCACTGACCCATAGCACCATGGGGACAACACTAGAGACATGGCAGGAATTGTTCCCGTCCTGAGCCCACTATGCCAAAGCAAGCCACTGGGGATATGCAGCAGAGCAGCGGGGGTGGGGGGTGAGCAGAGCAATGATGTCCCCAGGGAATGCCAGGGATAGATGTGGGACCAGGCCATGGCACCCCATCAGACTCAACTGGAAAGCACTCATAAAAGACAACAAATAGATCTTGAACTATTTATAGGGTTTGTTTTGTTGTTGTTGTTGCCTTTTTGTTGGTGTTGTTGTTGTAGCTATTGTTTTGTTTTCTATTGTTGCTCAGTCTTGTGTTGGTGAATACAGTTGTTGCTGCTTGTCTACCCAGAAGGGATAGGCAGATAAACAAGCCAGAAGAGAGAACAATGAGATGACAGTTCCTGGGGGACATGGGAGAGGGAGAGAAGGTGAAAGGAAGTGGGTTTTAACAAACCCAGGGACAAGGGAACAACAAGTTATCTAAAATCAGTGGCAAGGATGGTGTAGGAGGTCTGGCAGGGCTGGATCAAGGACAATGTAACTGAGAGGAATTACTGAAACACGAATGAAGGATGAACATGACAGTGGGACAAGAGGAAAGTACAAAGAAATAGAGGAAAGAACTAGGAGGCAAAGGGCAGTTATAGAGCTCTAAATACAAGCATATATAGATGTAAATATACTTATATATGACGAGGGGGACATAGATCTATGTTCATCTATTTATAGGTTTAGTATTAAGGAAACAGATGAACAGTGGGCCCCTATTCAACTACTCCCTCAATGCAAGAACACTTTGTTCTAACAATTCGGCAGTCTGAGATGCTCACCTTCCTGGCATGATCACTGAAGATAACGGGTGCACAAGCAAATGTGGTGAAGAAAGCTGATGGTGCCTGGCTATCAAAAGATATAGCATCTGGGGTCTTAAAGGCCTGAAGATAAACAAGCGGCCATCTAACTGAAATGAAAAACAACAAAACCCATATGGAAGAAGCACACCAGCCTGTGAGATCACAAAGCATCGAAGGGTTCAGGTATCAGGCATCAAAGAACAAAAATCATAGCATTGTGAATGAGGGCAAGTGCAGAGTGGGGACCCAGAGCCCATCAGGGTGTCATGTAGCAATGATGAAACATACAATTTTCCTCTAGTTCTTGAATGCTTCCTCCCCACCACTATCATAATCCCAATTCTGCCTTACAAATCCAGCTGGACAGGAGGATGTACACTGGTACAGATAGGAACTGGAAACACAGGGAATTCAGGGCAGATGATTCCTTCAGGACCAGTGCTGAGAGTGGCGATACCAAGAGGGTGGAGGGAAAGTGAGGGAGAAAGGGGAAACAGACTACAAGGGTCTACCTATAACCTCCTCCCTGGGGGATGGACAGTGGAGAAGTGGGTGAAAAGAGACGTCGGACAATGTAAGATATGACAAAATAATAATTTATAAATTTTCAAGGGTCCATGGGGGAGGAGGGAGCAGGGACGGAGGGGAAAATATCAGGAGCTGATACCAAGGGCTCAAGTAGAAAGTAAATGTTTGAGAATGATGAGGGCAACAAATGTACAAAAGTGCTTGACACAATGGATGTATGTGTGGATTGTGATAGTTGTACAAGCCCCCAATAAAATGATTTAATTACGAGTCCGAATCAACTTGATGGGAACGGGTTTGGCGTGGTGTTTTGAAGTTGACACAGGACCCAACATGGAAAGGACTGCCTGGATGGTTTCCCAGTAGCCAGAGGCCGCCATTTACAAAAGCGCTAAAGAATCACCAACCTGAAGAAA
Organism: Tenrec ecaudatus; assembly: GCF_050624435.1. Lineage (NCBI taxonomy): Eukaryota > Metazoa > Chordata > Mammalia > Afrosoricida > Tenrecidae > Tenrec > Tenrec ecaudatus. Next base: position 32,246,967 of record NC_134539.1, read on the forward strand.
TCGCCAAACTGGGAGATCCAGCAAGGCTGACTTAGAGGCAACCCATGCTAAGTAGAGAGATCCTAGATTTTTCAATGAGAGTATGCTGCCCGGAGAGCTGGAAGAGAGATCTAACATGGAAATGACTGTCCAAGGACAAATGGCAAACAAGAATCAGCGAAGGTTTAATCTAGAACATCCTAAGGTGGGATATGGTAAGGAGAGAAGCTGAAGGTTTAAAGACCGACTTCTTGTCTGAGAAGGTATTCAGTGTTCCCTTACCCGGCAACGCCTTCTGGCAGGTTCCACCTGGAATCCATGCCATCTGGGGAACAGCAGCAGACCAAAATGACACCAAAACACATACATGTAAACCAACACACATAGAGTTCACCATGGCTATCCCTCATGAGTGCAAGGACACACGTTGTACCTCTACCTGAGTACCCAGCAGACTGGCACCTAGTGCATCTCAGGGTTACCTTTTGTCCTCTGGCTATGTGATGTCATAGCCAGAGGCAGGTGTGGTGTCAAATCCTGCATCTGTGTCTCTTAGGGCAGATGATGAGGTGGATTTGTCAGTAGATGGAGGTATCTGGTTACCTGTAAGGGCTTCAGAGCCTGGGTCGACAGGGGCTGTCTGTGTTTTTCATCATTCTCTACCGTTCACACCCGACACAGGGTTATGAGACCTAGCTCTCTGTTACCACAGTCTGATCCCCTCCCCAGAGATGGAGTGATTAAGCACACAGGGACCCTTCCAGGAAAGAGCAGACAGGACCGAGGACACCCTACCAACTTCACCTGTCACTGGAACCTTACCTGCAAAGTACACAAGCATTTAGGGCAGGCTGAGTCTGGTTAAAGGTTAGAAATACAGGGCTTTAATATGACAGTTATGAGTGATTGGCCATCAGAGGCGCAGACCAAGGCTGGTGGGACAGGAAAGGACCGAGGTGTCTGTGTGTTTCAATGGAAGGGATGTTTCCAGTCGCGTGGAAAGAAGAGATTGTAGACGCCCTTCCTTGGAGGCATCGGAATGAGCCTTACTTCTGGAGGCCTGTCCAAGGCCTGGTTTTCCAGAGAGCTGCCTTCTCAGGGCTTGTTATTCACTCAACTTCTTTCATCTGTCTATGTAGAGTTATTTTTTCATTCATATTTGATACGTGTTCAGCCACTATTTTTAAACAAGATTTCCACTCTTTCAAAAGCCTATTCTTGCTGTTTATCTGTGATCTGCTTTAGGCAAGTACGACCAGCATTATGATGTCACCGACCAGCAGCAGAGAGATGAAGCCGTCTGTTCCCATAAAGCCTGTCCCAGAAACCCCATGAGGATGCGCTAGGTGTTAATAACCCACCTGATGGCAGTGGATTGGGGGTTGTGTTTGTTTTTAAAGTAGATATAATGGTGCTTAGACCAGGTTTAACAATATATGTGTTAGGAAGTTGTCCAGTTTAAGATCAGTTTTGGAAACATAACTACTGATGGATTAAATGTTGAGAGTGAAACTGAAAAAACAAGGAAAGTTCCTAGATAATTATTGGTCTGAGGAATCACATGGCTGTATGGTGCCCTTAGATGACAAGGGTAAGGCTCAGAGAGATATGAATTGGGGGTGGGGTTAATATTTTATATTTGGCTATGTCCTCTTTGAGGTGTCCCTTTACCTTAAAGTGAAAATGTCACGCAATGGGGGCATGGATTGTTCTAAGAACCCCCAATAAGGTGATAAAAAAAAACCCTTCCCTGGGGGATGGATGACAGAAAAGTGAGTAAACAGAGACCTCGGTCAATGTAAGACATGAAACAAATAACAATTTATAAATTAAGGGTTCTGGAACGAGGGTATGGGAAGGAGGGGGGAAATGAGGAGCTGATACCAAGGGTTCAAGTAGAAAGAAAATTTTTGAAAATGGTGTTGGCAACAAATGTACAAAAGTGTTTGTCACAATGGATGGATGGATGGATGGATGGATGGATGGATGGATGGATGGATGGATGAAGAGCTGTATAGGCCCCCAATATAATGATGAAAAAGAAAAGAAAATGTCATGGAAGGAACTGACAGTAGTGGTCTAGATGTGAGGGTGTAGGTCTCATTGGCAATATGAACTGACAAGTTAGCTAGAAGCCATGAAGAGGTGAGAGAGGACTGGCTTGGGAAATGAAGTAGCATGAGGGATGTGACATTGTGGGGATTGTAACCAATGGCATGACATGAAAGAGGTTAGAATTGTTGACTGACAGAGTGATTTGCTCTATAAACCTTCACCCATTCACACACAAATTCTTTTTTAATAAAAACAAAAGAACCCCTACATTTTAATACACTTGACCCCTAAATTTGACAGAATTGAAAGCACGAGGCCAGCTAAGATCTGAAGGAAACGAAAACTAAGAGGAGATAAAAGGAAGCGAACCGAGAGCGGAGTCCAACGGGATTTCCATGTGGAAGTTACGGGTTTGGTAGAGGGGGTGCGTAAGCTGAGTGTCTTATACTCCCCATTGGCCTCCCTCCTCCTGCACATGAACATGCTCCGCTCTCACGGCCAGGCTCCCTTTGTCATGACATGGCAGCTCTGTGATCACAGTTGGCAAGGTGTCACACTGACCATCGAATGCATCCCGTGTCCTCACACAAACCGCCTACACGGAGAATGCTGCCCTCGGAACATGTAAACATAGCAAATGAGTGGGGATGATTAAGGTGGAATAACGCTATGAAAGGAGTCTGAACCTGTGCCTCATGGGCCTCTGGCAGGGACCAGGGAGAGCCTCTCCATCTCACTGACCAGCTCTGTGGGGCCTAGGCAACCACACGGGCCAAGGGTGTGACGGTCCTGAAATGTTGTTTGGCTTCCGTGGGAGGTTATCACGGTAGCTTTTCATGACAACTCAAAGCCCTCAGAGTCCAAAGACGGTGCCCTCATCATGGCCTCATTCCTATTAGACTTTTATGGGCTCGTGAATATTCAATGGTGACAGGACCTCCTTTACATCTTATCCTCTTGAACTAAAATGAGGAAGACTGACTTACTCTGCACTTGGGAACCTCAAATATCTCAATAATTCATTAAGGGGGGGGGGCATGTGTTCCTGGGCTGTCTAGAGGCAGAGCTGCTGGCTGAAGCCATGGGAGAATGGGATGACTCGGAATCAACAGAGGTGGGGACTAGGAAGCACCTAGCGCTACATCCAGGTGCAGAGTAGCTGGCTCAGCAAGACCCCAAGGGCAGTGTTGGGTTGCTGGAGTCCTGAATCAACAGCCAGGCACTGGAGAACAGCCAGACCACTGGGAGCCTGTCTGAGCTCAAAATGCAGGCCTCTGGGTGGTTATTGCCAAGTGTCACAAGCGGGGAGTTCAGTGTGTCTACATGTGCGTTTGCACTTCACATGGATCCGGGTTCCTTCCTACAGCTGTTCCTTCCCCCGGGTGACCACCTTCTCTGTTCAGAATGTGGCTCTCCCTGAGGCACTCAGGCGCATGCCAGGGGCCAGTAGTGGCCCCCTTGACACACTTCACCCTTCTTACAGAATGCTGTTCATGGTCAAGTCTCCTGCTCAAAGCCAGGACGGAGGACATTCATTTTCATGTATCCCACATGTAGCTTTAGAAATTGTTCTTCTATAGTCCAGGGCACAGCAATGCAGGACCAAAAGCGGGAGGCAGTTGACGTTGGTGATGTTGGTCTCTCTTACTCAGTGGTTGTGCAAACGGGGAAAACCAGAGTTCAGAAGCTCTCTGCTGTCATCACCCCAAGCTGCTCTAGGGGTTACCTGTCCCATCTTGTAATGGCGATCACCATTCAGTCTCCACCTACAGGAGAGCAGGGCAGATGTGCCGGCTGTCCACAGTCCACTTTCTAGAAATGGATTCTGAAGGTTTGCTCTGAGCGGTCCCTTGGGCCCACTTTGAGGAAGAGAAAGAGAACCTGCACCGTGATCTCCTATCCGCCGTAGATGTGCCTCAGGCAGCAGGGCAGCAGCGTCCCACATGGAGGTGCAGACCCTGTGCTCTGTGGAGGCAGCGGCCATGATCTAGACGTGTTCCCTCCTTCCTGGTAGCAGTGAAACCCGGCCCTTCCTCCTCTAGCTGTTGAGCCCTCAGCAGGGCCTCGCTCTGCCTTTCAGAGGTTTGCTTTACTCTTTTCTGCCCAATCAAGGCCCTCACCTCCAGGGGAGCCTTTTTCCAGAGGTGCATTGCCACCCTCAGAATCCCAGGAGAGCGAGGAAGGGCTCATCCTTCATGGAGGCATGGAGCGCAGCAGGACCAGGGAGCTGTGGCTCCAGCCTTCAGGGGGCTGCTCCGCAGACTCTCCACAGCACCTTCTCTTCATAGAGAGTTTGGAAGTTGGGGATGGGAGGGCTCCTATCTGCCTTCTTGTTGCCCCTTTCCCAGCTCTACTGCTGCTTCCCACTTGGTCCCTGTGAACAGTCCCAAAACCAACACACACACACACACACACACACACACACACACACACACGTGCCCACATAGCACCTACTGCCTGACAAACCCAGCTGGTCAACTTGCTGAGCTGCAGCAGGACCAGGGGAAGATTCGGGCTGGCTTTCACTTCCTGTGGTTCACACAGCCAGAGGGGCCCAGACTACCGATGCTCTCATTGAGCGTCTCTGTTCAAGCCCTTCCCACGACACCACAAGTTCTCTGACAGTCCGTTATGCTGGGGACAACATACATCCTTTTCTCTCTCCATCCTTGCCAGGGGGGCAGATTCCCAGGTCCCAGCCGAAGAAGTCCCCACCAGGAGACATTCAGCACCCGTGTGACGGCGTAAATGCTGAGTTTCTCCAGCACAGAGAGGCTGCGTTTTCTGACCAGGCATTTGTTTGCCCCCTTACAGATCACTACAATGTGTTTCTCTAGAAACCAGAGCTGATCTTGTTAAGGCCTCAACACCCCCACCCAGGTGCACATTCGATTGTAATCAGGTGTCTCTGAATACAAGTTGACTGCTTTCTTCTGTGAAGCATTAAGGATCTGCTCCTCATTTGTGTGGCCTGATTCGGGGTGTCATTAAGTGTGGCCTTAAAATCAAAGTCACGTCACTTCAGAAGCATCTGGCTTGGATTTTGATGCTCCATTCAATGGTTCTTCTCGGTGCTTCTGCCCCCAGAGGCGTGAGGAAACCTAGAAAATCGAGCCATTTCAGGCAAAAGGAAGAGTACTGCTCACAGGGCCTGTGGTCGGGCTAGAGGACGCTGTGTTTGCTCACTCCTGCGTTTGTTCGTTTTGCTTATGGACTTCAGCTGCCGTCTTCATGGAAACTCCATTTAAAGCAAATCTGCAAACCATTGCCACAACCTCATTATAGAGACAGCAGTTCTTGGTGTCTGGTTGGGGACCGACTGGTTGTAGCAGGAGTCAGGATATTGGGAGGTGCTTTGTGTTAACGGCGAACACAGTGTCAATGAATCAGGCCCTTAGAGAGTAGCTCTCCTAATTGACTGGCCTTGGATCAATAATTCCTTACACGTGATCTTTAGGAGCCAAGAAGAACTATATACATATTATTAATTTTGCACCCATAAAGTCATCCTTGAAAAGTAATAAGAGGCAAAGGACATTTATAGAGTTTTAAATACAGGAATGGACATATATAGATATATTTATATATGATGATGGGGAAATAGATCTATGTGCATATATTTATAGGTTTAATATTAAGGTAGCAGATGGACCTTGGTCCTCCACTCACGGACTCCCTCAACACAAAAACACTACCTACTACATTGTTGCCTGATGTTTATTTCATCTGCTTCCTCAGCCCACTCCCATCATCAACCCCTTGGATTCTCGGCTGTGTTTCCAGTGTTTCTATAAGCCGATGGTCTGCGAAACCTACTGAGAGAGTTCAAGCGTTTTCCAGGCGATGAGAGAGTGCCGTCTCTCCTCTAGCTGGCCAACTGCATTGTGGACCCTCCAAGCTTTGGACGTAACGTTGCCCTGACTACAGGAATTCTCTAGCTAGTCCCCGTCCTCTGACCGGGCACGCTACCTTCCCAGCACCGCGCCTCTACTCATGCTGAGCTCTCGGCCTGGGGAAGCTTTACCACCGCCACCCTCTGCCACTCACCCTTTGAAACTCAGTGCCCACACCGTGTCTTCCAGGACACTTGCCACAAACACGCCCCACACTGCACTCCCCACACTGCACTCGGAGCCTTCCTGTTTCCTTTTACATCTTTGCTTGACCCAGCTCGTATTTATGAAACTGCTGTAAGGCTGGCTTACGTCACTCTCTACCATGGAACAAAGCCTTGTGTTGCGCTCTGTGTGTCCCTGGTACCTGAGACTGTGCATGACACCAAGCAAGTGAATTGTTTGAAGGCAAGGCCCAGCTCAAGGTCATTTTCATTGTGACCTTTTTTAGGATGTCTTCATCAAATGATTTGGTATATCTATACATACAGATGTGCATAAATATAATTATGTGTTGTATTATAAGAGATATAATTTCCAATGAATGCTGCCTAATGAGGGCCAATAATGTATTTCCAGCCACAGCTTTTGGTCAGCACCCCATCACATCCACCTCTCTCAGGCCTTGACCCTCAGTGTCCCACTCCTGTCCCTTCGTCCATCATGCAGAGCGGGTAGGAGGAGTCATGTGAAGTCCTGACCCAGCAGAGCTGGGTGCATAAGCTCTTCCACCATGCTCAACCTGCCCTACTCGCTCCATCACTCACGATCTCAGAAATGAGGAGACAGCGACACAAGGCGGCTCTTTGGTGGTAGAGTCTATTGGGAGAGGGCCTCCCCTCAGGTGCGCATGAATGGAATCATGGGAGGCCTTTTCCAGGAAGGCCTCAGCGGGGCGTGGCCCAGCTTTGGGAATCCATGCACTGCTTTCGCTCAGGCCGAGCCTTCTCTTTGGGACAAGCATCTTCTAACCCGGGAGTGGAGATTCCAGGTCGACTGTCTGCTTGCACATCACAGTTCAGCGGATCACTGTGCTCTGGGCACTGGTGATGGTGGCACGCGATCAAGGACTGGCAAAACTGAAGGGCGCTCCCTTGGCGCTGATCTGCAGGGCAGGAGGAGGCATGAAAGAAGGGCAGGCTCGAGTCTTCAGCTGGGGGAGGCCGGGCCTTGGGTTCTCCGGCCTTACTGGACTTAGCATCCCCCACGCGGCTGTCGCTAACGTCAGGGCTCTTCTCAGCCGTGCCTTGCTTCGCTTTGGTCACTGTCACAGACTTGGAGAGGACAGCGCCTTGCTCTTGCCATTGGCTTCCCGTCCTGGGGTTCAGCCAGTGGAGGAGGCACTTCATCTTACTTCGCAAGCCGGCTTCTGGAGCTTCTGCAAGGAGGGGGCTTTTGTGAGGATGGGCTGTTTGTAGCAGACCAGGTAAAGTGTGACCCTGACTTTGGGGCCCTGCCAAAGTGCACCCTCCACCAGAAGGCCCTGGAAAATGGGCCCCCGAGGCCTGGCTTGGTAAAGTCTTCCCCCAAATGGTTTGTCCTGCAACACCTGGCTTGCTGACCCTGAAACGTTTGACCCTGCAGAGTATGGCCCTAGAACACATGGCCCTTCAAATGCCAGCCCTGCCAATGTTGATCCAATCAATTGACCCTTGGTGGCCTGGCGCGTCCATGGCTTTCTCTGGACCCATGGGTTGGGTGAAGTCTTGGGCTTCCTTCAACTGCCTTTTGGGACATTCTCTCGGTTCCCTTTGCTACATGAGCTCTTTGGGATCATAAGGTAAGGGTCAGGCTGCTAAAGACAGCCGCAAAGAACCCTGAGCTGCAAGGCTGCATGCCGTGGCTGTACAAAGTCAGCCACATCCTGTTAGCCCAAACCCACTCAGGCACCCGTGGGCCACGCTACATTTCTGCCTGAGAAAGAAGATCCCAAACCCATTTAGGAAGTCAGGGGCCCTGAGAGTATTGCTTTAAGTACCCCCATAAGCCCTTAACAGGTGTTTGTTGTCTCTGTGGGGAAAGCCCCCGCCTTCCCACCCCTTTTCTGTGATCCTCTGTGGCTTTGCATTTTCCGGAGGTTTTGTCTCCTTTTTGGGGTTGGGGATGAAGTGGAGGGCTTGCCCTTGCCCTTCACCTTGCACAGGCTAAAGCTTCCAGGGCTCCCCCAGTTGACAGCTATGTTCTCTGACATGGATCTGGGCTTGGTGATGGTCAGGTGGGTAAGCCCAGATAGGAATGGGAGGGACAAGGCAAGGCTGAAGTTTGGGGCAGCATGGAGATGGAAGAACAATCAGAGAGAGAGAGAAACCAGGGCACCCCTTTTGTGAACACACCCCCAGGGGCGGGACAGGGACTCATTGCTTAGAAGAGAAGCCACAGAAGGAGCAGCTGGTTTGGGCTGCAGGCTGTCCTGTGAGTCAGCCGGGGAACAGCAGAGACCACTGAGGGCTGGGGGTGGGGACAGAGTCTAACCAGAGCCATAGGTTGGGGACTTCTTCCCAGAGACATTGTTGCTCTCAGTAGATCCAGAGTGGATCTGCCCAAAGCCCAGAAAGCCTCCCATGAGCCCCAAGCCAGGGAGAGGAAAGGGCTGGCGGTAGCATTTCGGAGGAGAGAAAGAGTTGATGGGGGTTCTAGGTTTTGAAAACCATGGGAAGTGCGTGCTGTAAGCTGCCGGTGGAATGGCTCTACATATCTTGAGCGCCCTGAGGGTGGAAATGTGTTCATTGATAATTACGTTCTTAAAGAACTTTCTAGGCTTGGAGCAGCAGGTGTGCAGAGAATGCAAGGTCTGTGTGTTCTAGGCTAAGGGGACCTAGTATTCAAGGGACACTGACCTTTTTTCTCCAGGATAGCTGCAGAATTATTCTTCTTCTCCGGCTGCATTGCAGGGCTGCCCGGCTCCACGAGGCTCGAAGGATGCAGGGTGTCTAGGTTCCCGGACAGGCGTGGCAGTGGGCAATCCTGCCCAAGCTTCAGGTATTCATGCAGGTATGTGCAGGTATTTATGCTGAACTCGTCCGAGAGCGGGGCAGCCATCTGCGTTGAGGGTTGCTGAACTGCTACTTGTGACAGTTTGGTGGTTGATGCTGATGAGCATTTTTAGAGTGCTTGGCGCCCAGATGCAGCCTGGGCTCAGAGACCCCGGGCTCTGACAAATTCTCTGGGCCAGAGGAGTACTGTGCTGGCCCCAGGGAAGAGGAGGTGACCAAGGTGCTGTCCCCCTGCAGCAGTTGCTGGATTTCCAGAGCTAAGTCATTGCAGGTGGGGCAGCCGGGGTCTGCACAGAGGATGCTCCGCACGCTTCCCTCCCGAGGAAGCCAGTTGTGGCTGGGAAGGGAAGCATGGCCATTACTGCTGTGGTCCCCTCTGCCCCTGAGGGCACTGTGGTCATGGCGGGGCAGGGTGAGGGGGCTGACCCTGCCCTCTCATAGGCTTGTAAGCCCTGGGCCTTCCCCTGGGGGATCCTGCTTGGCTGTTTTTCCTAAGAAAGGACCATTCACAGTTCTTGGGCTTGCTGGATTTGAGAAAGAAATTTGAGGGATCAGTATCGGAACCTAAATTGTGCGGTCCTGGTGTGCAGAAGGCAAGGGATGGCAGTGGGAGCCTAAGATTCATTTGGGCAGCTACATAGGACATAAGGCTCCAGAGAACTCCCGCTATCGAAAATTGAGGGCTGGGAGGAACATGGTCACTAAGCAGAGTGTTTGGGAGAGAGGAGGACAGAAGATCAAAGGCATCAATCTGACCTGACAGTTAATGTGTGTCAATAGATCCCCCAATGATGCAGGCTGGACCTGATATGTTTGCTCATAGTAGAGTGTATCTCAGGGGTGTTAGGTCACTCTGTTGAAGCTGTGTTATATGCTTTTCTTGTTTTTGCTATATGAAACCCAGGACTGATGAACCAATAGGGACAGCAAGTAGAATAAGGTGTTTTTTTCTTTTGAGGGGGGTACAGTAGTGGTAGGGTGTGTAAAAGAGAGACAGTGTCAAGGAGTCTACATGTAAGTAGTCTGTGTAGAAAAAGAATGTTTGGAAACTGCGATAGCAATTTTGCAGTCCCACTTGACATGATTGAAATATGGAATGATATGTTAGATGCATTAAATCCCAACTAATAAAAAATGGTGAATGGAGAAAATGGGACCATTCAGCAGGTTAGACCTGGCTGAGCTGAGGGTCTGGGCCTTGTTAGGCAAAGACTCTGACAACCCACATGCAAGTGGGGGCATCTGAAAGGACTGAGACCTGGGGTTCGGTGCTCTTTGGACCTGTGTTGCGAAGCTAAAGTAGGAAGCCCAGCAGGTGGGGTTGGGAAAGTGCTATGGTCCTTTAGCAACAGGACCAAGAAACCAATCCTGCTATCAAGTATTTCCCAGTTCAAAGGAAAGAAAATGGGATTCTCACAGGCACTCTGCATCCTGGGAGCTGTACAAAGCAGCTCTGGGACTGTACAAAGCATCTCTTGTGAAGGACCCCATTCCCTAGAGCGCTTCACAGGCTAAGATAAAAACCCTCTTGTGTAGGGCTGCCCCAGAGACTGGCCTCGCTGAAGACAGATCGGAGGAGACTCAGGCTGGACCCTGAAAGAATCCTGCTGCTACAGCACCTAGGACAATGTGGACATGTGTCTGTAAACCCATTCTCTTGGCTGGACAACTGGTTCCATTTCTCAGTTCGGCCCACGTGGAGTCTCGTCTGGGGTGCACGGCGGTCAGGCCCTGAGCGCAGGGGTTGCCGTGGCTGTGGCCTGAGAGTGCCCTTTGGGAGAGGCCTCTCTGGGACGCCTTTGAAGGTGACAAGACTGTCCGCGAGGAACCAGCCTCCACTGTGCACTGTCCCCTCCCAACGTTTCCCTCTCTGCCTGCTTCCCTCTCTAGTGCCCTGGTGCCAAATCATCACAGGCCAGGTGGCGTTTGGGGCCCGCCCCAGTCCCCCCAAACAAAAACTCACTGTCATGGAGTCAATGCCAACTCATAGTGACCCCACAAGACAGGGTAGAACTGCCCCCTTTGAATTCCTGAGGCTGTAACTCTGTACAGGAGAAGAAAGACCCAGCTTCCCCCTGCAGGGTAGCTAGTGGCTCCAAGTTGCTGGCATGGTGGGTAGCAGCCCAAAGCATAATCACCACACTGCCCGGGCATTGGGGCCAGCCGAGAGTCCGTAGTCACCTTTTAATGAGCAAGAGCAGCTTCCACGGTCTCTCAGCTTCTGCCTGGGATGCTCTCCTAGCTGATAAACCAAAAAACAATGTCACACGGGGCAGAGGAATGCTCAGGGAGCTCCCACAGGAGGCGGAATGCTCAGGTCTTTGATTCTGAGTGGAAGGACACTGAAAACCCCACCAAGAGTCGCGCTCTAAGGCATGTCTGTGTACCGGGTACAGTGATGTGTGGCCTCATGTGTACACGCGTTTGCTCTTCAAAACTACCGTAACACGATCCTATTATGCCCATTTTATGGACAACCAGACTCAGAGGTGGAATGACTTCCGTAAAGTCGGTAAATCATAAACCATTGAAAGACTTTTGCCCACCCTCTTCTCCTGCTCCAGGGGACTGCGGTGGAGACTTGTGGAGCAGATCTGGCCACCTGCTTTCTATCTGTGGATCCTTCTACGAGAAGTGATCACCTGGGCGAACTGGAGCCTCTGTTGTAAGAGCACCTGGCACTCAAGGTCCGAAAGAGTTAGGATCCAAGGAAACCCTGCCCACAATGAAGGGAGCTGAGGGGCAAGTGGGGATTTTACCTCTTAATGCTGCTTCTCTAGCCTTTTGTCTCAATCTCCGATGACGCTTCAAGACAAAAACAAGAATATGAAAGTTTTTCTTTAATGTTCAAAAATTAGTGAAAACCCATCAACATGTACTAACCCATTCCTAGAGAGCAAGCTGTACTCCTCTGCCGTTCCATAGTCTAGGCTACCTTTTTTTCCCCAACACTTCTTGTCCCAGGGGCACACGATGGAGAATTTCCATGTCAGCTCCTTTCCTCCCTCATTTCAGTATGCCATACCTCCACCCTCAACCCCAGGAGAAGTTGGGGGGCACCAATTTAGGATGAGACAGGAGGAAGATTTGAACAAATGAAAAGGTTGAGGGCTCTAGTGGAGTAATCACCCAAACTGTGAGATCTTCTGATGACCTGGAGAAGCTGCTCAACTGGCCTCACCACAAGCCAGAGGGCTTTGGATGAGACTGTCTACACTGCTGTAGACTCTAAGAATTATTACCAGGCTCTGCAAAGAAAGGACTCGGGATGCCTAAGTGGAAGCATCGTATTAGAAATTAGAATAAAGCAACCCAAGGAGAAGGCTAGGACAATCAAGGGAGTAAAACTTGTGTAAGACTCCCCCAGGTCAATGGGTAGTCAGTCACATGCTTTCCCTACCCAACAGCAGCTCCTGTTATGTCCCAACCTTAATCCACGATGGATCCTTTTGACCTGCCAGATAATTAGGGCGATAATGAAAACAGACCCAAAGTTATATAGAGAACAATCAATGTCCCAATGGACATTGATGGGGATCAACATGATCTAAACATCATCCGCATTAGAAAACCAAACATCTCTATGTCTAGGGTATACAAGGTGTTGGCTCAATGCCTCCCCATGTTATATCTTATCACCTCAGTGGATGGCATCACAAAGCCCTCCTGTTTCACTGTGGGTGTGGTGTCAAAGGCCACCATCTGTCCTAGGGGAGTGCATGTGGGAGTCAGTCTGCAGATCTGTTAAGGACATCTGTTTGTTAGTGAGAGTCACAAAGTCAACTACAGAAGGTCCCATTTTATCTCCATTCTCCACCCCCCACACTCACCTGACAGCTTAGCTCTCTCTATGACAACAGTCAAGCCACCACTAACCCAGGAAACCATTTTTAGGTTCACTGGGCACCTTAGAAGAAACTCCACCAATTCCTCCACTTATACTGGAAACTTCTGTAGAAGCACACAAGAGGTTGGGGCAGGCAGAGTCTGGCTGAGGCTTTCCCTACTTCTTCCCTTTCATGGGTAAAGAATATAGGAAGACTTTTGCTGAGTTCCTGGGTCAGGGTCTCAAAACTGCTATCAAAACATCAGCTAGGGCTGTGGTGTCGTCTGAAGCTGTCAGAGTTCTTTTCACTGCACCTGAAGATCTCATGGGTGTTTGCTTCTTTGGTGACAGCAGGAAGAGACTCTGCTGCTTTTGAGTCTCTGCTCCAGGGGAACCTAAGTCCTCTTTTAAAGCGCTCACATGAGTAGGTCAGGCTCGCGTCCAATACTCCCTTTTGAATGACTCAAAGTCAAACTGATTGGGGCGTGTATTTATAGCTGCAAAATGCATCCATCTTTGCCATATAATGTAACCAAATGGTGAGAGTGACAGCTACCAGAATCAATCACAGATACCACCTGCACCCAAATAGAAGGGATTGTATAGGTGTATGCACCAAGAGGTAGGAATCTTGGGGGCCATCTTAGAACTCTGTCTACTGAAAACCCCTCTAAATAAATGGTTTTCCAGAATCCAGTGTTCCAACAATCTGCCCCCTGATCCAAACTTTGATGCTACCGGTTTGACCTCCATCCACTTTGGTAGTCCTCTCACCCTGTTATGTCTAATTTTCACAAATGATCTTGTCCTACCGAGTATGAACTGTCAGTCAAGCAGTTCTTGGGCTACAGTTTTCTAAGGGGACAACTTCGACCTCCTTTCAGCATATATTCTTCCAGTCCTCAGTACAGTGAGCACTCAGTATGTGCCTGCATCTAAGCTGGGCAGAGTGACGGGCACAAACTCATGTTTGTTTCCTGTAATACTGTCCATTCTTGTCATGGAAGCATAATTTAATACAATAAGATGTCTCCTTTTTAGTGTATAGTGCTGCAGATTTTTAACAAATATCTATAATCACATAATCACCATCAAGATACAGAATACTTCCAAACCCAAAGTGCCACTGCACCACCTTGAAAGCAACCCCTCCCTTCAGCCCCAGCCCCTAACAACTACTTATCTGCTTCGTTTCTGTGCTGTTGTTAGGTGCCATCGAGTCCCTTTCAACTCATAGCAACCCCATGTACAGAAGAAACCTACTGCCCAGTCCTGCACCAACCTCATAATTGTTCCTATATTTGAGCCTATCGTTGCAGCAACTGTGTCGATCCATCTCATTGAGTGTCTTCCTCTCTTTCACTGCCCCTCCACTTTATCAAGCATGATGTCTTTCTCTAGAGACTGAGCGCTCCTAATAACATGTCCCAATTTTGTGAGACCAACTCTCTCCATCCTTGCCTCTCAGGGCCATTCTAGCTGTACTTCTTCCGAGACAGAACTGTCTGGTCTTTTACTAGTCAATATTCTTTGCCGATGCCATAGTTCAAATGCGTAGGTTTTCCTTTAGTCTTTCTTGTTCACTGTCCAACTTTCAAATGCATAGGAGACAAGTAAATATCATGGCTTGGGTGAGGCACACCTTAGTCCTCAGAGTAACCTCCTTGTTTTGCAGCACTTTAAAGCAGTTTTGTACAGCAGATTTACCTAATGCGATTCCTTGTTTGATTTCTTGACAGCTGCTTCCACAAGCATGAATGATGGATCCGAGCAAGATGAAATCCTTGACAACTTCAATCTTTTCTCTATCATGATACCTATCGGTCCAGTTGAGAGGGAGGTTATTTTCTTTACATTTAGTTGTAATTCATTGAAGGCTGCAATCCTTGATCTTCTTCAGCAATTTCTTCAAGTCCTACTTGCTTTTAGCAAACAAGATTGTGTCATCTACATAACAAAAGGCTCATGTTCATAAGTCTTCCTCTGATCCAGATGCTTCATTCTTCTTCGTGTAGCCTAACTTCTCTGATTATTTGCTCAAAATAGTATGGAGAGATGCTACAACCCTGTCGCACCTTTCTTGATTTTGAACCATGAAATAGTGCCTTGTTCTTTTCAAATACCTGCCTCTTGATCCATGTATAGGTTTTGCATGAGCACAATGAAGTGCTCTGGAATTCCCTTTCTTCTCAAGGCTACCCATAGCTATGATCCATACAGTCGAGTGTCTTTGCATTGTGAATAAAATACAATTAACATTTTTCCTGGTATTCTCTGCTTTCAGCCAAGATCCATCTGACATCACCAATGATTTTCCTTGTTCCATGGCCTCTTCCGAATAGGACCTGAATTTCTGGCTGTTCTCTGTCAGTGTGCTATTTATTGCAACCATCATTGTATGATCTTCAGCAAAATTTCACTTGCATGTGATATCAATAATACTGTTCTATAATATGCACCTTCTGTTTGGTAACTTCCTTGATGGATACAAATACGGATCTCTTGCAGTCAGTGGCCGGGTAGCTGTTTTCCAAATTTCTTGGCACAGAGGAGTGAGTGTTTCCAGTACTGCATCATCAATATGTTGAAACTTTTCAGTTAGCATGCTCTCAATTCCTAGAGCCTTGTTTAAGGGGTCTTATGTTTGTTTGTTTGTTTGTTTGTTTGTTTCACTAATGCCTTCAGTGCAGCTAGGACTCTTCCTTCAGTAAAGTTGGTGCTTGCTCACATGCTACTTCTTGAGATCATTAGTGTTTGGGCTGGAAAACCTGCTGGACTTTGCAGCCCCTGCTTCCAGCTTCTCTCTCAGGGCAGGGCTCACTCAGCCCCTTCCCCAGCATTCCTGACTGAAGCATGAAGCAAGTCTGCAAAAACAAGATGATTTACTCACAGCCCCCATCCTGGCTCAAATCCTGCAGCTTCAGCACTATAAAACTCCTTCCCTTATCAGTACATACGTCCTTTGCTCAAACCCTAAATAAGTCCCACTGCCTCACTGCCAGGTGTGAATCCCTGGCCTAACTCATTGGGTCTCAGAACCTGCCCAGGAGCTCAAGATGCTCCGTTCCTTTCTCTGTTCTCCCTTCCCCTCCAGGGAATTCTTTCCCTGCCTCAATAAAATCTTTCTCAACTTCACATTCCTGGCTGAATTCTATCTCCATTCTGCATCTGTGTTTTCACCTCTCAGTTGGATGTTGACTAGTTCTTTTGGGTACCATGACTGTATTCCATTGTCTTTGGATATTTCCTACATCATTCAATATTCTACTCATAGAATCTTTCGATACTGAAACTCAAGGCTTGAATATTTCCTTGAGTTTTTTTCAGTTTAAAATATGCTGATGGTGTTCTTCCTTTTCGGTTTTCTAACTGTAAGTCTTTGCACATTTCATTATAATTCTTTACTTTGTTTTCTCAAGCAGCCTTTTGACATTTTCTATTCAGCTTTTACCTCATCAATTCTTCCATTTGCTAATTCCATAAATGGGTTAGCAGATGTTTTCCTTAAATGTCCTGTTAGGGTACATTTAAGGTAATTCAAGAATAGTCTCACCTGAAATTGGGATGAATTTGAGCCATTTTAGCATCTTTCCTGAACTTGCAAATTCCTTAATAATGACTTTTCCAACCAAAGAGCTCTGAATGACAAGTTAACAAAGATCAAAATGCAGCTTGCATCAGCTTTTAATTAGCAAGTCAAAATATGAACAAAGTAGTTTGACTTTTTAATTACCAGCACACAACTTCCTGTAGCTACTGTTACAGCCCCATCAGTCCCCCATCAGCCCTACCTCCAGCCCCAGATTCCACAAGCTTTTGACTTGCTCCCGCCAGGGCATATTTACCTTATGCCCACAGCCACTGTCACCCTATTAGGTCTCTGGGGTGGTGTGTCTCTGTTCTTGCGTCTCAACATTGAAAGAATGCACAGGGCAGAGCACTTTTGTAAATTCAAGCAACTTGTATGAGGGACAGGGAAGTTTCAGGAATCACCGTCTCAGCTAGCACCCGCTATCCCCGGGAAGTGTGCTAGGCCGCATGGCAGCCGCCGTGGGAAAGTTCCAGAGGGAAAATAGCTACTTTGCACTTTGCATTTTTTGGGAGGGGGGTTATTGGTTTGTTTGCTTTTTCAATTATTTTATTGGGGCTTGTACAACTCTTATCACAATCCATCCATTGTGTGGAGCACATGTGTACATTTGTTGCCATCATCATTCTCAAAACATTCTGTTTTTGTTTTTTTGTTTTTTTACCGGTCCCCGAGGCGTTTATTGGACAGACCTGGGGTGGGGGCAGTAGATCTGTGCTTTGAAGAAGGTGTTAGGCCGCTTGGTGGTAAAGCATGGCTTGTGCTGGTACACCAGGGCCTGGTGGGGCAGCGGGAACTTGATCTTGGAGTCCTGGAACTGCTTGACCGTGGGCCAGCGGCACTTGCTGGCGCAATCTCTTCCACCTTCATGATCTGGATGGAATGGGCCTGGGCCGTGCTGAGCACCCATGTCGCAGTAGCACTGGGTGCCGGTGCCTGCGGAGGTCGAGTTCCGGTCCTCCCGGTATGTGTGTGGATCCCGCTAAGGAAGTTGTAGCACAGCCAGATGACAACGTTCTTCATCCGCAGAGGGGACCTCTCGAACACGTGCCCACTGGACACGATCTCCCCGAGAGATTTCTTCATCTTCTTCAGCTGTGACACAAAGTACCAGAGCGGGACTTGGCGACGACGTGGTTGGGGACGAAGATGCACATGTGGTAGAGTGTGGTGTCTGGCACTTGCAGCTGAGCAGCTTCCCGGGGCCTTCATGGTGGACCCTCCGACCCGCAAAAGGAAGTAGCTATCCTTGTGCAGCTGCTCACCATGATCTCTCAAAACATCTTCTTTCTACTTCAGCCCTTGGTATCAGCTCCTCATTTCCCACCCTCCCTCATGAACCCTTGATAATTTATAAATTATTTTTCATGTCTTACGCTGTACGATGTCACCCGTGATTCTGTTGTCCATCCCCCTAGGGAAGGGGTTATATGTAGATCATTGTGATCAGTTCCCCTTTTTTCCCCCACTTTACCCTTCCCTTCCTGGTATCACTACTCTCATTATTGGTCCTGAGGAGTTTATCTGTCCTGGATTCCCAGTGTTCCTAGCTCTGATCTATACTTGTGTACATACTCTGGTCTAGCCAGATTTGTAAGATAGAATTGGGATCATGATAGTCAAGGGGTGGAAGCATTTCAGAGCTATAGGAAAGTTGTATGTTTAATCAGTGCTATACTGCACCCTGACTGGCTCGTCTCCTCCCCATGACCCTTCTTCAAGGGGATGTCCAGTTGCCTACAGGTGGGCTCTGGATCTCCACTCCGCACTCCCCCTCATTCACAATGATATGAAATGCCAAAAGAGGAGTCCTGGAACCAAAAAGGAAGAAAAGCTCAGGATAGAGAGTGCAGACCCTTAGAGGGCCTTCATGTGCTGCATACACACACAGGAAAGCTGAACAAGAGGGGGTGGCTTGCCCTCAGTGTGATATTTATCCCTCCTAGCCCCACTTGGGGTGGGGTCATGGTTAAGGGTATTGGCTGACCTTATTGGCTGAGTTTAGTCACACCTGTATGATGTACTATTGCTTGTGCCTAATGTGAGCGTGCCCAGGTTGGCTTCCCCCTAGGCCTAGGTAGCCAAGTTTGTGCATACCCAGTTTGGATTTTCCCATAGATGTATAATTAGTGTGCCTGATTCCTTTCCAACCCCTTTATTGTGGCATGGACAGCTAATCTTCAATTAGCATAGGCATTCAGTGGAGACAACCCCCTTTATTCCTAATCTTGCTATCTTGCATTCCTCAATGAAGGAGTATGGACCCAAATCATTGGGAGATAATGGCCGGAGACAGTCCTACTGGCTACTTCCTGTGGGTGCATGGACACAAAGAGAGGCTTTGGGTCCACATCCTTCCTGCTCCCTTGGGAGGGGCTGTCATCTGGGGTTGGGCTGATCCAGACATTGGTGATACTGGGATGCAAACTTGGCTCAGTGTCATAAGTAAGCTTCTGGGACGTCTGGTGAACAATTTGGGCTAGGGCAAGAGCAATGGGATGGCGATGCCCATGGAAGTGTGGGTTAGTCTCACACTGGAAGATTCCAGAAGAAATCTCAGGAGGTATCCTTAACCCTGGATTGACAGGCACAGCCTGAAAGCGTGCTTTAAGCCCAGGAATTGAGGCATAGCATCACTAGCTTAAAGGCTGCCGAGGGTTTGAGGTAAAGTTCTGCACAGCGCTTATCTGTCTCAGGGTGCTGATGCAGCGCCATCTTAAGGCCGTCTACTGGTTTGCACATACTTACTGTGCTGTTTGAGCTGAGTCTAAGGGACCCAGCTCTAGCAGCTTCCACAGCTTTACCCGTGAAGGGTGGGGCCATGCACTTTGTCCTGGAATTTCCGCAGCACTTGGGGGGAGAAGGGACCGTGCCAGACTGTCTGGAGCTTGGGTTCAGGGACCCATCCTTCCAGGTTTTTATAAGAACTAGGTCTCCAGGAGAGCATAAGACGGGTAGCTTTTCCTTCCCTTGGGCCCAGATAAGCCCGTATTGATAGAATGCCTCTTGGCCCTGGCTACTCTTTGGGCATATGGCTGTATTTAGGACACATCATAATCTATAGCTGGCTTTATTACAAGGAAAGGCCACCCATATAGAATTTCATAGGGGCTTAGACTGAGATGTAAACTGAGACGTAGCAGAGCTGTTGGCAGTTTATTCTTCCAGTGAGCTGCAACTCATGTGTCGTTTCCCAAGGGTTACTTTTAAGTGTTGGTCAATTCTATTTACCCTGAGGATTGCCGTCCCCAAGCACAGTGGAGACAGCACGTTATTTCTAAGTGTCAAGCTACTTCTTGGAGTCTGAGGATGGAGGTTCAGTGAGAATAGACAGAACCATGTAGGAAAATTTTTACTGGCCTACCTGTCAACAGCCATGCACAACTAGGATTCCAGGCCAGTGACAACAATCCTTGCTGCTGGGCCATCCGTCTGGGCTGCTTCAGTCTTCAGTTAACAATTACAGACTCACCAGCAGACCACTCTCCTCTTGGGTCTTCCCCATAGGAGAGAGTGCGCCCAGTGGCCAGTTGGTTTACAGCAACAGCATGGCCCTCCTGGAGGCATATTTCTGTTAGGACAATCCCTTGCCCAGGGACCCAAATGCCAGCACACATGGAACCCTGTGCAGGTGCCTTTGGGACCTGGGAGGCATTAGATGGGTGCTGATTAGCTATGGTGGCCAATACTTATGCATGTTTAGTATTTTTTTCTCCTCTTGAGTCAGAGCCTCTTGCTCCCTCTATATTGTAAAAGGCAGCATTGGCAATAGTAATCACCTGCAAATTTCTTAACTTCCTTTAGTACTCACTCTTTCTCAAAATCTGTCATAGTCTGTCCTAGAATTATTACATCCTTCCAGGTGAATTCATAGGCTAGGGTGAGGTGCTGAAAGGTTTCCATGTACTGTTCTGGATTGTCTGAGTAGCTGCCTAGGTCACTCTTAATCTGCGTAAGTTCAATTAGGGTGAAAGACATGACTCAGACCAAATTCGCCAGCGGCCTCTACCAAGGGCAGCATTTTGACAGGGATCTCTTCCTTCTCGGGTTCTATAGGTTTGGTGACAGAGGGTGGTGTGGCAGGGCTGAGGGCTGAGAGACTCTCAGCCGCAGACACTAGGCCCTTTATAGGATCTTTGGTACATTTGGAACAAAAGTCCTCACTGTTTCTCAAGAGGAAAAAATGCCTGAACATAAGGGACTTCCACCCACTTTCCTATCTCCTTGCAGAAGAGTTCTAGCTATTTTAGAGTAGGGAGGAAGAGTGTGCCTGCTTTGGCCAGGATTCCCCGTCACCTCGAATGTACTGGGGCCAGACGGAGTTGCCAGTTTCTTCTTCTTTAGTGTCTGTAGGCCAAATCTAAACCAACTAGACCGATGCAGCACAAAAGTGTTCCTTGGGGAATGGACTCCTGGTTGCCCATCTAGAAAACACACAGCAAATGGTTAGAGTGCCTGATGTTCCGGGGTCCTTAACCACTGGTTCCAACACTATGGAACCCGAGGGCCTCAGTCAGACGTCTCAGTCTTTGGTGGTGTCGGGACCCAGTCGCTTAGGCCCCAACTGGTCTCTAGACAGCAAGTCAGGCATAAGGGTGCCACGGACTAATGAGTGGCATCTTTAGGACCTTCAAAGGGGACCACCGGCTAATGAAAGACCCACCAGGACCTTCAAAGGCAGTCAGGGGGAGCTGTCTAATGGCTCAATCTGAATGCAACCAACTCTCGGGAAACTGGAATCCTTGGTCGTGTATAGATTAACCCAATGGAATTGTACCAAGGATGTAAACAGCCCAGTGTATGGCCCATCCAATGTGTGGAGAGGCAGGAGGCACCGCTGTGTTTAAACCCTCTGGAGTAGTCTTGGAAACGACCAGATTAACAATTGCTTAGTGACCTAACTTCAAATGTCTTTGGCCAAAGCTTGGCAAAAGGAAAAACAAACAAAACAAAGCCCCAAACCCCAAAACATAATAGAGCTGAACTCAAGAAATCTAGGCATTCCCTTGCACCCTGCTTATCTATAAACTGGAGGAAGGATACTTGAAGAAACCGGAAGGGACCAAGGTACAAACCGGAAAGGACCAAGGAACAAACTGGAAGGGACCAAGGAACAAACCGGAAGGGACCAGAAGGGGCTGGCTACCCAATAAGTCTCGCTCCCCCCTACCCCCCACCGGAACACATCATTAAAACAGTGGGTGGAGCAAGAGACGCCATCGTGAGATGCCATCTTGGCAATGAGACCAGTTGGTCACGTGTTCAGCTGTCCTGCAAAAATGGCGGGAAAGTGGGGGGAGAGAAGAGAAATCAGGAGTGGGTGTCCTGCCGAGAAACTGAGAGCTCAAACAGCGTAGGCAAACAGCAGTTGGGAGGTTACAAGGAAGGCAGCCAGAAAGGAACAAGAAAATGGGAAGGGCCTGCAGGCGGGGGTCTTCCGATGGCATCACAGAAAGGAGGCTTAAGAAGATAAAGATGGAAGGAGGAATTGCACGGAGAGTAGGAAGGCAGACAAGACACGTGGGCCCCAGGAGCCATTGTATCTGAGCACGTGGTTACCGGCGTTGACAGGTGGCCTGGGCGAAGTAGACCTGTAGCAGCCACTCCGAAGGGCAGGGTTGAAGGGCCCAGTGGATGTCCAGGTCCGCAGTAGCCGTAGATGGGGGCAGAAGGCCTCATGTCCCTCCCACGAAGGCTGGCGGTAGTTGCAAGCTGCAAGCCTTGCGGTTCAAGCCCAACACTTAGAAAGCCCGACCCTGATGCCAGAGCTCAGCTTCCACTGAAGTGGTTAGAGGTGAGGTCCGAAATGAAGGGGCGTCCGCCGAAAGAGACTCACACAGGCTCCAGAGACAAGAGGGTCTTGTCGCGAGCCTGGCTTACCCCAAAATTGGAGTCCAAATCCGAGTCACACCAGCCAAATGCGTTAGCTCTCTGCTGTGGCTGACCTCGGCTCTTGCTTCTCGAGGCTGAAAGAATTCCCGCGGGAGAGGCACTTACCCCAGTTAGCCAGCGAGGCCATCTGCTACAAACCCCTGGTGCCATTCGCCCAGCATTGGCCCCCCTGGTCTCAGAGCCTGGCCTGGTGATGAGCCAGAGAAGGTGTCGCGGCTGTTTACAGAGCAGGCAGTTAATGCAGGTCGCTTCTTGGTTTGGTAAGCATGTGTGTGGCCAAGGGCACATTCAGGTATGAACACAGCACATCTGTCCTTGTGCATGGCATGGGCGTGGGCGTGGACCTCCCACCCCCCCACCCCCACCCCGCATTTGTCCTTCCTGCCTTGGGCTGTAGCGTGGATGGCACACAAGGGAGGGGAAGTGCACACCAGGCTTCACGGCCACTGGAGAGCTGCACGGCGATGGGATTCCTACCCCCTTGTTCGCAGAACCCTGCAGAGGCCGAGAGCCAGACCAGCTTCCATGGCCCTGCAGTGCTGCGAAGCTTGAAAAGGAGAATTTCTTCGGGAAAGTGGCTGTGGTTACTGACTCCTGTGTACCGTGGGTCGTCTCATAGCCCTGTGACGAGGTGTGAGCATAGTCCCTTCACGCAAGCCCTGCAGAAGAGTTACACCGTGTCCCATACACTGGAAAACACGAGTGGGCCCCGAAGGTGTGCCGCGCATTGCCTTAGGCTCTGGAGACAGAGAGCATCGTCGTTGCTGCCGCTCAGCAGCCTGGTCAATGCTGGGAGCTACGGGATCCCCATCCGGTGCGAAGTGCATCCCAGGGCCGCTAGGTGGCGCCAGAGGCGCTAGAGGCAGCCGGGCACCGGAACCAACCTGCGGAGGGCTCAGCAGCGACGCGCCAAAGCAGAACTTCGTGATGCCCTCCCTGCCGTCGTGGAAAAGGGTCGTCACAGGGAAGAAGCACACCAGCCTGTGGGATCACGAGGTGTCAATGGGATCAAGTATTAGGCATCTAAGACCCGGAACAAAATCATATCCAATGTGAAGAGGGGGTGAGGGGCAGGTCGGGGGCGGGGGGGGTGCAGGGCGTGGAGTGGAGACCCAGAGCCCGTCTGTAGACAATTGGACATCCCCTCACAGAAGGGTCACAAGGAAGGGATGAGTCAGGGTGCACTATAGCCCCGAGGAAACACACAGCTTTCCTCTAGTTCTTTAATGCTTCCTTCCCCCCACTATCATGACCTCAATTCTACCTTACAAATCGGATTAAACCAGCACATGCACACTGCTACACATAAGAGCCCGCAACACAGGGAGGGAATCCAGGATAGATAAACCCCTCAGGGTCAAGAATGAGAATTGAGACACCAGGAGGATTAGAGGAAGGTGGGAGGAGAAAGGGGGAATCGATGACAAAATTTAACATATAACCCCTCCCAGGGACAAACAACAGAAACATGGGTAAAGGGCAACAGAGGACGATGTAAGATATGAAAATAATCTATAACTTATCAAAGGTCTATTGGGGAGGGGAGTGAGGAGCTGATATCAAGGGCTCAAGTAGAAAGAAAATGCTTTGAAAATGATGATGGCAGCATATGTGCAAATGTGCTTGACACTGGATGAATATATGGATTGTGATAAGAGATGTAAGAGCCCCCAACAAAAGTATTGAATGAAAAAAGAAAGAAACGGGGTCGAGTTAGGCATTGCATCAGCCAAATCTGTTGCCCGGGGTACTTTGACCCGAACAGGAAACAAACAACGGTGTCCCTCTCAGAAAGCCCTGCCAATAATCCACTCTCCCGCACGCATCAGGCTCCTGTGCCTCCCAGGGCTGTGGCAGGACTTTTGGACAGATGGCAGCACTGTTGGCAAGGCTATGGAGAGCAACGCATGCTCCAAGCCATGGGCCTGGCGGCCATCTTTGGATGGCAGAGTACTGCTGTGGAAGAAGGAGAAAAGAAAGAAAAACCACCCACTGTCAAACCCATCATGGAGTCCTCCAACTCATAGTGACCCTACAGGGCAGGGTAGATCTACCCTCTAGGTTTCTGAGACCAATGCTATTGGAAGCAGACAGCCCTGTCTTCTTCAAACGGAGCACATGGGTGGGTTTGAACCTCCAACTTTTCAATTAGTAATGCAACACTGTGCCACCTGGGGTCCTTGTTTCCTACTCCATGAAAGTTGGAAACAAAGAGGAAGGGTCTGTGGTTGGACAATATAGTCTTGGTACTAGAAATGAAACTAGAGGTCACATGATAGGATTTTGCTAAATCAATGGCTTCTTCACTGCAAATATCATTTTTTGCCACATAAATGGCAATTATACAGATGAGCCTCACTAGATGGAATATACAGGAATTAGATGGACTACATTGATATCATCGCCCAAAACATGAAACAGATTAGCAATTGCTCATATGCAATTTCAAGTGGAAGTTGAGCAAAATTGAAAACACAAGAGGCAAATACAAACTTTAGTATATCTCACCTGAATTTAGAAACTATCTTGTGTTAGTCTGGGTAGCCTAGAGAAACAAATTCATAGATACTCACATGTGTATAAGAAAGAGCTTTATATACAAGAGCAATTGCATATTGAGAAAACAGCCCAGCCAAGTCCATATCAAGTCCGTAAGTCCAATATTAGCCCACATGTCTGATACCAATATATAAGGTCCTCTTCATATTCACAAAACACATGCAATGACGCTGAATGCAGGAAGATCACAGGCCAGTGGGTAGGAAGTCTTGTGGATCCAGCGGTGGAAGAGGCATCTCAGCACTGGCAGGGGTCTCCACAGGATTCCTTCCGCTCCAGAGGTCTGGCTGCATCAGCCTCTCTCCATGTGTCACAGAGAGTGAGCGTGTGTCCTGCCTCCAACGAGCTATTTATCTCTTTGCCACCTCCAGATGAGGTCATCAAGCTGAGATCTGGTTGACAGGCTAAACTCCACCCCTTCACTCTTAAGCCTCAACTGGACAGATTATGTAACTACCATCCATCTCAAGAACAGATTTGACATCTTGAACACTAATGACCATAGCCTGAACACATGAATTGTGGAATGACACCAAGAACATCGGACATGAAGAAAGCAAAAGGTCTTTAATAAAGCAGGAAAGAAAAGACAGAAGTGGATGTCAGAAAACTCTGAAATGACTCTTGAACCTGGAGTAGCTAAAGCAGACAGAAGAATGGGCATAAATTATTAAGTGTGAAACTGATTGTCTGCTCTGTAAAGCTTCTCCTAATTTACAATATAACATTTAAATAAAATTTTAAAAAACAGTTAAAAATAATATACCACCCTGCTGGAGATCACAGTGGCACGGAAAATGTTTTGGCTAAAGATGGGGCTTTTCAGTGTGTGACTGTCACTCACGGGGTTTCTTGGAACTCTATGGAGCAGTTCCACCTTACAAACTAAAGGTTGCCATAAGTCAGAATCAACTTGACCACCAGTAGGACGTTTTGAGGGGGTAAAGTAGCAAAAAGGTAACTCCCCCCAAAACAGGGTTAACCTCTAAGTGAAAATGTGTGGGACTGATATTGCAGGACCAAAAACCCTCTCCAGGTGGGTAGTGAAGGAAACAAACTCATAAGCCAGGCCTTGACACCTTAAAGGAAGTAAGTAGGAAGCAAGGTGGCTGAGTCACATTCACCTCCTCATGAACACTGTCATAGCCGGTGAGGCTGCCTGTGCCCTTCCCTAAGGGAGCGACACACCACATCACCACTCAAAAATAAAAGACCTCACTGCCATCTGGTAGACCCCAACTCTGTAGGACAGGGTAGAACTGCCCCTGTGTGTTTCCAAGACTCTAATGCTTTATAGATATAGAAAGGCTCATCTTTCTCTCAAAGAGCACCTGGTGGTTTCAAACTGATGACCATGAGATTAGCAACCCAATGTGTAACCACAGTCCATGCCTAACATCAATCACCTTGAGCAGCAGTATCTGCTCCAGGAAAAGGGAAAGAGCTTTATCATTCATAATGCAGGGAGCAAGGTAAAGCCGCTGCCCACTCCAGCACCCCTGCACACCCCCAACATAAGGTGAAATAACAAAGGGAACGGAAAACATGATAAAGCAAAAGAGCTGAACAGAAATTTTCAAACAGCAGTTTGAGATGTCACAGTGAAGCTTCATAATGAAATATGCAAAGACTTGGAGTTGGAAAACCAAAAGGGAAGACCATGCTCAGCATATCTCAAAGTCAACTAATTGAAAACAAAATTCAAGCCCAGAGTTGCAATACTGAAGCCAGAATTGACTGGATGGCAATGAGTGTTTGTTTGTTTGTTTGGGTTTATGGGAAAAATCGGAGCCCTGGTGGTATAGTTGGGCTGCTACCCACACATCAGCAGTTCAAGACCATCAGCTGCTCCCAGAGAGAAAGATAAGGCTTTCTGCTCCTGTGAAAAAGATATACAATTTTGGAAACTCAACGGGTTTTATAGGGTCAAAATGAGTGGGAATCAACTGAACGGCAGTGAATTTTTGGAGGGTTTTTGTTTTGTTTCATTTCGTTGTTTTTGTTTTTGTTTTGTTTATGGCCAAAGACTGCATGATACAGGGAATATTTTTAAAAGATGGAAAGAATACAGTCAGTGTAGCAAAATGTGGTCGAAATCAAACTACTTCAAGAGGTAGCATATGATCAAGAACCAATGGTATTGAAGGAAGGCGTTTGGAAGACAGCTACCTGGCCAACAGACTGAAAGAGAGTCATCGGGCATGGGGCCTGAAGGAAGGCGCTGAACGATTTGCCACATGCAAATCACACAACCTTGCTTGCCAAGAGAGCAGAGGACTTGAAGCACTTAACTGATGAAGATCAAAAACTACAGCCTGCAGTGTGGGTGGCAATTCAATGTAAAGAGAGCAAAATTTCTCACCACTGATGCAACAGACAAGTAGGAAGGTGCCAGTGAGAACCTGAAGCCTTGCTCTAGCTCCCAGTCTTCAGACGAACTCATTCCGACCTGCTCTCCTTCAGTGAGGACCATAGCCCTCTTCTTTCAGCTCCTCCCTTCAAGACAGCAAGAGTTCAGACTACCTTTATGTGATCATCTCTCCCAGCACTGCCATCCCAGTTGAGCTGCCTGCAACCCAAAGCCATGCCCAAGTGTCACGAAATGGACCCACGTTTTCCATAGGCTGACGCTGTGGAGCAAGAACTGCTACTTGTCCACGATCTTCCGTTGTGATCTCTCGGTGTGATCAGTGGTGAGAATCAGGCACCATCTAGCTCTGGTTTCAGGCTAGTGGAGACGAGGTCCACACAGTTTATTACTTCTTTCGACCAACTGTTTCCTTGAATCTTTGGTTTTCTCTACTCTTCTCTGCTCCAGATGGAGAGAAACCGAGTGGCGCCTAAGATGGCTGCTTGCAAGCTTCTAAGACCTTAGTTGCTGCTCATCAGAGCGGGATGTAGAACACTGTCTGTCTGTAGACTGTGTTTTGCCAATTCATTTAGATGTCCCCCAAGACTATGTCCGAAGTCCTCAAGCCCAGTAACTCATTCCCTACAAGTGTTTGCTTATGAATCAAAATTTTTTCATAACTTGGTCCTTTGTATGCCGTACTATATATATGGATATAGCTGCAGACCATATAAATACAAAATCTTCTATCAGATTACCTACAGATAGATATTCATGGGTGTAGTCTCATGCACCTCCCAGGGCTGTTCAGCTCGCATATACACTGAAGGGATTAGAATCCTCAATCCTAGTACATAACCAAAGCACTTCAAATTTCCTCCCCAATACAAGCATCTGTAGAAATTGCCTGTGTCACCAGGCTAGGGTGGGAGAGAGTTGATAAGTGATTTCAAAATTCTACATACAAATGTTGAAGAGTTGAAAAGCATCAACAACAGTAATTAGTTCTAATTACCATGTCTATGATGTATGCAGCTGTCAAAGTCACTTTGAGATTTTAATAATGGCATCTCAACAAATAAAGTGACCACCCTCTTTCTCAAACCCTACTGAGAAGCTCTCCTTCATGCCCCACAGCTGTTGAAGACCTCCACTCCCACTTCCCACTCCCAAGTATCAGCAAAGGCTGATGTTGACATTAATAGAAAATAAGGGGTCAGCTTGAACTTGTCAAAATCTTTTTTTTAATTAATGAGCTGAAAGGCCTGGGAAAGAATATCAGTCCTTTACTGAAACCTCTCTCTGAGCCCCAGTAATGCTCAGGTAGCTATGTGAAATACCGAGTTGGAGAATCACTGTTTCCTTGCCAAGAGTATTGGGATCTAAAAAGCAAAAAGGCAACACGAAATACATGCAGCTACTGACAGTTCAGCCAACTATAAACACGGGAGCTGATGCCCAGGCCTTTGGCACTGTCAAGACAGGAAGGAGTTGCAGGGCACCAATCTGGCTGGGTTTTGGACTTTATAGCTGACTGTCTGAGGTAGTTTGGTTTGGGTTTGTTTTTGTTTGTTTGTTTGTTTGTTTGTTTTGGGGGGGTTATCCTAGGTAGAGGTGGGCCAAACCTAGAGAATTTGGCCTTCACACTAGAGGACCAATAGCACAGTTTGGAAATTAAAACCCTGTAGAAAAGTGACTTACTGCATGTGGCTTTCTGGTTTGTGAATTAAACAAAATTAAATGGTAATAAGCATATAAAAACGTTAAAATTATAAGGCACCTAGTTAGCACTGAATAAATGAAGTAATTTAGCAATGATCAATTCATCACATGTTTAGTGAGGATCTACTGCTTATCAGATGTTGTTCTAGGTGTTGAGGACACTGTCATAGACAAAACAAAATCCTTGCCCTCATAGATCTTATTTGTGACAGGCAGATGATAAGCAAGAAAACGAAGCATTATATAATATGACAGGCAGTAATAGGGGCACTGAAAAAATCAAAACCAAATAAGATAAGGGAAAGAAAGAGTGGATCGCTATTTGGGGCATAACATCAATGAGAGTCTTTCTAACGAGGTGGTATTTGAACCTGAGGGAAATGAGGGAGAAAGCAATGCTAGGATCTTGGGGAAAGACCAGCAGGGGCTGCGGTGAGTGCACAGGCCCCCGGTAGGGGCAGGAAAAAGCAAAAAGACCCAAGGGGCTGAATTGGCAGCATGCTAAAGGAGAAGAATGTGGGAGAGGATTTTGGAGAGTTTGGATTTTATTCCAAATGTGATGGGAAACCACTAGAGGGTTAAATGCAGGCATAACATGATCATATTTGTGTTTTAAAAGAGTCCTCTGGATGCTCTTTGAAAACCGATGTTCATGGAGAAATGGAGAAAGCAGGAAAACTGGTTACCGCAGGGCCTCAAAGCAAGCAAAGGCAGGTGAACCAAAGTGTTTGCAGGGGACTTGGCAAGGAGCCGTAAACCCACAGAATTTGCTGATGAATGAGATGTGGTGTATAAGAGAGACAGCGG
Source organism: Tenrec ecaudatus (assembly GCF_050624435.1). Lineage (NCBI taxonomy): Eukaryota > Metazoa > Chordata > Mammalia > Afrosoricida > Tenrecidae > Tenrec > Tenrec ecaudatus. Next base: position 32,276,632 of record NC_134539.1, read on the forward strand.
AATCAATGGTGGTACCAGCATTCTTGGCCTGAACAGCTGGGTGAAAGGAGCTGCCATTTACTGAGATGGAGACCACTGGAGAGGAGCAGAAACACTTAGTTCTAGAGATATTACATTTGAAATAGATAGTTGACATCCAAGTGGAAATATTGATTAGGTTCCTTTCACAGAAGCAGACTGGCGTATCTCTCTCCCAGAGTGTGAACTGACATTTCCATTAGTCTGCCTGAAAGGGTCGCTATGAATTGGAATGGTCTCAATGGCAATGGCTTTGCTTAGTCCCTGACTGGCAGAGCCAAGAACTGCAGATGGAAGCACAAACTCCCCCAAGAGATCATGGGGAGATACGGTAAGTGGGGCCACTCCTACTTGTACCCCTCGGTTCCCAGACCTACTCATGATTCCTATTGGAGATCTAGCAAAATACAAAGGTCTCTGATTACATGTTCATCCTGAAGAATGGTGTTTATGCAGGAAAGAATTTTACCTCTGCCTGTAGTTCCTGGTTGGTAAGCCACTAAAGCCATGGAATTTTGCTTTGTTGTTTGTATTTGTGGTGGACCTCTAATACCATTCCTGATGGTTTATGTTGAGATGATTCAGGGTGGGTTCCTCAGACCACGTGGTACACCAATTAACCAATCATGTCTACATAATGAAGCCCAAATAAAAATTCTAGGCACACAGTGTGAGGGTAGAGAATTTCAAAAGTTGATGGAAAAACATAATTTGTCCACGGAATTTGTCCACAAACCTGGGACTCTTACAGCTTATAACAATCCATACACCAATTGCATCAAGCATATTTGTACATATGTTGTCATCACTGTTTTCTAAACATTGACTTTCTATTGAACTCTTACTATCAACTCTCCCCCACATGACCCCTTGATAAATTATAAATTAGTGTTATTTTCATATCTTACTCTGACCGCTGTCTCCCTTCCCCCATGGTTTCTGTTCTTCACCCTGGGAGCTTGAAGGGTGGTTATGTGTCAATCATTTCGATCAGTTCCCACTTCCTCCCCTAGTCTCCCCATCTTCCCTCCACCCTCCTGGTATCACTACTCCCATTCCTGTCCTTGGATTCTGTGTATCCTGAGCAATATCTCTTATCTGTACCTGTGCACAGACTCCGGTCTGGCCCGGTCTAGTGTTCACAAACATGTTGAAGCCCCTCAGAGAAGCTTGACTAAGTGTCCCAGGTTGTGTGTATTGAGAGAGTAATGCCTTCTGAAGACCAACGTTTTCATGTTTGGGACCCTCCCTGGCTCTACTCAATGCATCTCTCTTCTCAGTGCCATTGAGTCAATGCCAACTCACAGCGACTCTATAGGACAGTGGAGAACTGGCCCTGGGAGTTTATGAGCATGAAAATCCCCGTCTTTCTCCTACAGAGGGGGCTGATGGTTTCCATCTGCTGACTTTCAGATCACAGCCCAACACCTATCCACGTTATATTTGACAATTCTGGACACATTGTCACTTGGGTCCCCAAGGTCAAGGATTCCATTTCTACCAAGACCCAGTAGCATGCCAGGAACTGCTTCTCCAAACATATAATTATCTGTTGTAAATGGCATGGCATTCCTCCAGAATTCCAGGAGACACATTGTGATTCCCCATTGGAACTCACCACAGCGCCATACAGCAGCTGCTCCTGCCACTGCTACTCCCAGCATTGCGGGTGCCCTCCAGATCTTACTGGCAGGACTATGACAGGACTATTGCACCGTCACCTCAATCTAACACTTTCCATCCCCATGGCCCACATAAAAGCTTTCATGTGGCCTGCTATCTGCACTGAAGTTTTCAATGTTTTGTTGTGTATAACTTTTCCACAATTAAAAAAACACAAATAACAATGAGTGCAAGGAAGAATAAAATGTCCTAAAATCGATTGTGGTAATGATTATACAACTCTTCTTGATATGATTAAACTATTGAATAGTATGATGTATGGATGAAGTACAATAAAACTGTCAAAAATTTTTAAGTTCTGCCTTTCAAAGTCCTTTGTTTCGAACCTTTGCAAAGACATGGGCTCCGATTACTGAAGCTTTGTTATGAAATGCAGAGGTAAGGACGATTTCAAGAGGGTAATGTTTAAATATGATTGGAATTAAAAGGTGAAGTTGTCATGTTTTTGACTGATCAAAATTTTAATTTTGTTAATTTTTTCATAAATATTTATAGTTTTCAAAATTGTAGCTATCAGATGTTTTTAAAATATATCAACAATTGATATCACTTCAAGGAAAATAATGAAACATTAATGTTAAAAGGTAAAATTGAAACTTTTACTAAAAAAGTTAACATATGGAAGATTAGGGTAGAAAAAATATTTTTAATTGTTTAATTCACATATAATTCAGATATCATACAATTTGATTGTTCAATCATATTAAGAAGAGTTATGCAATCACCATAATCAATTTCAGAACAATTTTTTCTAGTACTTGTCAGCACTCCATTTCTCTTCCAACCTCTCCTGCCATGCCTCTAGGTAGTTATCAATCCAATTACTCTTACTATATATAGATTTACCTGGATTTCATTTACAGAAAATTATACAAAACACATACATAACCAACAATGCCAAAACAAAATAAAGGAAAAATCTCAAAAAGAAAACAGAAAAAAATGGAAACATTTTTACAAATGGGTGCAAAGAGAGATTAAATGACAAGGTATTACCATAATCGAGTTTAAAATATAACAGGGTAGTCACATCCCTCAACTATGATTCATGTGGGGACCCTGAAAATTGATTTTGGGATTCTATTGTCAGCCCATAGCCTTCAGCAAACTGGGTTTCACAGTTTAAACAGATACAATTCCCTCCTTTGGATTTGGATTTTATTATTGAAAATCCTTGGATCACATAGGCTGATGTACTTATTCTGTGTGAACGTAGTTGATGCCTCACTTACATGGTTGCTTGTTTGCTGACAAGCCTTTAAGACCCCAAAAGCTATTATTTCTGATAGCTTGGAACCACATGATTTCTTTACCACACTTTGCTGTAGCACCCATATCTTTAGTGATCTCTTCATGAAGACGAGTATCAATGAGGCCTATGTCATAAGACTATTTGTTCTTATATTGGGACTAGAATTAAGTACAAGTCCAAAATTCATTCATATATCTATGGCATATATCTATATACAGATATATATAATTAGAAAATGCTTTTTTAGTATTAATTCACAATCCACACCTGGGCAGATTAGCCAAGCTATTCAAGTTAATATGCCAAGTGGAGCTGCATCAGTAGCATTGCCTGAGGGAGATGCCTTACAAGATGTTGCTGAGAGCACCCAGGAAACACCCTCACCACCCATTATTTCCGCTAGACCTGTCACTAAAATTAAGTCTCAGAAAGCTCCTAAAGGTGAGGTTGAGATGATTACCCAAGAATAAGCATGCTATACTCATAAAGATCTGCTCAAGTTTTCAGATACGTACAAGCAGAAGCCTGGGGAATATCCCTGGGAATGGTTACTAAGGGTGTGGGATACTGGTGCACGAAATGTTTACTTCTACAGATGATTTTACAATTGAAAATAACCTTCCCAAAGATTTACTTGTAAGACTTATAACTGATCATCTAAAATTGCCTAGAGACGCAGTTTCAGAAATACTTCCTTTCAAATTTCATTCTAAAATAGGATATTGAGTTCATAAACTCTACTAAACTGAAATTTAAAATGTCAGTCACCTGCCATTAAAAATTCAAGAAAAACTTGCCAAGTTACCCAAGTTTAAAACTTGAACTTCTTGAAAAATCATTAAATGAATTTTGGCTTTGGATTAAGATAGAATCAAACAATCTCTGAAATTGCCTTAAACATACTTCTACCATTTTTTACTATGTATTTTTATGAAGCGGAGTTCTTAGAACTGATGATTATAAAATCAACTCTGTAAAATGCTGAAGATGCTCTTTGTTCTGCAGTATCAATAGTCCAACATGATTTAATTCTTTATGTAAAAAGAAACAAGTACATTCATCTCAGCATGTAAATTTGCTTTAATCTTGAATAAATTGTGAGATTATATGTCTAGCAAAGAATGTTGTTTTTTTTTACTTTTTTTTTAAAATGTTTTAAAATAATTTTTAGGACTTATTATCAGTGAGTATTTGATTCGTATACCTAATTTATAGACTTATATACTCAAGGTCACATAAAATTTTCTCAGGCCTGGGAGGGTAGAGGGAGGGTGGGGTAGAAAGGGAGAACTGATTACAAGGATCTACATATAACTTCCTTTCTGGGGGACAGACAACAGGAAAGTGGGTGAAGGGAGATGTCGGACAGTGTAAGGCATGACAAAATAATAATAATTTATAAATTATCAAGGGTTCGTGTGGGAGGAAGGGGGAGGGAGGGGGAAAATAAGGAGCTAATACCAAGGGCTAAAGTAGAAAGCAAATGTTTCGAAAGTGATGAGGGCAAGAAATGTACAAATGTGACTGACACAATGGATGGATGTATGGATTGTGATAAGAGCTGTACGAGCCCCCAATAAAATGATTTAATTTTTTTTCTCAGGCAAAAAGGGGTAGGTAGCCAATGGGAAAAGTAAGCCCTGGGTTACAGCCGTGTTCCTAAGTGTGAACTGTGTTGCTTCCAGACCCAAAAAAGCCTACCAGCACTGAGTTCCCATCTTGACAGGAGATGAAGGATGCAGCCACTTAGGTTTTGGCTTTTGAAGGCTGTCACCGCATACTTCAAGTCACTGGATCCCTAAACACTGTACTGAAGTGGCAGGGTCTTGAGTCTTTATAGAGTTTATCTCCCGCTGTGGAGAGCATTTGTGTCTTACCACAGTCTTCAGAATGCCATCGAGGTATTGGGTCTGTGGGATGTTTCTGCATCCTGTTTCAAAATTCAGATCTCTTCAAATCATATTACAACATAAGGCAAGGAAGTAAACATAACTTTGAGGGTGAACTTTTAGTGAATACTATTGTCCATCCCATGACGTGAATTGAAAAGAGCACTTTTAGATCAACAGTTACATATGATGATTTTTAAGATTTATCCATGTGCTTTAGCAATTAGACCATATCTGGCATGCAATAGCTGCAATTGACACTATTGCTTGTTTATAGTCTTCAGTATTTTTCCATCATACTCTAGGACCCATCTAAGAAGTATAATATTGTTTTTTGTTTACTATCTTGGCTGCCTATTGGTAAGACTCTGAAACTTGTTCTTGAACATACAGTAGCTAAAGGAAATGATGAAGTGAAAGAGCTGAGCCAAAAATATTAAAAAGCATGTACAAAGACCTGGGGTTATAAAGGAAAAAAAGTAAGAATATACTCAGTATATCTCAAGCTGAAAGAACTGAAGAAAAATTCAAGTCCTGAGTTGAAATATTGAAGGATTCTATGAGCAAAATATTGAATGATGGAGGAAACATCAAAAGAAGATGAAGGAATATGAAGAGTCACTGAAAATAAAAGAATCGGTCAACATGAAACCATTTAAGAGGCAGCATATTATCAAGAACCAGTGGCGTTAAAGGAAGACGCTCAAGCTGCGCTGAAAGCATTTGCCAAAAGCAAGGCTTTAGGAATTGATGGGCTACCAACTGAAAAATTCCAATAAGCTGATACAGCACTGGAAACTCTAACTACTCTATGCCAAGAAATGTGGAAGACAGATTCCTGGCCAACTGACTGGAAGAGATCCATATTTGTGTCCATTCCAAGGAATGGTGACCCAGTAGAATGCAAACTTTATTGAATAATATCATTAATATTACATGTAAGTAAAAAATTGTTGACAATAATTTTTAAATGGCTGAAAAGTCCATCACCAAGGAGCTACCAGAAACGTGAGCCAGTTCAGAAGTGGCCATGGAACAAAGGGCAGAATTACTGGCGCCGGATGGAGCGTGTGTCTTAATGACCAGGCAAAGGTATTTGACAGTGTGGGTCAGAACCAACTACCATAAGACTGCAAAGAATGGGAAATCTGCAGCACCTAATTGTGCTCATGAGGAACCTGTGCATTGGCCAAGAGGTAGTCATTTGACTAGAACAAGGGAATACCGCATGGTGCGAAATCAAGAAAGTTGCATGTCAGGGTTGCATCATTTCACTATACTTAGTCAATCTGCATGCTGTGCAAACAGCCCAAGAAACTGGGCTGTCTGAAGACCACGGCATTAGGGTTAAGGGGAGGCTTGTTAATAAGCTGTGATATGCAGATAACACAGCCTTGCTTTCAAAAGCAAGGAGCACTTGGCTCAGTTGATGAAAATCAAAGATTATAGCCTTCAGTAAAGATTGCAACTCAATATTAAAAAGAAATTCTCACAACTGGACCAACAGACACCATCATGATAAACAGAGAAAAGATTGACATTGTCAAAGATTTCGTTTTATTTGGAAACGCAGCCAGTGCTCACAGAAGAAGCAGCCATCGAAAAATCACACAAGAAGTGTGCTGCATTAGGCAAACCTGCTGCACAGGCCTCTTTAAAAGTATTGAAATGCAAAGAAGTCACTTTGATGAGCAAGGCAAACCTGACCCGAACCCTGATATTTTCAATTGCTTCATAGGCATATGAAAGCTGTTCACAAGAAAAACCACACAATAATTGATGCATTTGAATTATTGTGTTAATGAATCCTGAAAGTACCATGGACTGCCAGAAGACCAGATAATTCTATCTTGGAAGAAGTACAGCCAGCATGCTGCTCAGCAGCGAGACTGAAAGCGATGCAGTGACGTTCCTGCCCACTGCTCCTGATCCACACATCACACCCATAGTAATGTATCTTAAAAAGCACTTCATGAGAGAAGGCCCCTCTCAACTGGGGTCAGTTTCACATGTAGGGAGAAGAGGAAGACCAATCAGCTCCTTCCACGGTCACTGGAATCAGAGACACTCCTACCACGATGCTCAGTGAACCTTATAAGGGACACGCAAAGTCAGGGGGCAGGGGGACTTCTGTGTCAGAGGAGGTGGTTTCACTTCTGTTGAAAGGTAAACCAACTCATCGGTGGGAAAAACACTTACCATTATTTATGTACACCTTCAATAGGTGAACTCCTAAGCAGGCACTTTTGGCTGACTTTCTATCTAGCCATAGGTGACCCAGACTGCATGCTATAAACAGCCAGGACTTTAGACTTTGTTCTTTTGAGCTGCACAACTACCTTCATAGGCTACACCAGAAGGATCTGATTCGGAGAATCCACTAAGTGGGTCAGACTTGACCTTAAACACATCTGTGGCAGATTAGAGGAACTGGAATACTCCCTTGGACTTATGGCTAAAACGCCCGAGCGTGAAAAGAAGCACATAACTACCCCCCCCAAGGTTGTGGAGTTGGAATTCATTGGACTGCGGTTCAAATTTCCTGCCCAATAATTGTCAGGAGAGACCATTCCTGGAGAAGAACGGCATGTTGGTAACGTGGAGGGGCAGCAACAGAGGAGGGTCCTCATCAAGATGACCGGCACTGTGAGTGCAACGATGGCTCAAGCACAGGGACAATTGTGAGGACAATACAGGGCCTGGCAGGGTCACATTCTGTTATGTATACGGTTGCAATGGGTTGGACTTGCAGGCATCTAACAACATCAGTAACAATAATTGGCAACCTAAGACTACCGTATATCTGCTATATTCATATCCTTTCCTTTATTGGGGGAGAAAGACGGGGCTTTCTACTCCCATAAAGAGTTACAGTCTTAGAAGCTCACAGGGCCTGACCTACAGGGTTGCTGTGAGTTGGAACTTATTTAATGCCACCTAATAACATCTTTTGGGCAGAGGTGGGAGAAGAGGAGGGGGCAGTTTCAAGTCTCTACTTGGCCTGCCCCATTTTAATAGCTTTTTCCTACGGGGGAAGAACCCAAAAGGGGCTTATTCTAACTTGCGAGTATGTCCATTTCAATTATGCAATTGAGGACAGGGGAAATGGCCACTGGGTGGGCCCACAAATCCAGCAGACCAACTCTGAGTGTGACTTTAGCAGGGCTTCACATGTAATCTTGCCCACAGTCTATTAGGAGTGGCTGGTGGGTTGAACCGATGGCCTTGTTTCTGCCAGTGTAGCTAGCTTGTTGTGCAGTTCCTTCAGTGCGCCATATCTTTCTCCCCCATCGGGCTGCGCCAGTATGTCCTCCTAAACTGCTAGTCTAGCAGCCAGGAAAGAGACCACCTGTTGCCTTGTGGGAGAAGGGGCTCTGCAGTGTCTGACGGTGTAGGAGTGTTAGCTCTTATTAGGGAAAAGAAGGTCCCTTGGAAAATTCATAGCAATGTGGGGGTCTTAAGAGGCAACATCCTAAGAAGCACCTATCCATATGTCCCCATTCCGGGTTTTTCCCAACCAGGACCTTGGCCTTGACAATAGATTTGCCTTGACAGGTTATTTCAGTATCTCTGGGTTCTGCCATTACAGCCATCAAACAATCAGTTTGCTGCTCGGCTGCGTTCTCTCTTCCATTGCAGTAGAGGGGGGCTATCCTATTTAGACTTTAACAATATGTTAATAGCCCTGTTTCTTCTCATCCCTCTGGAGAGTCCAATTCATTTGAGCAATAACTAGCTAACTTTGTTGTTTTTAATAGGCATTGTTCCCTTCATAGCTTTCATTTTTTAATTTTATTTTTATTCATTTTATTGAGAGTTCTTACAGATATATCATTCCCTAGTTCAATCACATCAAGCAGTATTGTACAATTCCTGCCACAGTCAGTTTCAAAGCATCTTCTTTCATCTTGAATTCCTTGCTATCAGCTCCCCTTTATCCCCTCCCTCCCCCACCCTACCCCCAGGAGCTCTTATTATTACATGATATTAATAACCTTCCTGTCTTTGAAAGGACTGGATCACTGCACCAGCAAAAGCAGACTCCTCAACAAGGACGATGTCTCAGGTCACCTCGAGTGAAATCCTTAGCAAAGAGGCTACCACTGTGTGCCAGGGACCGTCCATGCTCCATGCTCCATCGGAGAGAGAAGAATCTTTACCTGCTGGGCAATGGGTGAACATACCCAGCCCCTGGTTTCCTTGACTACATGTGTTGGTCCAGAAATATACAGAAGACATGAAGGGAAGTAGGCTGGGAACTGAACTCCTGGGAGGGAAAACTGGGAGGAGCTTAGACAACATGGGAGAGCCCTCAGAACCTGATGCAGTTCTGACGTCTGAGCAGGGGAGAGGGGAGGTTGGGTAAGAAGAGTCTTCGGTTGCTATGCTGGTCTAAGAAACTTTTAGCAAGATTAGCTGGTCTAGGATAATTTCAGCAAGTCCTTGGCCTAAAACAGCCTGTCAAAGGAATCTAATCTATCATAGGAAGGCATTAGTATCCCCACTCTGCTCAGCCACTGGCTGGCAACAGCCATGGGAAGAGTGTCCGCAGTGCAGGTGCAGCAGCCAGGAGACCAGTGGCTTACACACTGCAGTAGGGGATATGAGAGCCACATTGTCATGGCCGCCAAAGCACCTCATAGGGCTACTTTGAGGATTGAATAAAATCTGTAAAGTGCTCAAAACTATGTCTAGCACATAGCAAGCACTTAACACATGCGTTTGATGTTACTGATTGTTGGTGTTATTATTAACAGTAACTGATACCTGGCTCATTTTAATGAGAGGAAATTACCTCATGTCTTATCACTTAGAAGCTACCTCTTTAATATCTGGACACCTTCAGAGTCATGACCAACAGAAACAGATTCACTCTAAGATGTTTGGGGCCCAGAGAAAAAATCTTTTTGTATACGATTGACAATATATTCTTTTAGTAAGATTCCCTACCTACTCAGAGATGAGAATTTGCCTTTTTATAGCTGTATAAACACAATTAGATATTAAGCTAATAAAAGCCGGTACGGGGTGTGTGTGTGTGTAGAGAGAGAGAGAGCTATATTTCAACATTCTTTGAAAATATATAAAAGCACTGTAAAATAATATTCAAAATGCAGTAACTGCTGAGATAATGGTACTGGAGTTGGCAGTTTAAGAAGTTTCATTGAGCTACAGCATTCAGGTAGATTGGTTTTAGAGCACAGGCAAGGAAAACAAAGACCTTTATCAACACAAACCAAGTGTCAGGTCATGAAGTGCTGCATTTATAAAGCAAGGACAATGAGAAGCATTTACAGGTAAAGATGATCAGAAACCAGTAACTGTTGTGCTCTGATGGGCATAGAAATTAAACAAAATGAAATCTGTTCCAGGGTCCTCAGAAACATCTGCTTTTTGGTTTTATCTGCCCACGAGTCCTTTCTCATTCTACTGAAAACACCCCTCTCCTTTAGAGGACTGTCTCTGCTTCACTCCACGTGGTTCTCCAGAAGCTGCAAATGATAGTATCTCAATTCCTGGCCATAGGCTAGTAGACATAAAACCCAGACCTAGCCAAGGAGAGCACCTCATTCACTGTGGTTGTCCCAGTAGTAAACAGAACACAAGTCACTGGAATCAGCGATCTTCCTGTAGATCCCATCTAGATGCTAAGAGAGAGATGCTTGCTCTGCCCTCTGGCGCTGCGCAAGTAGGAATGTGTCATCTAAAAGGATTTTCATGTTTCCACCAGCCACAATTCCACTATCCTTTTGCTGTATGCAAGAAGCCAAACCGCAGTAGGGGTGAAAGAAGTCAGACAAGAGAAAATCAGGCCCAAGAGATGACTTTTTTTTTAGTTCCTGAACTCAGCACCACCCCAATCTCCCAACATCCCAGTTATATGAACCAATAAATTCCTTATGTTTTTCCTTGTTCTGATGTTTGAATTGAGTTTCTGATGTTTCCAAATGAAAGAGAATAGAGCTATCTGTGGAGAGAATCATTCTTATGACAAAATTTTCAATTATAGAGGAAGATTAAAAAGAGTGATAAGAAAATCAATGGCAAGATAAGAACATCTTTATTTCCAAGCTAACATATAATCGCATGCAATAGATAAATCTCTGCCATGTCCATGGAGTTATAATGACCCAGAACAGAACTCCTCATTGGGGTTTTGGAGACTAAATCTTTCCAGGAGATTGCCTCATCTTTCTCCTACTGAGCAACTGGTGAGTTCAAACCACTAACCTTGCAATTAGTGTAACCCACTCTAACACCAAGGCTCCTTCGGGTTCCATGAAGGTATCATAAAAACTATTCTTTGTGAAATCAGGATCTAGCACTGGATAATTTTATAATCTAGAATAATATAATAAGGGATATGTATGAAGTCCTTATTTTATGCCACGCATTATGCTAAATGCCATGTAAGCAATGTTTCATTTAATCTTCATTTCACAGATGAGACACTGCAACTCAGAGATTAACCATTCCCAAAGATACATTTGTACTAATTGCAGTTTGGGGATCTCAACACAGACCTTTCTGATCCAGAATTCATACTCCTAAGCACCACACCATAATGATTCTCTCCGTGTCAATTTTTGTCTACTACATGGATTTTAAAATGCTTCAAAATCCACAAATGTTACTTTCCTTAGCCTTCTAATTTTCTCCACTTCCTGGGACTCATATGTGAGGAATCATCAAAAAGTTTGTAGGAAAATGAATTATCTCTTAATTTTATTTTCCCATGAACTTTTTAAGCCCCCTCATATATGTGTGTGTGTGTGTGTTTATATAGTTTTTTCCAGATAAGAGAACTTCGGACTATATTCAATCCCTTTGATGATTAAAATATGGGGCTTCAGCACCCTTTGTTCTATAGCCCTTCATATAATTTCTAATAAACTGTGTTCTAATCTCCTTACCAATTTTCATGTCTTAATTAATATTCTCTACTTGATCTCTCTAGGTTCTAATATCCATTGCAGTGGCTACATAGAACTCACAGACAAAATTTCATGATCAAAGGGTTTTTTAAGGAAGTTAACAAGTTGTAATGCTCTGGGTTGAGTTGTTTATCAGGAGAGGTTACAAAGTTCTGTCAAGTCTACTAATAAACACCCTAAGGGCATACCACCCCACTGTAAGCCTCAACCCAAAAGTATTCAGCTCAAGCTCTGTGGGTCAGCAAACCCAACTCCTTGAATGAAGGGTCCAGAGGCACCCCACTCCAGTAAGCCTCGGCCCAAATGCACTCAACACCACTTACTTGGGTCAGCAAGCCTAATTTCCCCAAATAAGTGCCAGGAGGCATCCCACTCCGCAAGCCAGCTTCCTGCACAAACGCATTCAGCTTTACTTGCTCTGCATGTTGGGAAGTTCACTACCCCGGGCCATGCTCTGGAGCCTGGTTCTGAGCCTGGTTCTGCTATAGCTGTCTTCTGGATCCAAGAGGTTCACTGTCTAGGAACCTTGGGTTCAGAAAATGTGTTCCACTCCTGGCTCTTGCTGGAAATGAGATCTCTCCTCCTGCTTCTCAGAGGGGTCATTATATGTACAGCAGGATGGCGTTCCAGGGAGTCCTGGTCACAATGACTCACAGGTGAATCCTATTAGTGTTTCCCCCACCTTCTTACCAGACCCATGCAGGAAAGGGTCCTTTGGTGGACGTTAGAGCCACATTAAATAGTTCACTGCCCTTGTACTGACTATATTCAATACTTTTGACTGCTAGAACATGGAGTTTTAACATCCTCTGTTCTATAATCCTTCACCTTAATTTCTAATAAGCTGTGTTCTCAACTCTTTACCAACTTTAATGAACCAATAAAGATACATATTTTCTTGCATTCATCACTTCAATAATGTTCACAACATCACGTGACTAGAAAAACTGGCCCGGAATATCTTTGTCATCACTTCTGCAGCAGGAGGCTTTTCGCCTAAGGGCATAAAGTTACATGAAGCAATTAATTTTAAGCATTAGAGAAAAAATAGCAAGTGCCTGGTGAGCAGATAACCTGTGGCAATTTGCCACAGAGCAGAGTCCCAGCACATCTCAAAACAATCCGTCTAAACCTTATAAAAATCATATTTCCATATTAGTGTCTTTGTATTGTGGGACATGTGACCACAGGAGGCATGATAGCTGGGTGACTGCCAAGGTCTGCCTAGCCTTTTCTGCCTCCACAGAGAGCACGCTCCTTAGCTAAAGCCTCTAGTCCAGCGGTTCTCAACCTTCCTCATGCCGCAACCCTTTCATACAGTTCCTCATGTGGTGGTGACCCCCAGCCATAAAATTATTTTCATTGCTACTTCATCACTGTCATTTTGCTACTGTTATGAATCGGCCAACCCCTGTGAAAGGGTCGTTCAACCCCCAAAGGGGTCGAGACCCACAGTTTGAGAACTGCTGCTCTTACACCCCTCCCCTGTAAGAAGCAACAGCAATTCTGAACAGGTATCTGACAACTAAGATTGATGACTTTACACAGGCCATGGGAATTGGCTTGATGTAAATAGCAAATCTGTGTAGCGGCACCAGGGACGCACGGGCCTGTGGTTATCTTCTGGGGATGAGGCCCCTCTTTTTCATTTGAAGCCCCATCCACTCCCCTGTCTGCCACAAGTCAGGCCTTTTTTGTTGCACATTGTCACACAATCTTTTGAGGACCTCTAAATAAAAGCTTGATTGACAGTCTGACCAGGTAGAATGAATTCCAGATGCACTATGAGTTGACATGTTCTTCCATTAGGAAAGTTGACGTACAACTAGAATGAGGTTTGTCATCAATCAACATTTCACCTTTTTTGAAATGAGAAAACCACTCGTACACTTGAGTTTTTCCCATAGCGCTGTCCTTGTAAGCTATGTTCAACATCACAACAGTTCTGCGGCATTTTTCCCAAGCAGGAAACAAAATTTCACAGCTGCATGCTATTCTCTTAAATCAGCCATCACAAAAAGCAAGGTTTGAGCGAAACTGCTTTTATGAAAAAAAAAATCATTGTGACCAGAGAGAACCTTCTCAGCTGACACCACTGCGTGCACTAACTCAGAGTGAGTTGCTTGATGCTCACCTAGAGGGAAAAATGCCTACTGCAAAAGCTCCACCAAGCAGAGCCTTTTTCCATTTTCCGGGGGGGTGTGCCCTCGAATGCACCAATATTCTCTACTATGGGCATTTATTAAGCTGGTAGATCGTGGCAGGCTACATCTCAGATTCCCCGTTCCCTCCTAGAAGCAGTCGAGTCTGGTTTCTCTCTAACACCTCCACGGAACTGCTCTTGTCAAGGTCCCAGCAACACCCTGTTTCCTAATCCAAGAGATATTTGTTAATATTTTTCATTCTGGAACTTAAAATCAGTTCCTGCATCGGTCACTTCCTTCCTCCCTTCTCCAACCTTCTTTCTGGCCCCTTGTTCTGTTCCTCTTGTAATTTTATTCATTCTCAGTTCTTTCTTCTTCTTACACAATTCTACCTTCAGTCAAACCCTTCTTCTCTGCTTGCCCCATAAAAGAATGTGTTCTTGGTCCCTTTCGATGCTCTCTTCCTAGATGATCTCAATGGCACCTATGGCTTCGAGGACTACCTGGCATCTCTATCTACTGCTCTGACCTCCCTGTGCACTACTAGCCCATAGATCCTTCATCTCCATCTGGATACCCCAAAGGCATCTCACACTTAACATACGATAACTGAACTCAACTTCTCACCAGTGTTAGACTTTCTCCTTCAATCCACACCTCCATGGTCCACAGTCACCTTCTCCTGTCCTCATGGAGTCGTTCCAGAATCTTTCCTCTCCCTGCTCCCTTCCCCACTCCTATTTCTTCACTCATCCTTCTGCTTCCAGACTGAACATTTCTTTCTCCAGGAACTTTCCCCCAATTCCCACATGTTGGTAAAAGGTACTTCACCTATGTGTTCCTATATTACCTTAAACTTTTCTTCTTATAGAACATATCACAGAGTAGTATCATAATTGCAAGGTTACCTGTCTATATTTCCCACCAAACTCCAGTCAGAACATGATCTCTATTGTTCAATGTTCTGTCCTCAACATTTAGCATGCTTCCTAACACATAGTAGGCTCTCAGTAAATATCTGTTAAAGGTAAAACCGAATAAATCATCATCTTCAGCTGAATTCAGCAGGTCAAGAAATACGTGCAATGCCCATTATGTACCACTGTACTTCTTCAATTATTTATTGAGTGAGTCCCTTTGTCTCATCTACAATGCTAATGGCTTAGTTCAGATTCCAATTATTTCTTGAGTGGGTTTCTATAGCAGTTTCCTAACCCAAATCTGAATCCCTTCTGTTCTGCTCTGCTCTGTTCTGCTTTGCTCTCTTCAGGCACCTTCCGGAATAGTTCCTTTTTTTTAACATTTTATTAGGGGCTCATACAACTCATCACAATCCACACATATGCATATATCAATTGTATAAAGCACATCCGTACATTCTTTGCCCTAATCATTTTCAAAGCATTTGTTCTCCACTTAAGCCCTTTGCATCAGGTCCTCTTTTTTTCCCCCTCCCTACCTACTCCCCCCTCCCTCATGAGCCCTTGATATTTTATAGATTGTTATTTTGTCATATCTTGCCCTATCCGGAGTCTCCCTTCCCCCCTTCTCTGCCGTCCCTCTCCCAGGGAGGAGGTCACATGTGGATCCTTGTAATCAGTTTCCCCTTTCCAACCCACTCACCCTCTACTCTCCCAGTATCGCCCCTCACACCCCTGGTCCTGAAGGTACCATCCACCCTGGATTCCCTGTGCCTCCAGCTCCCATATGCACCAGTGTACAACCTCTGCCCTATCCAGTCCTGCAAGGTAGAATTCGGATCATGGTAGTTGTGGGGAGGAAGCATCCAGGATCTGGGAGAAAGCTGTGTTCTTCATCGGTACTACATCGCACCCTGACTGACGCATCTCCTCTCCTAAACCCCTCTATGAGGGGATCTCCAGTGGCCGACAAATGGGCTTTGGGTCTCCACTCTGCACTTCCCCCTTCATTCAATATGGTATATATATATTTTGCATGATGCCTTATACCTGGTCCCTTTGGCACCTCGTAATCGCACAGGATGCTGTGCTTCTTCCATGTAGGCTTTATTGCTTCTGAGCTAGATGGCCGCTTGTTCACCTTCAAGCCTTTAAGACCCCAGGCACTATCTCTTTTGATAGCCGGGCACCATCAGCTTTCTTCGCCACATTTGCTTATGCACCCATTTGTCTTTGGCGATCGTATCATGGAGGTGTGCAGCCAATGATATGATTTTTTGTTCTTTGATGCCTGATAACTGATCCCTTCAGGACCACGTGATCACACAGGCTGGTGTGTTCTTCCATGTGGGCTTTGTTGCTTCTGAGCTAGATGGCTGTTTGTTTATCTTCAAGCCTTTAAGATCCCAGACACTATCTCTTTTGATAGCCAGGCACCATCAGCTTTCTTCACCACATTTACTTGTTCACCTGCTTTGGCTTCAGCAGTTGTGTCGGGAGGGTGAGCATCATAGAGTGCCAATTTAATAGAAGAAAGTATTCATGCATTGAGGGAGTGTTTGAGTAGAGACCCAAGGTCCTTCCGCCACCTTAATACTAAACCTATAAATATAGACACATAGATCTATTTCCCCATCCTCATATATATATTTTCATGTACATGTCTTTGTCTAGACCTCTATAAATGCCCTTTGACTCCTAGCTCTTTCCTCCATCTCCCTTGACTTTCCTCCTGCCCTACTACCATGCTCCGTCCCCACCTGGGTTACAGCAATACCTCTTCTTTACGTAACCTTACCCTTGATCATTCCCTACCAGGCCTGCCACTCCCCCCTCACTACCATTTTGGGTCCCATGTTGTTCCCTTGTCCCTGTGTTTGTTAACACCACTTCCTTACCCCCACACGTTCCCCTATCCCAAGCCCCCCCGGAACTGTCGGTCCCATTGTTTTTCCTCCAGATAGTTCATCCAGCCTGTCTTATTTAGACAGACCTGTGGAGACAATAACATGCACGAAAACAAGACAGAGGAAAACACAGCAACAGTATACAACCAGACAACAAAACAACAACAACAAAACACAAAGAATAAAACAAAACACATCAAGAAAAAAAAGCTTGTAGTTAGTTCAAAAATTGTTTGTTGGCCTTTAGGAGAGTTTTCCAGTCCAGTCTGTTGGGGCACCACGCCCTGGCCCCAAAGTCCACTTTCAGCATTCCCTGGGGACCTTGCCACTCCATTCCCTTGCTGTTCTGCTGCACTCCCCCAGTGCTTTGCCTCGGTGTGGTGGGATCAGGTCAGGTGCAATTCCCACACTGTGTCTCCGGTGCTGTCCCCTGTATCGCCCTTGGTCACTGAGGGGCATCATGTCTCATAGTGGGGCCAGCCATGTTGTTCTCTCTGTGGACTGGCTGCTCTAATCAGGAGCATCATCCTCACGGCCCAGAATGATCTTTCTAAGGTAAATTTTATCATGTCACTTCCAAGCTGAAAGATTTCAGTGGGTGTAATATAGCCTATAGAATGGGATCGTCCAAACATGATATTGGCCAACCAAAACCCGCCATGCCTTTGGTTCCTGCCCACTACTCTCCAGGACCATCACACTATTTGCAGGACACCCCCACCCCACCCCCACCCCCACCAGTGCCTTGGCTTCTCATCAAACTACTCATCTCTTTACACATCAACTGTCCCCAACTGTCTTCTCTCATCCTGTTTTTTCAGCAAATTGTTTGTTGACCACTAAATATGTGACAGACAGATAATGTCTAGGTGCTGGAAATCGTATGGTGAATAAAAAGACAAAAATCCCTGCCCTCATGAAGTATCTCAAATGTCACCTAGCAGGATGCTCTTTTTTGTTGTTTCCAGAACATCAAAATAAATCCACTGCCATCAAGTCAATTCCAACTCACATCGACCCTATGTAGGATGTCTGAGGCTACAAATCTTTATCCTTCTCCCACAGAGCGGCTAGTAGGTTTGAATGCTAACCCTGCAGTTAGCAGCCCAAATATGTAACTAACTAGACCATGAGGGCTCTTTCTACAAAACTATAAAATATTTTTCATATTTATCGTAATATGCTATAATTGCTGATGTACTTAAACTCAGGAATGAATCTAGATTTTAAGAGTCCTGGCGTTACACAATTGGGTTGGAGAGTGCCCTTTAAGAAAAAGTCTATGAAACTTCTAAAACAATATTGCTAACAAGACCCTCCTATGGCATCATTAGGAGTCTGTACAAATAACTTTATGGTAACTCTAGCCCTGATTGCCTGTTTCTCCTACTGGACTATGGATATGTCACTTCTGTGCCCTCCTCTACACAACAAGACTTGCCTAGCACACAGAAGCTGAGTGACTGAAGAAGTTTCATAGTGGTGGTGCGCCACATGCCATGGCAGCAGAGTCACTTCTTCCAGGTGCGGTACCATGGCTTACCACTAGCTCACAAAGGCCACAAAGAACAAGAGTCCTGCTCAGGACCTGGAGCTGCCTCTCTTCTCTTAGGGGAACCTTGCTGTGGAGCTGACTTCTCAAGGTTACTTCTCATGGTTCATCCCAGCCCTCCTTGCAGCCTTCATTGGGAATGAGGAATCCTCCGAGGGCTACTCGTCGACTTTTCAGAGGCTTCCAGAACATCTCCCTGTGTTCTCAATGTATTTTTGTTTGTTTGGTATGTTCAAGTAATACGCCGAATCAAAAAACTCACCACTGCCATTGATTCTCATCGTAAGCTCCTGCAGGGCTTCCAGGCAGTAAATCCGTGTTGGAGCTTGAACTTCCTTCTGCAGAGTGGCTGGTGGGCCTGAACTACAGACAGTGAGGTTAGCAGTCCGACACTTACCCAACAGCGCCGCACAGGCTCCTGCAGCAATGACCTCTCAACGTAGAGTCTACCCCACAATCACCAAAGGGTTCCAAAACTGTTGGTAAAATGGGCTGTGACATGTGACATCCCAACTCTGAGGAAAAAACAGAGTTCTGGTCTCCTAACTCAATCTACAGAAGACATTTAAAAATTTATATTTACTTGTCTGTTTTTGAAAGTATACAGAGAAACATATACACCAATTCAACAGTATCGACATGTGATATTCAGTGACACTGGCTCCCTCCTTCAAGCTGTGGAGCCATTCTCCTTCTCCTGTTCTCAGCTGTTCCTGCCCCATGAGCAGAACACGCACTGCCATGTGATGCTCCTAGGTCCCCTCTCCTCATTGCTGCTGTCAATCTGATCCCTTGTGGGTGGTTAAGAGGGCATAATGCTTAAGGGAGACGTTCTTCACTAGTTAAGCTAGATTATTGTTTGGTTTTGAGAAAGCTGTGGAGAGAGGATTTTTTTGACTTAAAGTTTAAATATTACCTCAGGGAAATCATGCTAGGGGCTTATTTAGTCTCCATGACTTCAGAAAGTCAAGTCTGTGAGAATTTCAAAGTTTTCTCTGTATTTCCCCTTTTTTTAATAAATGCTTCTCTACAGAATCTTTCATCACAGTGTCCAGGATGAGTGACCCTACAGAAACAGCAATGGAAGCAATGACTCCCTGAGGATACAGGGAGACAAGAGTAGGGGTAGGGGTGGGGTGTAGGGGTAGGGATGTGAGTGCAGTGGAAGCGGGAGCTGATAGCAATGATGACCGTATAACTCCACTCAAGGGGAGCGAATAAGAGAATTGTAGGTAAATATAGATATATGCATATATATACACAATAATATAATATTACAATAATATATAGCAATAACAACAAGGGTTCCTGGGTGGGGAAAGAAGAGCTGAAATCAATGAGCTCAAGAAGAAAGAAAATGTTTTGAAACTGATTATAGTAGCAATTGTATAAGTATGGGCTGATATAACATCTGTAAGAGCTCCCAATAAAATGATGAGTTAAAAAATTTTAAAGTGTTCATTAATGGTAGCCAGACACCACCCAGTTCTTCTGGTCTCATGACAGAGGAGACAGTTCATCAGCAATTCGCCACATACATGTATCCTCCTCCTATTCCTGACTTTCCTTGCTCCATTGCTCCAAGAGAGCCGAGACTAATTGTTGGCCGTGGATGGCCACTTGCAAGCTTTCACACCCCGGGCACTATGCAATGAACCAAAAGGAAGAACAGAAACACTCAATGCATATTAGACCAATTAACTGGAATGTTATATTATCCTCTAAGACTTAGTCGTCTTGGTCTGAAACCAGTTTGATCCTTCGGGAAGTATATGTTATATTTGTCCAAATTATTTCCGAGCTAAAATCAAAAACATTTAAGGAATCCCTGGGTGGTGCAAATGGTAAAATGAAAAGTGTATTGTTAGCATCCACCCAGAGGTACTCCTAAGAAAGGTCTGGATATCTCCCTCCCGATGCATCAGCCATTAACAACCCCCATGTAACACAGTTCTCACGGGGGTCATGAGTCAGAATCAACGCAACAGCAACAGAGCTTAAAACAGGTTCAGTTCCTTGGGGGAGGAGCATGTGAGATGGGCACTTAGCAAGGATGAGAAGGTTGGTTATTATCTCAGGCAAAAAAAAAATCACCAAGTTAGAATCTCTATGACTGTATAAGTCAGTTTGAGGAATAAAAGCAGAATCACACATGATCCCAGTTCTCTAAGAGCATATTAAAGTCTTCTCACAGATTGGATTTTTCTCATATTTTTCCTTCCTTTCTCCAGCTCTAGACACCTGATTTTTCAGGAGTCCTACCAGACTTTAAACCAGTCCCCTTTTTTTAAGTGAAATGCCTCTGACTAATTAGAAACATCTGCAGATAAGATTATCCTTACCAGCTACTCTCCTATATGTGTAAACTGAAGGTAAAAGACAAATACTCTTCTCTTGAGAGTCAATAGAACCCCAAAGTAAGAAAGACAGAAAATCAATAAGGCTATAGAAGACCTGAACAATACAGTCAACCAACTTGGTCTTATTAGCATTTACAGAGCACCCCCCCCCCCAGCTATGGTCCGATACATATTCTTCTCAAACCCACAGGGAACATTCACCAAGATAAATCATATTTCTAGGTCATTATATACACTTTAATGAAATAAAGAAGTTGAGTCATACAGCAAATGAATAAAATAGGAATCAGTGACAAAAATATAATCTGGAAAAATATTCTAAATAGTTGGAAACAAAATAAGACACTACTAAATAACTCAAGAGAGGATGTCTCCAGTGAGATGAGAAATCTTTTGAATTGAATTAAAATGAAAATATACCAAAATTGGGAGATGCTTATGTGAAAAAAGAAGGATGTTCTGAAATTAGATAATGGTAATGGCTTCACAACTTCAAGAATATACTAAAAACCACTGAATTGCACATTAGAAATGTGAATTTTCTAGTATGTTAATTGTGCCTCAAGCTTTTTTAAAAAGAAAAGTTTCTAATCAAAATTCCATTCTCCTGCCCAGAGAAACTAAAAATAGAAGTGCAAATTAAGCCCATAGCAAGCAGAAGGGAAAAAAATAATAAAGGCAAGAGCAGAAATCACTAAAATTATACGCAGTAAAACAAAAAGAAAATTCAATGAAATCAATAACTGGTTGTTTTATTGAAAGATTGATAAAATTCCTAAACCTCTAGCTAAAAGGCCAAGAAGGAAACAAAAAAAAGAATTACTAATATCTGGAATGAAATAAGGATACTACTACAGAGCCTACAGATGCAGGAGAATAAAGAAACAGTAACAATTCCTCGCCTGTTGTGTTAGTTCTCTATTGCTACATTAACAATTCCCACCAATGCTGAGGTCTAAAAGAGTACACATGCTGGAGGGTAAGTGAGTCCTGGGCTATTGGACCCAGAGAGCAAAGAGGACTGGGCTGATGTATTATAATGAGGCCACCTTATTTAACCTACTCATAACAACTAGACACGAAACTATTTACATGTTTGGGGTTTTTTTTTCAACTTTTTTTGTCTTTTATGTGTCTATTTAAGACAGGCAGAATAAACAAGCCCAAGGAGACAGCAACAGACTGGTGGTTGGGGGTGAGCGGTAGGGCAGGTATAGGAGGGGGAGGGGAGGGGGTGGGAAGAGGCAAGGGGTGAGCCCAAAGGGGAAAACAAGGGAACTAAACAAATGAAGAGGGTGTAGTGTTCCTGGTCGTATTTTATTACCTGAAATATATCTGACAGTAACTATGGAAAGGTGAACAGTGGATAATCATGCTGGTGGGGCAGGAAGAAAGAAAAAGTGGAAGGTAGAAGAAGAAAGTAAAAATTATATAGAGAGATATAAACATAGATATGTAAATATACAAAGATAGGTGTATTTTGTGTGTGTCAAACACACAATAAGGAAGCAGATGGACTTTGAGCCTCTACTCAGATCTTACCTCAATACAAGAACGGCTTGTTCTAATAATTTGGCACTATATCATGCTCACCTTCCCGTCAAGATCACTGAAGTCAAAATGGGTGCATAAGCAAATGTGGTGAAGAAAGCAGATGGTGCCCAGCTATTAAATGATATTGCGTCTGCGGTCTTAAAGGCTTGAAATTAAACAAATGGCCACCTAGCAGGAATGCAACAAAGCCCACATGGAAGAAGCACACTAGCCTTGTGATCACGAGATGTCGGGAAAAAACAACAAGCATTCAAATAGAAGTGAAGTCACGTGGACAAAGTGGAGGCCTCAAACCCACCTGAAGATAACAGGACAGCCCCTCACAGAAGAGCCACACAGAAAGGATGTTAAGTCCAGAATGCGGGATTGTACCAATGAAACACACAGCTATCCCCTAGTTATTTAATGTTTCTTCCCCTCACTATTATGGTCCTTGTCTTACCTCATTAACCTAGTTAAACTTGAGTATGTGCGTGTGTATAATTAAGATCATGTGATGCATGAAAGCCAAGATAGATTCAGAAAGAGTAATGGGAGAAATGATTCCCTGAGGGTATGGGAAAGGGGGAGAAGGGGGACCTGAAAGCAATGATGACTGTATAATCCCACTTGAGGGGAACAAATAACAGAATTGTAGGCGCATAGATATATTGGATGGTATAAGTCACAGATGACAATAAGAATTTATAACATATATGACAATAAGGGCTCCGCGGAGATAGGGTGGGTGAGAGAGAGTAAAGGGGCACAGATATTATGGAGTGTAAGAAGAATGGAAATGTTTTGAAACTGATGGTGGCAACAATTGTATAAGCATGCTTGATCTAACTGGCTTACAAATGGTTACATCTGCAAGAGCTCCCAACAAAATGATTTCAGAAGAAAAAATTAACACGAGAGCAGTGGCTGAAAGCAATGTACACATTAGTTATCCCACACTTTTTGTGGGTTAGGGGTTGATACATAGTTTAGCTGGGTGCTATATTTAGAGTCTTATAAGGCTTCAGTTAAGGTGTTGGTTGGGTTGGGTTCTCATCTGCAGGTTTGACTAGTACATCAGGCAAAATAATGGCCCCTCACAAAATTACTCACATCCTAGTACCCAGAAACTATGAATACCTTTTTTTTTAATTTAATCATTTTATGGGGGGGCTCATACAACTCTTATCACAATCCATCCATCCATCCATGTGTCAAGCTCATTGTACACTTGTTGATATCATCATTCTCAAAACATTTGCTCTCTACTTGAGTCCTTGGATGATACCTTACATAGCAAAGGGGACTTTACAGATGTGATTAAACTAACAAACTTTAAAAGCCATATGAAGATTACCCCCGGTTATCTGAGTGAGCCCAGCATAACCAACAAGGGGCCTTAGAAGGGAAGGAGGGAGGCAGGAGAGTCGGGGAAAGAGTCTAGCAAGAGAGTAAGAGATTAGTAGAGTGTACTGTGAGAAAGAGTCAACCAGCCACTGGTGGCTCTGAAGATGAAGGAAGGGGTTCTCAACCTTCCTAATGCCGTGATCCTTTAACACAGTTCCTCATGTTGTGGTGACCCCGAATCATTGCTACTTAATAACTGTAAGTTTGCCACTGTGATGAATCAGGCGACCCCTGTGAAAGGGTCGTTCGACCCCCAAAGGGGTTGTGACCCACAGGTTGAGAACCACTGTAGAAGATAGAAACTAATAGATTCCATACCAGAACTTCTAGAAGGAATTTAGCCCAGCCAATGACTTGATTTTGCCTTACTTGGGGTTCCAGTATAGTAAAATAAAAATAAATCTGTATTTATTTAAGTCATTAAGTAGCAATAGGGGAAATATATAGGTGGGGGAAAATTTGCCTGCAAGTTCACTCAGGTTCTTGGCAGAATTCATGTATTTTCAGCGATAAGTCTGGAAGCCTTAGGTTCCTGCTGGGTTGGGGCTGAAGTTTGCCCTCAGCTCCTACAGGCTCCTTGACCTTATTAGAAGCATCAACAAAAAGCCTACAGCTAACATCATACTTAAGGTTAAAAAGCTGAATGTGTGTCCCCTATCATCAAATGTCTGCTCTCATTACTTCTATTAAATATCATGCTGGGAATCCTAGCCAGTGCAGTAAGGGGAAAAAAAGTATACGGATTATAAAGTATTAAGTAAAACTGTCACTATTTTCAGACAACACAGTTGCCTGAATAGAAAATGCAAAGGAATTTAAAAGAACTCCTAGAACTAATGTATATAAGCTTAAGTTTCAGAAGACAAGGCTAGTATAAACTGGAAATAAACTATTGGAAATTAGGACTATAAACATTTTACAACTTACAGTAGCACCAGAAAAATTACTCAGGTATAAAGATAACAAAACATAAAAAAGGGTGGGGGAGTCGCGGGTAAAAAAAAAGATAACAAACATGTCACAATCTACATGCCACAAACTATAAAATACTAAGAATTCAGACCTAAAAAACGGAGAGAAATATCGCAGATTTTCCCTCAAACCAAAGATTTAATACAAAACAGTATAGCCTCTGTGGAAAGAGTTTGGCAGTTCTTCAAAGAGCTGAACATAGAGCTACCACAGGCCTCGGTGATTCTCCTCCTAGGAATGTAAAAGACACAGACAAGCACATACACACCGATGCTCATTGCAGCACTATTGACTATTAATGATCGTCCAAAGGTGGAAAGACGTAAAACGCCCATCAGATGAATGTGCAGACAAAATGGGGTCCACACCTACAGTAGAATACTACTCAGTCAGGAAGAGGAACAAAGTCCTGAGAGATACTACAACACGGATGAACTTCGGAAACATCACATTGTGTGAAGCAAATCAACCACAAAGGATAAATACTGCATGGCCTCACTCATACGAAATCTCTAGATTAGGTCAAGTTTATTAGTGGTTATCAAGGGTAGAAGGGAGGAAGAAAGGGGAGTACTTGCTTTAGAAAAATAAAAGATTTAATGCAATTCCAATTAAAATGCCAATAGGATTCGTTTTCCTTGTGCAAATCAAGCTGACTCTAAAATTGACACAGAAGAGCAGAAGCACTAGAACCAGAGCTGTGGGCAACTCTGATCCCCAGTTTCCTTGGCCATCATCCTTTTGGAAGCAGATCCCCAGAGCTTGTCCCTGCAATCTGCTGGGTGGATTTGAACTGCTAACTTTTACGTTACTGTTTGCTGTTGGATGCCGTCACGTTGGTCCCAACTTATAGCAACCCAACATAGAACAAAATACCGTCTAGATCTGTGCCGTGCTCACACCTGTCTCTGTTGGAGCCCATTGCTGCAGCCAATCCGCATCGTCCAGGGCTTCTCTTTCTCGCTGTCTTCCCCATCACCAAGCTTGATGTCCTTTTCCCAGGACTAGTCTCTCGTGATAACAGCTCCAAAGGATGTCAGGTGACGTCCCGCCATTCTTGGTTTCGGGGAGCGTTCTGGCTGTAGTTGTTTCAAGACAGTCCTGTTTGTTCATTTGGCAGCGTGGTACTTCCAATCTTCTTCGCCAGCGCCGCGCGAGTTGAGCATAAACCACTTTCACCACCCAGAGACACGACAAAGGAGCCAGAAGACCCAAGACAATTTTGAAAGAGAAGAACAAAATTAGAAGACTAACATGACCTTATGTTAAGACGCCTATAAAGCTACGTTGGAGTCCTCTTGGGTGGTTCAGGCACCAGAGTGCTAACAGAAGGGCTACCAGTTTGCAGCCCCCAGGGACCATCAGAAGAAATCAGTCACTGACAATCCTATGCGACAGTTCTACTCTGATACACACAGAGCTGACCCAGTGGAGCTGGAAGTAAAGCTACACTAATGAAGACAATATGGCATGGGTAAAGAATAAAGAAGTAGCTCAGTGGATCAGAGAGTTCCAGAAAAGACCCCCACAGAAATGGCCCAATGACTCTTAGAAACCACATAATTAACAAAGGGCTTGTATGCAGAAAATATAGAAAATTCTCAAAACTCAATCATCAGAAGACAAGCTGTTTCTTTAAATGGGCAAAAGGCTTTGGGCAGACATAACATAAAAGTTAACTGGAGGGACTTCCACTAAGATGGCTGACTAGACAGACACACTGCACAAACCCTCTAAGACAGACACACAGAGACCAAGTGAAATACAGGAAAGAAGGTCCTGGAACCCTGAGCGTTAGTGGAAAGGATGAAGGCGGGGCACAAAGCTGAACAGAAGCGGCAAGAGAAAAGAGGGATGGGTGACGTGTCAGCTAGCGTGAGGCACCTCAGCCGTCTTGGACTGTGGCAAGCAGCACCCTACTGGAACAGAGGCCTGACAATACAAACGCACACCAGTGGCTGGCAACGAGGGCATGGGATCCTCTCGGGCTCCCTATACCCTCCTGGTGACCCAAAACGTGGCCAGATTCCACCCTCAATCACTAAGCTGTCAGGGACGCGCTTGGCTCTGTACAACTCCTGCTCTCTGCCTGAAGTCAAAGCCAGGCCCTCATGAACCAGGCTCCTCGTCCACCATCTGTAAGCTCGGGGATTCAACTTCATCAGACAGCAGAACACCCCGTGCCAGATACCTGGCCACCCTGCACAGAACACCCCATGCCAAATACCTGGCCACCCTGCAAAGGGAAGAACTCTTTCCTTTGCCAGCTGTGCCCTAACCCCAGCTATCCTTGGGGGCCCAATAGAATTCCTCCTAAGGACAAGCAATCTAACCTCAAACACCCTCTGAGATAGCACAAACTACTTCCAGGTCACCGACCCCAGACAACATCTAGGGTGGCAGTAACTCCATCTAGGACCAGGCACCCCACTCCCTCACTCTTGGAGCGCCTTGGTAAGCAGAGGTATAACCCATGCAAGGTCTCCTGCCCCCCACAGTAAAATACAAAGACACCCCACCACAGTGCCTCGGAGGCAACAATTTCAGTTCACACAAAGAAGCAAAGCAGAGTGGTTCCAACAAGTGACCAAAATCCAAAGGCCAGACAACTTCTGAGAAATCGATGACATTGAAACTCCCTGATAATGGTTTCAAAAGGATGATATTTAGGTGTTTGAACAGGATTGAGATTGAGATCAGGAAAGCTGCAGTCAAAATCAAGGAAAATATTCAAAATAAAAAACTTAAGAATCAGGAAAACACTACAAGAACAAACTGACAAAACAGAAGAAAAATCAGAAACAATACAAAAGCCGCAAATAGAAATCCAGAAGACTAATACAAAGCTTTCATAAATAGATAATGCATTGAACGAGCAAAGGAGCTGAACTGAATCAATGAAAGGCCAAATCTGTCCATTTGAAGACAAATCTCTAAATACTAGCCTGCCAGAGGAACAATCAGAAAAACAAAAGAAAAAAAATGAAGAAAGTATAGGAATTATGTAGGACACCATCAAGAATACCTTACATTTGACTGGAATTCCACAACATAAAAATGGTGGGGGTTTTTTAATGCAGAGTAGGCCAAAACAAGGCCAGAGGTCAACAGTGGAACAGATTATACGTTTAGACTGTAAGTTCAGGTTGAAGTTGAAGATAATTCAAACAAAGCCACGAAAGCCAAAAGATGACCTTGCGTATGTTCTACCTGAATTTTATAAAAAAAATAATTCAAGCATAGATCTGACACATTGAATACAAATGACAGAAGACCAGACAAGCTGTGGGGTATCATCAAGAAGATCATACATGAGGAAGCTGATGGTGCCTGGCTATCAAAAGATATAGCATCTACGGTCTTAAAGGTTTGAAGGTAAACAAGCGGCCATCTAGCTCAGAAGCAACAAAGCCCACACAGAAGCACACCAGTCTGTGTGATCACGAGGTGCCGAAGGGATCAGTTATCAGACATCAAAGAACAAAAAAATCATATCATTGTGTGCTTACCTCCCCAATATGATTGCTGAAGACAAAGCTGGTGCGTAAGCAAATGTGGTGAAGAAAGTTGATGGTGCCTGGCTATCAAAAGATATAGCATCTGGAGTCTTAAAGGCTTGAAGGTAAACAAGCAGCCATCTAGCTCAAAAGCAACAAAGCCCACATGGAAGAAGCACACCAGCCTGTGTGATCATGAGGTTTTGTAGAGATCAGGTATCAGGCATCAAAGAACTAAATGTCAAATCATTGTGAAAGAGGGGGAATGCAGATTGGGGACTCAAGACCCATCTGTAGGCAACTGGACATCCCCTTATAGAAGGGTCGCGGGGAGGAGACAAACCAGTCAGGGTGCAATGTAGCAATGATGAAACACAACTTTCCTCCAGTTCCTAAGTGCTCCCTCACCCCCCCCCCACTATCATGATCCCAATTCTACCTTACAAATCTGGCTAGACCAGAGGATGTACACTGGTACAGATAGGAACTGGAAACACAGGGAATCCAGGACAGATGACCCCTTCAGGATCAGTGCTGAGAGTGGCGATACTGGGAGGGTTGAGGGAAGGTGGAGTAGAAGGGGGAAACCAATTATAAAGATCCACATACAACCTCCTCCCTGGGGGGGATGGACAACAGGAAAGTGAGTGAAGGGAGATATCAGACAGTGTAAGATATGACAAAATAATAAAAATGTATAAATTATCAAGAGTTCATGAGGGAGCGGGGAGGGAGGGGGAAAATGAGGAGCTGATGCCAGGGGCTTACATGGAGAGCAATTGTTTTGAGAATGTTGAGGACAACAAATGTACAAATGAACTTTACACAATTGATATATGTATGGATTGTGATAAGAGTTGTATGAGCCCCCAATAAAATGATTTCTTAAAATAGAACATCGTTCATAAAGAAAGGCACCATTGAAGGAGCCAATAATCAACATAAGGAGGAGGATTACCTTGTCCTGTGAGGCTTGAGGAAAGGAGAAAAATATGAGTAAATACAAATAAAACTTAAATACACTTTTTAGGATAAAGAAAGATTTCCAAACAGTAACCCATGAACTTTTAAATGAAATCTGTGATTCTTTGATGTTTATCATACCAGTCTTAGCTTCAAGATAATCAAATGCCAATCCTAATAAATCAGCAGCCCCGGGCATATGCTTCTTGGGCAGAAGGGGTATTAAAAGTTTGTTGCCATGAAGATATAAGCTCTGATTAGATGTAATATCAGTTTAGCTGTTTGTTACATCAGGAAATTCCAATTAGCCCGATTCCTCATCTGAACAGTTTGATGGCCTCAGTTAAACCCTGGACAGAAGGCCATTAAGATCCCTTCAAGTATAAGCACTAGAAACCCACAAACAGGCTGAAGTATGAGGACGAGAGATAGCTGGAAGAGGCAAACAGCAAGGATTCGTGAATCATGGATCCATGCAGCTCTGTGGTCTGAGCAGCAGGAGGGAGCGGGTCTTCTCTCCAGGACACATTCTCACCAATTCCTAGGTTCTGTGCTGCTTCATCCTGAGTTTCGAGTTTCTCAGAGAGAGACTCTGACCAGACCAATTTTAGTTGGACGTCTGCCTCCGAATCAATTGGCAGCAACCAAGGACCATGTTGTATAAGTCTGAGAAGGCCACCAGGGCCTTGTCGCCGAGCAGTGGCGCCATCCACAGAGAAGGGGGGATGGAGTGTAGGCTGAGTAACCACCTCAAGAGGCAATCAAGCACAGATGTTTGCACGGATTCTCTTCTCCATGAGGCAACATCCGGATAGGACAAGGATAAAGCCTGGTTCAAAGGAATTCTGATTCTTTTTCCTCCATCAAGCCCATTGTTGTTGCATCAATTCCAATTCAGCAGTTCAAACTCACCAGCAGCTCCTCAGGAGAAAGATGAGGCTCTCTACTCTCATAAATGCATACAGCCTTGTAAACTTACAGAGGATCCCTCTGAGTCAGATCAACTCCGTGGCAATGCGGGTTTGGGTATGGAGCCTAAATAAGGGTTCCTGGCTGACAGTAATTAAGCTAACAGAAAGACCAATGGTTCAAATCCCCCAGCTACGCCGCAGGAAAGAAGATGTGGGCATCTGTTTCTCTATAGATTACAGACTGTAAATCCTATGGGGCAGTTTTACTCTATCTTCTAGAACCACTATAAGTCAGAATCAAATCAATGACAATGAATTTGGCTTTTGAGCATAACTTGTTTTCTGTCTTGTAGTCAATAGATGCTTGTCTCCATGCTGAGATTATAGCTCCTTTAGGTAAGGTACTGTTTTACTCTTATTTGTACCCTTTCTAATACTCTACTGATAGGGACCCTGGTGGCATAGTGGTTATGCATTGGTCTGCTAACCAAAAGGTCAGCAGTTCAAGGTCAGTGGCCACCAGCCACCCAATGGGAGAAAGATGAGGCTTTTTAGTTCCATGAAAAGTTACACTCTCAGAAACCCAAAGAGGCAGTGAAGCAACTCAGGGGCAGTAAATACTCAGCTCAATGGCCTGACACAGTATAGGGACACAATTCACATTTTTTGAATGAAGGAATTGATTCAAAGAGAATTCTATGACGCTAATATACAGATTCCTTTTCTATATAAGTTTGTCAAACAGCTTAGAAATAAAACATGCACTAAAAGCACTTCCAAGAATCTGCTTTCAGAATTATTGGTATGACCGGATACTTGTGCCTCTGTGTACCATTGAGGCTGCTGGAACTTGTGCCTCGACGTCAACTCTACACTGCTGCACTTGCGAATCCTGGGCTTGGGTTCGCCTGTTAGATCTCTTTCTTCTCTTCCTGACCCTCCTTCTCCTTCCAGAAGCCAGTCCCCTCCCAATTCTGCCGCCAGTGCAAGAGGCTCAGAGCAACTTTATGACCTTACTAAGTTATTGATGCATCTGACGTCATCTCCAGTGTTGGTGCACACATCTAGTAAAGGTGACTAAAAAACACTTCAACAAAATAAAAATAAATAAATTCATTAAAAATGTGAAGAAAAAAAGAATTATTGGTATGATAAAATTCTAAGAACTCGGGTGACACACCGGCACCCCCCACACCAGCCTGTGTGGAAAGCTGCTCTTTAATGTTCGTTTCTCAACAAACAAAAAAAGAGCTCCTGAGAAAGAAGTACTAATTTTAGAAATACATATATTAAGAGTGACAGGTTCTCACCTCTCTCCTCTCTCAATGCTCCAAGCACCTTGTTCTAACTCTTAATTATATAGCACCTGATTAAATAGACAAGCAGCCCTGGTGATCTAGTGGGTCACTCTTGGGCTAAGCACAAGGTCAGTGGTTTGAACCCACTATCCTCTGAGAGGGGTGAAGCTGTCTGCTCTTCTAAAGATTTAAAGTCTCAGAAACCCAAAGGAGCCCTTCTGCTCTAGCCTATACGGTTGTGAGAAACCGGACATGGCATGCCAGTGAGTTTGATTTGGGTTTATATGTCAAGCGTTTAGAATAGACCTAGTGTTTTGTTTAGTGGTGACAGAATGAACACAAGTCGTATAAACCCAAAAGAGCCCTTGAGGTGATTTGAGTCCAATTCATAGTGAGCCTATAGGATAGAGCCCAGGGAATGGCTGGTGGGTTTGAACCACTGACCTTCCTTCAGATTGGCAGCTGAGCTCTTGGCCACGTGGCCCTCCACGGTCACCTTATATTCCCTATTGGTTAAGTCCCATGATGAATGACTTTCTCTGTTTCTCCCACAGCACTTAGCACGGTGTGTAATAAATACTAGACGCTCAAAAATGACATGAAATTGAAGGCACAGGAAATGAAGGTATGTTTAAAAAGTGAATTCAATTAGTTCAAATGAGTGGGTTCCCAGCATGTTGTTTGCATGTCTTCGGGTATTGCTTTATATTTCCTCGTTAGGTGCGTTATGACCTGTTCTTGTTCGAGCCCCCCCTCAAAGCATCCAGCCTGGTCGGTCAGGTGCGGCACTGGTCACAGCCCTCGGAGCGGAGGGCCGCCTGACAAGCTCACTGTTTGAATAGTTGGAGGCTGCGGTCGCTGCAGCAAAAGTGGCTTGTGTTATTAGCTTGGCTGCTGAGGATGGAAGACCAATAGTTTTTTAAACAGAGCGCAGGGAGGGTAGGGACCGCCAAGTGGACGCTGGAGCCCGGCGGGATACTGCAAAGGTGGGCGCCCTAATGCCACGGCCAAAGGTCCGGGAGCGGGGAGCGGGGTGGTGGGAGAAAGAAGGAGGCCCCGTTCCCGGGCCAAAGAGTCACTCTCGCCCCAGGCAGGTACCCTACCACGCAGACCCCACCGGGGCTGCCTTCGCTCCGGCGCTGCCAACCCCCTCGTGTCTTGGGCCACCTCCTCCGGACGCCACTGACCTTGCTGCGCGCGGGCGGGCGGGCGGGCTGGCGCAGTCCCCACGCCGCAGTGCCGGGCGCTGGCGGGGACGCCCACTGGCACCCCCGCGGGCAACTGGTGGGAGGCGGAGGCCGAGCCCCGCCCGCGCGCAGAGCCCCCTGCCCGGCGCCCCGGGCCGCGGGGCGGGGCGTGGAGGAGAGGGGCGGGGCCGCGCGGAGGGGCGGGGCCGCGGGGCGGGGCGGGCGCCCACCGGCCCGGGGCGGGTGTCAGGCGCGGGCGCGCGCCGCAGTCGCGCGCGGCAGGGGGCGGGGAGGGTGGGTGTGCTCCGGGCGCGCGCGCCGCCGCCGCCTCAGCCTGCCGCGCCGCCCGCGCCGCCTGCTCCCGGCGCTCTGCCCCAGCACGCCGGCCCGCGAGCGGCCGAGGGTGGCCCGGGCCCTCGCGGGAGAGCCCGCCAGCCGCGGACCCGCGTCCGGCACCCGGACGGTCCCGGTAAGCGGGGGCGGGGGCGACAGGGACCTGGCGGGCGTCCCAAGGGGCGGGGCTGCGGGCGGCCCACGGGGGACTCCGAGGTGTTTGTGTGGGAGCCGCCCCCAAGGTGGCCTCGGTGTCGGAGATGGAGCCTGAGCGGCCGCTTGAGAAAGGAGTCCCTGAGGGGGCGTGGGGAGCCGCCCCCTTGCAGCACCCCTGTGTGCGGGAGCCTCCCCAAGACTCCCCGCGCCTAGGGGTCCCAGTGGAACCACAGTCAAAAGGGAGTCCGACTTGCGTCTGTGGAAGACCTTAGTGGCACCCCGAGCGCAGTGGGGATGACCCCCCAGGAAAGACCCCTTTCCTAAAAGAGGACCCTGCACTGCGCCCTAGAACTGCCCAAGGACCAGCATATTAGGGAGAGGGATCCTGCAGGGGTGCCCTTATGCACGAAGACTCTGGCCTTCACCCCCTGTGGTCTCACTTGTGAGCCCCCACCCCCATGGTGGAGAGTGGGGGGCCCCTGTGTGCCTATCACCTTTGCCTGTTGCCTCCTGTTAGGATGTCTTTGCACCCTGGTTACCCCCAAGCCGGTTTGGTGCATGCAAAAAATGCAATAAGAGCTCAGCTTCCAAGAGAGGGGCAGGACCAGAGAGACCTCTGAGGCCGGGCAGGAGATGGGAGGCCCTGGGTGCCACTGGCCGGAAGGAAGCCGTGGAATCAGGTGCTACCACTGAGGCTGGCAGGTCTTGGAAGAGAAAGGCCTTGGAAGGGAGAAAGGATGGGTAGGACTGGGGAGCACCAGCGTGCCAGCCAGGTATACGATTAACCATCTCATACAACCCTTCCAGCAGCCTTGGGAGAGTGCTTCTTTGGAGCATTAGGAACCGCAGCCTGGGAGCCTAAGTGATTCGCCCAAGGTCACAAAGCATAGAATGGTGACTGTTTGGGGGGATTTTATTTGGGAAGGATTATTAAGGGGAGACGGAAGCAATGGACGTTTGTTGATAGGTTGCATGACGGTGCCAACAGAGGGCTTGAGGAATGCTAGCTGCTCAGTAGCTGTGATGATTAAACAAATGGCTGAGGACCAGGGCTTGAGGAATTGACTTCCACCGAATCCCCAGATTTCAGGGTGTGGCTCTCATGCTTGGCAGCCCCGCTGTCATACTGCCTTGGGGTGGATCTTGACCTAATTGGGCCTGGAAGAGGGCTCTGGATGTGGGCTTTGCCCACGATTTGCTCTGGGGAACCAGGGGGAAGCTTCAGGAAATGCAGTCTCCTGAGGCCACACTCTCTGCTGCAGAGTCCTTGAAGGGGGGAGGGAAGGGGAGGGTAGGATCACACGCTCCTTGTGGCCCTTTCACTGTGCACCAGCAAGCATTGGTCCTGACACTCCTCAGAAGGCTCTTTGGCCTCCAGTGCTTCTGCATGAAGAGGGCAGTAAACACACAGAGCCAAGGAATGCTTATTGGGAGGTGTTTGTCCAGGGGGGAGTGGGGAGGGTACAAAGGTTCTGCATCTATGCTTGCTGCGCCCCCCAACCCCCAACGCCTGGATCTGGTAGCAGTTTCATTCTAGCTGAATCCCAAGGATGTGACTCTGAGCTCAAGGATAGATAGACTCGTGTCACTTATTGTCCAGAATGGAGTGGTGAGGGGTTAAGCCATGGAATTCTCCAGAGAGCAGTTCAGGCAAGATTTTCTTCCCTTCTTCCACACCATCAAATCGAGTGACAGCTTTCTTTAATAGAAGTGGCTTCCTTGGGCTCCTGGGCTTTCACAGTGAGGAGAGACCAAGCAAGTGAGAAAACCGAACAAACTGTCTTACCACTTCTTAGGTGTTGGGTTTTTGTTGCTGTTTTTAACTCATTGATGGCTGCCCGAAGCATGGGTGTGGCACTTCATGCACAGCTTAAAGGAGGACATTCTGAAAATTGCTTATAGTGAGTACTCCTCCCCTGGCAAAGTTGTGTAGAATGCTGTCAGTTCGAACCCTTTAGTTAAAAGTCATCGGGCATTTTTGAGAAAACCGGGAGCAGCATACCTTCAAATCATATCATCTTTGCTCCAATTCCGATATTTTGGGTTGTAGGTTTATTCATTAATTGATATTTAACAGAGTGCTCTTGGCTTCATATCTACTTAAGGTCCTGGAAAAGCCACCTGGTAGAGCAGATGCTCCCCAAATCTTGGACCTTGGATATAACCTCCTCAATCCTCCAGCACTGGGTGAACATTAACATTGTGAAAATCTGAAGAATCATGCCTAACTCCCGCTATTACAAAAAGGAGTCTGTGACTCAAATCACTCCAGATGGGCCTAAGAACGTTACCAGGTCTTAGGGGTAGGGGTGAGCGTGGGCTGGCGAGGGGAGGAGGATTTCCAAAGGGAAATGAAACGGTAGGGAATGGATCCCCTCAGGTTCATTTGAGCATCCCCAAAATGTGTCTGGATTTTACTGCCTAGATTTCTCCGTCTAATCTTCCACGTATTCTCTGGCCACATTCTTGGGATTTTCTTCCTCCCACATTTGCCAGTTTTTTTTCCTTGTTCTTCTCCTTCTTCAGATGGTGCTGCTTTTCCTCAAGCGCAGATAGGAGGACCTTCCCAGGTCCATTTCCTGCACCCCTCACATTTTGTTTCCAGTAACACACCTGTTCCTAAGTGGATCTTATTCATGCAAATAGTTCCCTTTCACTTGAGCTACAGAATCTATTATCTTCAGCCCCACATGCTTCTCCACAGCAGTGCTGTTTGGTTTCTGCTGTCTTCATTTCCCAAATTGATTTATTCGTTTCTGATGGGAAATCATTACCCGTTCCACCCCTCAATCTTAATGGCCACGTTCTGACAGGAACTGCGTATCAACTTTGGACCAAGAAACCAAGACCATCAAGGTCCAGCTGGAGACACGATTCTTTTCCCCATTATAAATTCCCACTCCATCCCCACCCCGCCTTTCCAGCAATCCCTTCAGAGACCCACATGCATTCACTGAGTGCTACCCACTTGCCAAAGCACTATGATAAATACATATGAGAGTTCTTTGTCCTTGAGGAGTTGAGTAGAATCAGCCTGCATTTCTCTAAACATCGTAAGAAACCTGAGGGAGAAATTACAGCTTTACAGAGAGCACCTACAGGAATTAATGTAGAATATTCCTTTTCCAAGGTGTCACGGAACTCAACTGCCATTGTCTGCCTCCTCGGCCAGCCACCCCCTGCCATTAACCTGCCAGACTGATTTTTCACCCATATGCTTTGAATGAAATGACCATACTCCTGGCTTCCTGTAATAAGCCGGTCCTTTAAACCATAGTTGTATGCAAATAACACGTGGGCTCTTACTTCTGCAGGCTACTCAACTCCCTCGCCCCTCAGCTTGCTGTGTGTGAGCTGAAAATCCAGTCTCGTTTGCGAAGTCCTTTTACCTCTGTGCGTTTCTATTTGGTTTGGAGAAATGTCCCATCTTGCTGCAGCCTCCTCACTTTCTCGTACTCTCACCCTGTCTTCCTGCGCCTGCTAACCAGGCTTCAGTGGCCCCAGAGGGGAAGCCCCAGGGATTTGCCACACTCAGATTCCTGTTAGGTCCCACGGCTAAGTGGCTAAGCGGCTAATTCAGTGGCCGGCCCTGGGACTTGTCAGGGCTCCCTGTGTCCTGGCATCAGGAAATCCAACGCTCTGGGTAGTGATTTTCTCCTGGGTTTTTTTTTATGGGCCCCTCCCTGAAATCCAAATACACAATTGCTCCTAACCTAATGTTTCAAGCATCCTCTCTCAAATAATTCTTTGTCCGGATGCTGTTCTTAAAGGAAAGCAGGTTTCCTTGCCTGTTTCCATCCACCACTCAGCCTGGCTTCATCCCATCTGAGCCCTGATGGGGTCCGCATATAGCTTCAGGCCTTGGCACGTGCTTTTGCCTCTTCCTGGAATGCCTTTTCTTTCCATATCCACTGAGGTAACTCCCACTCAGCTTTCAAAATTTAGCTCAAGCAACACCTTTTTTTTTTTTCTTAAATCCACCACGTATGCCCCCTACACAGGCACACACAGCATTCTCACAGGCTAAGTAAGGCTCCGTTTGTTCACGCTGCCAACAGTCATTAAGCGCCTGATCTGTGCCTGATGCGTAGTAGGCTGCATTCAACAAATATTTGTCGAGTCAAAAGACAAGGAAAGGAGGACAATTAAGGTGGAATAACTACATTAAATGGGGTTGAATCTGAGCTTTGGGGGCCCCCCGGGTAGAGAACAGAGGGTGCCTCTCTGTCTTGCTGAAAAACTCCGCTTGCTAAGTGCTATCACACTAGCCAATCACTGAGGGTGTGATGTTCCTTAACTGTTGCCCTGTTTCTGCGGGAAGTCAGCACTGTAGCTCTTAATGAAGACTCAGCCCAGGCCCCGAGAGGCCAAAGACCGTGCCACAATTGTGTTCCCCTGTATATTAGAGCTTTGTGGGCTTTCTCAGATATTAAACAACAGCGGGTCCTCCCTCACACCTTCTCCTTTCAAGCTGTAGTCACGAAGACAGTTTTACTCAACCTTCTGCTCCTTGTAAGCCCCCCAACAGAGTTCGTGTGCCGCAGGAGTGACTGTGTCTTTCTGGGTTGACGGAAGCCAGTGCTGGCCACTGGATAAACGGATAAATGGAGGGAGATGGAGGTGAACGCCAGGGAGATCCCTTGCAGGGTGTGCAGAAATGAGAGTGTGTCGACTGCCGCCAGGGTAACTAAATGGCTGGCTAGGACCAGACTCCAAGAGCAGTGGACTGAGGCACTGGATTCCTAAAGTAATAACCAGCCAGTTGGCCAGTTGGACTTTGGGGTGCCAGGATTTCCTCAGAGACCAGGAGTCTCCTGAAGAGTCTCATGGTTGGTATTGCTCTGCACAGTGCACTCAGCCTGTGCACTCTGCATTTTTAAACAGACCCTGGTTCTCTGGTTTTCCACACCCTTGTGGATGATCGCCTTCTGGGCTGAGGATCTCATACACTCGGTCAGACACATACTTCCAGGAGCCAGTGGTAGATCACTCTGAAAACGTCTACCTCGATGTGTTGATGCTGCTTGGTGCCGGATTTCTCCAGTGCAAACCCAGATTGGAAGGCACACTTTTTCAAGCTTCCTCCTCTTGCTTCTAGAACTTCTGTTCTCCTGTGGACCAGGCCATCATGCTACCGGGCACTTGCCTTTGGTAATGCTGATCTCTCTGATCATGATGGTTGGAGGAAAATGACTGAATTCCAAAATATAGTAGCTCTTCCCTGTGGTTAGAAAACCCACTCCAGATCAGTTACGTATGCTCTCCCCTCCTCTTCAGCCTCCATGTTTCCCCAAAGAGTGGATGTGAAGAGCAGGCATAGTTGCTCAAAGTGAGTTGTGAAGATCTGGTTGGATCCGTTCCTCTGCAGGAAGGGAGGGTGTGAACACTGATCTCAAATAAACTGTGTTGCCCGGTACTTGCTACAGCATTCATTCAACAAAGATGTACAGGCCATCTCTGTGGAAGGCGGTGAAAAACCGGGGTTCCTCTTCAACCCTTTTGCCTTTGGTGGTTTTTCCCTGTCCCTGCATTCAGAGGTTTCCCTTTACCTTCTTGCTGCCGAGGGAAAAGCTTTCCTCCCCTCCAATGTCAGCGGCTTTGAGCCTTTTCCAAATAGCTGCCATTCCCGTGTCGAGAACCACGCGAAAGCAAGGAAGTGCACTTCACATTTAAGCTACAGGGAGAGGCAACTGAGCTCCTAGGAGGGTCGCCCCCCAGACTCTCCACAGCTGAGAGAGCGTGTTGGAGAAGAGAGGCCTCACTGCCTGCCCCCGTCGTGTTCCTCTCTCCAGCTATGGCTGTGGAGCTGCCTCCTCCCCTTCTCCAACCCCTTCCCCAGGGGTGTGTGCAGGACCTCATAAGCAAAGTAAGCAAGGGTTGACGTGTGCTTACTTAATAATCTGTGGTAAACCGTTGCAAATGGGTTTTGATGTGATGGGAAAAATGAACTGTTCACTCCAGATCAGTAAGTAAACACAGGTAAGCACATACTTGCCTTGCTTACCGGTACTCTGGCCCTGTCGGGGATTATAAATTTGAGGACAGGCTTGCTTTGGTTCTGTAAGAAGGTGCCACACCTAGCAGCAGAACCTTTGCTGTTGTGGGGAGATGGGGAATTGTTCACTAGCAGCTAGTAAGCTAGCACCAGTCCACCCATGCTTCCCTCGTTTACCTGGTGCGATGTGGCTTTGCCGTTATACATCATCTGTCTGTCTTGTAAGAGGTGCTCTGCAGAGAATTGGGTGTGTCTTGCACGCACACATTCCAGGCTGCCTACATATGTCTCACTGCCTGATAGCCATCTCATGCCCGGAGGAAGATTCTAGTTGTCATCTGTTTTCACTTCCTTCCATTCATCCAGTCAGATGTCTGTCCTACCTTATATCCATCCCTCTGCTACATACCACCATCTGCTTGTGGCCCTTCAGCTTTTTCCAAGCCTTCCCCTAGCTACCAG
Source organism: Tenrec ecaudatus (assembly GCF_050624435.1). Classification (NCBI taxonomy): domain Eukaryota; kingdom Metazoa; phylum Chordata; class Mammalia; order Afrosoricida; family Tenrecidae; genus Tenrec; species Tenrec ecaudatus. The sequence continues at coordinate 32,316,006 of NC_134539.1, forward strand.
AAACTCTCTGAAAGTCACGTCTGTCTCAGTATGACATCCTTTCATCCCTTTTCATCCTTGTTAGAGAGGCAGAAAACCCAACTCCACCCACCGGCAAAAGAAGCAACCATTAGTTGTGATTTGCAGCACCGAGGTGATTTGATTTCTTTTAACTCACTCTGCTTCTGGGACTCCTCCCTGCCTGGGGAGAGGTCGGGTGTTTTCTCACCAGGCATCGCATTTGCCCCTAGCTAATCACTGCCACTTGTGTCTCAAAAAAGCCGACTTGCTCGCATTAATGCCCTGCAGGTGCGCATCTTGGGTACTTGAGCACTCTTGATTTTAATCAGTCTGTCTTTCGCATATGAGGGGCCTTCAACAGTTCATGGAAATTGGAATTCAAAGATAATGGAATTTTTCCATGAACTTTTGGAAGCCCTTCATACAAAGTCGATCCTCTCCCACTAAATATTAAGGATTTTCACCTTGTCTGGTGTGCCCTCACAGTTAATTCTCAGAATCAAAGCCATCAATCCAAACTGATCTGGAGTCTTATTTGGATTTTGATGTTTTCTTTTTTAGTGATTCTACTCTTGACTCTGCCCTAAGAGGTGTGAAGTGACCTAAGAAATGGGGCCAGCTCTGGAAATAGGACAGCAGCGCTCCCAGAGCCTGTGACTGCTGCTGAGGAGTGGCATTTGTTTTTATTAGTTTGTTGTGTTGCTTGCTCGTTTGCTTTTTCCAGTTTTTAGGTTCGTTCCCTTTGCTGGTGGCTGTCAGCCTGCGTTTTCAGAACCGTCCTCTAGTCACAAGCTCCCAGCACCATGATAACGACCTCGTTAGTGCTGGAGATTAGCTTGTGGTACTTCCTGTTGTTATAACAGAGACTAGGTTGTAGCAGGACTGTAGTCCTGTGGCTAGTGAGCTAACACACGATTAGTCGATTCATTTGTAGAGTAACTTTCCTAATTGCCAGTCACTGTTCAATAATTCATATGATATGATCGGAGTCAACAAGAACCCTTAATATAGCATGCCACTGATTTTCCTCCATTGGATCATACTAGAAAGAGTGAATTTAGTGTAGAGATGTCTAAATAGGTGTCTCAACTTTCCCCCCAGCTTGTGCGCCTTTCTTATAAACTTAAAAATTGTGACTACCCCTAATATTCTAACGGAGCGTGTTGTTGGTAGACATCAGGTCGATTCTGCCTCCCAACAACCCGATGAGTACAGAGTAGAGAGACTCCACAGAGTTCTCCAGGCTCTGACCTTTTGGAAACAGATCGCCAGGCCGTCTCCACGGCACCTCAGGATGCATTTGAACCACCAGCCTTTCTGCCAGTCATCAAAAGTTTCCAATTCACTCTACTTAAGTTACCTCTGAGCTAGTAATTTCTATATATCCCTAAGAACCAAGAAGATCAGGTTAAGCTTTGCTCTTTTTCAGTCTTGTTGCCAAAAGAAAGCAATGACTAAATATTGTTTTCCAAATAGAAAAGTATATTTTAATTGATTTGCCTTTTCTATCTTAATTTCTTACTCTCCTCTTAGAGCTTCTTACCTGGGAAACAGTGGAATTACTCATCCTTGTTTAAATCTTTGCATTCATGCTAGATTCAATCAGTTTTTTCTCCCTCATTTCCCCCAAACCACTTTTACTTGCACAATTAATTACATGCACCATGCTGTCCAACCAAGACTACCATCCATCTACCAGTGTCCATCACTGTTCATAGGAACTCAGTGCCCATGAAGCAACAACTGCCCAACCACTCACAAAATCTGTTTCTCTGCATTTGCCCATTATAGAAATTTCTGATGATATAGTATTTATCTTTTTGTGTCTGACTTATTTTACTCGGTATATTATTGTGCCCATTGGAACAGCAGTCCAGAAGTCAAATGATGTATCGTGTTGAACAAATCTGCAAAAGACCTCTTTGAAGTGTGAAAAAGCAAAGATGTCGCCGTAAGGACTCAGCCGTGGTATTTTTCCGTATGTGCATGCAGAAGGTGGACAGGGAGCGAGGAAGGCTGACGGAAAATGATTGCATTTAGATTCTAGTACTAGCAAGGAATAGTAAATGTACGATGACCTGCTAGAAGAACAAGCAAGCCTGTCTAGAAAGGAGGACAGCTGTATGCTCCTTGGAAACGAGAGTGACAAGACTGTCTCAGGAGGGACCAGCCCCTGAGAAGGACTTCATGCTTGCTGGACTAGAGGGTGACCAAAAAATCGGGAGCCCCTCAACAAAATGGACTGCCACTGTGGCTGCCAACCATGGGCCTCAAAGCAACAACAGTTGTGAGGATGGCACAGCACCAGGGCAGAGTTTCATTCTGTTGTACAAAAGCTCTTCTGTGCGTTGGCACCGAGTCCGCAGCACCTAACCATGTTTTCAAGGGCCCAGGAGGGGTAACCCAAAAGAAAACGCAATTTTTTTTCAAAGCTATTTATTTAATTTTTAACATAACATCCTTATCACCTTTGAAGTACTCTCCATTATACTTAATTCATGTGTCAAATTTGTGATTCCATTCTTGGAAACATTTTTGAAACTCATCTGTGTGCGTGGCTGACAGCACCTCCCTCCTTTGTTTTTTTTTTTCCTTCACCTCTTCTGCATCTTCAAATTGCTGTCCTTTCACGTCCCTCTTCATTTGTGGAAACAAAAACAAGTCGCACAGAGCAAGGTCAGGTAAGTAAGGTGCGTGGGGCAAGAGAGGCCAGCTGTTCTTTGCCAAAAACTGGTGCATTGAGGTGACTGCATGAACAGGTGCATTGTTGTGCTAAAACCAGCCCCCATTCTGCCACAAATCAAGCCCTTTTGGCCACACACTGTTATGCAATCTTGTAAGAACCTCTAAATAGAAAGCTTGATTAACAGTCTGACCTGGTGGAACAAACTCCAAATGCACTATCCCCCTCACATCAGCGGAGCTTTTTTTCCATTTTGGAGGGGTAACCCCCTCGTATATCTGAATTTCATTGCTCTTGATGGCTGACTAATGTTGCATTTTGCTTATCCACATCCCTGTTGATGAATATCTATATGATTTCCACCCTTTGGTTATTATGAACGGTGCCACAATGAATATTAGCGTGTACATCTCTGTGCCCCCACATTCGCATCTTTGGGGTATACTCCATTAGGAACAAACTGAGTTCTTTAAGTGGAATTTGTGACAACCCAGAACAGCCACATATAACCTAGAATAGTGCAATAAAAGTCTTGCAAAAACCCGACAGGTTTTTCCGTGATCCAAAAGCTGCACGGGCGATCATGAAGAGGAATGGTTCAGTGATTTCAGAGAAAGGGGAAATCTACATACGTTAAAAGGGCGTGTTAGAATTGCCCATCAGTGAGACGTTTATCCCTGGAAGACCGCCTGTACCCCTAGGCGGGAATTGCTGGGTCATACAGTACATCTGTGTTGCTCTTGGTAAGGAACTGCCCATTCTTTCCACAGCAACTGCACCATTTGCACTCCCACAAGCAAGAGATGACGCTCCAGTTGTCTCCATGCTCCACAACGCTGGTTGCTTCCCTTTTCCTCATCAGAGGAAGTGCTGTCTCATAGTGGTGTGGGTTTGCCTTTCCCTGCTAACTAATAATATCGAATACTTCTTCACCTTGCTGGCCCTTTGTATGTCGTCTTTGGTGAAATGTCTACTCAAGCCCTTTGTCTGTTAGGTTGCCCTTTTGTTGCCTTTCTCGTTTATATAGCACAAAGATATTCAAATTCTTCAGTAATGGCCCGCCTTTTATCACCCTAACCAAATATTCCTTTCTATCTGTCCACAGAAGGTAGGCTCATAGCGGGTAGCTTTTTCTGCAGTCAGAGGTGTAGTAGGAGCTGTCTAGCTCTGCTTAAATGATCCTGTGTGGCTTTGTTTGTTTCTAAACTGTATTTCCAGACCCATGAAGACAGTGGTTCTCAACCTTCCTCATGCCAGACCCTTTAGTACAGTTCCTCATGTTGTGGTGCCTCCCCAACCGTAACATTATTTTCGTTGCTACTTCATAACTATAATTTTGCTACTGTTATTAACTGGGTGACCCCTGTGAAAGGGCCGCTCGACCCCCAAGTTGGGAACCCCTGCATTAAAGTGATGAAATCCTTTCAGAGAGTCGCTCTTCGTATTGTTTTATTGAAACACGGTAGAGAGGATAGGCCATCAGGGAACACCACATGTAGTAAAAGTGGAATTGCTCCACAAAAATGGTTGATTCAGTTATACATCTATAATACATACATATGTATTTTTGTTTCTTGGACCTGTGGTGGTGGAATGGATTACCTGTTGGGCTCCTAACCACAGGGTCAATAGTTCAGAACCACCAGCCACTCGAAGGGAGAAAGATGAGTCTTTCTTCATTCCCATGAAGAATGACAGCCTGGAAACCCACATGGGGCAGTTTTGCTCGGCCCTTATAGGTCCAGTGAGTCAGAATTAACTCAATACCTGTGATTTTTTTGGTTTAATATGTTTTGGGGGGGTTTCTTTTTTTTTAATGAAAAGGCAAAATCTCCTGCTTGCCCCAAAACCTCTACATAAAAGTAGAAGGGGGGGGCTATGATTGAAAAATGCTTTAAAGCAGAATGTGATATGCTTGATACAGTTCCTGTATGGAGTGTTCTGAGAGCTGTAAGAGCCCCCAATAAAACTATTTCATAAAACACAAAAAGAAGAGTGTGCTAGCATCCCAAGCATCAGGAGCACGGACTTGTCCTCAAGAGGAGGCCCTGGCGAGCAAACGGCCAGTGGGCTGGCGATTTAAGTCCACTCTGAGGTGTCTTTGAGAAAGAGCCCTGGCACCCTGCTTCCAAAACCTCAGCTGCAGCCAGTCCGCAGGAGCACATTTCTCCCAGCACACACCGGGCGGCCCCAGTTGGGCTTGGACTGGCCGCAGCTGGTACTGCTTTGAGTCCTCAAGTCAGAGAGCTGGACGGCATCGTTGGTTGGTCGAATCATGTTCATTCTGAATGCACCTGGTGATTGGAGGACCCTCTGTGTTTGTTCATTGCCTTTACCCACAGGGGACATTGAAGCGTCTCATGGTTCATGGCAGGTGGTAGGTTCGCACACTGAAGTTCAGTTTTTACCCTATCCCAGAAACGGGGACATTGGATTCCTTGGCAAGGCTTTCTACTCCTATAAAAAGTTACAGTCTCAGAACCCACTGAGGCAGTTCTACTCTGTCCTATAGAGTTGCTATGAGTTATAATAGACTCAGTAGCGGTGATTTTGAGCTTTGTGTGAGTTTTGTTTTGGTGTTTTATGTTTTTGTTTTAAATAGATTCCTTGTTGATTACATTGCAAAGAGATGCCCCAGGTCCTTATGAAAGATATTCCTGTATTTTTAAAGCTGTCACGAGGCTTATTTAGCTTTTAAAAGATTTTACATACATCTCAAAGAGACAATTTATAATTACAAGTTTACTAAATAAAATGTTCTAAAAAGAGATGGGACAAGTTGCTTTCCCTTTTTCCACCAGGAAAAGTTAGTTTCTCTTTTGAGGATCATCATCCTTATAAGGTACAGAGTCACAACATAAAATATATTTCTCTAGATCAGAGTTTTTGAAAAACACACCACATAAGGTTTCTGGGGGAAACCTACGGTCCTGAACATTTTGTAATTGTTATATGAGTCCTGGTGAAAACATTAGATTGAAACCCCACTAGAAATTAAAACAGAAATATTGAAGGAATAATTACATTTTCCAAATGAGAAAATCACAATGTTCAACAAGAGACTGCATGTGTGTTGTGCATTGCAGGGGGAGTAGGAGAGGTAGGCCAGCAGTCTCACCACAGAGGAACAAAGAAGGGAAATCTGAAGGGTTTGCCGAACTAAAATGCTCCTAACATCACTGCTAGCCTAACATCAGTTTCTAAGCTCCTGATACAACTTAACAAAAACACCGTTTCTCAAGCCATTACACCTTTACATTTTTAATCATTTTATTTGGAGCTCTTATAACATTCCATACATCAAGTGTATCAAACATATTTGTACATATATTGCCATCATTTTCAAAACTTTTTCTTTCTACTTGAGTCCTTGGTATCAGCTCCTGCTTTTTCTTTTCCACCCTCGTGACCCCTTGATAAATTATTATTATGTTCATATCTTACACCAACTGCTGTATCCCTTCACCCATGTTTCTGTTCATCCCCAGGGTGGGGTGGGGGGAGATAATTGCAATCAGTTCCCTGTTTCTCCTCTTCCCCCCCACCCCAACTTCCCCTACCCTCATGGTATCACTGCTCTCATTACTGTACCTGAGGGGTTTATCTGTCCTGAACTCCCTCCGTGTTGAGAGTTCTTATCTGTACCAGTGTACATACTCCAGTCTAGCCAGGTTTGTAAGGTAGAACTGGGGTCATGATAGTGGGGGGGGGGGAGCATTAAATAACTAGAGCAATGGTTCTCAGCCTTCCTAATGCTGCGAGCCTTTAATACGGTTCTTCATGTTGTGGTGACCCCATATGGGTCGCATCCGCATGTGAATGGACCCACCTGGAGATGGATAGAGGAGCAGTATCTCGGTTCCTAAGACCGTCAGAAATATGGTCTTATGCAACCCCTGTGAAAGGGTCGTTCGACACCCCCTAAGGGGGTCATGACCCACAGGTTGAGAAGCGCTGAACTAGAGGAATGTTGTGTGTTTGGTTGGTGCTATACTGCACCCTGGTTGCCTTGTCCCTTCCTTGTGACCCTTTTGTGAAGGGTATATCCAGTTGCCTACAGATGGGCTTTGGGTTTCCACTCTGACCCTCCTTGTTTGCATCCATGATTATTTTGGATCTTCTGATCCCTGATAACTGATCCCATCCACTCCTGATCACACAGATTGATGTGCTTCTTCCATGTGGGCTTTGTTGCTTCTGAGCTAGATGGCCACTTGTTTTTCAAGCCTTTAAGACCCTAGATGCTGTATCTTTTAATAGCTGGGCACCTTCAACTTTCTTCCACATTTGCTTATGCACCCATTTTGACGTCAGAGATCGTGTCAGAAATTTGAGCATCACAGAAAGCCAGGTTATTAAAACGAAGTGTTCTTGCATTGAGGGAGTACTTGTCCCAATGTCCGTCCACTACCTTAACTCTTAACATTTAAATGTATGTACATAGACCTATAATCCCTATCATTATATATTAATATATTTATATATGTACATGCCTATATTTATACCTCTATAAATGTTCTTTGCCTCCTAGTTCTGTCCTTTATTTATTACTTTCCTCCAGCCCCACTATCATGTTCGACCTGCATTCAGCTCTCAGTAATCTCTCTCGGCTACATTGCCCTTGAACAAACCCCACCAGGTATTCTACACCCCGTTAAATAGTTTTGACATGAAGGCTTAGTGATTGATCACAGCTCAGGTCACTTCCAGTTATAATCCTTGAATGTAAAGACTGATCAGTTGCTTTAAAAGGAATGAAGAGTAAATCAACTCCAATCTCAAGCCTTTGAAATATAAGCATTGACCACTTGGCTAAAAGAGAAGGGTGACTTATGGCTCAGGCAATTCACCCAATGAAGTGAGTTAAACTCAATGCCATCAAACTGACTGACCTACAGCGGCCCTCTGGACAGGGTAGAACTGCCCCTGGGGGTTTCCCAGGCTGGCGGATGCGCCCTCATCTTTCTCCTTAGGAGAGGCTGTGGGTTCTAACTGCTAACTCCACGGTTAGTAGCCACATATACAGCCCACTATGCCACCAGGGCGCCTGTGGGTAAAATACTACTGTTATTTTCACAAATTAAGGCAGAATCGCCATATTCTTTGTGTTACATTCAAGACTTTCACAGCTGTGATCTGCCTCCTTGTTTTAACAAACTCAGTCTGTATCTAGTTACAAATTTACAAAGAACTAGCAGACATGAAGTCTCTCAAAAAATGTAAGGCTAGATACCTGCCTTGGCTTATAAAGTTACTTGTAAGTCCTAACTTAATTTAACATGATCAGTTCTGTTCCCTAACCTCTTACTGGTGAAGGTGCTGCCTCTGGAGCCAGCTGGGTAAACATTCCTAGCAGGCACCATGCAATTCTCTATCTCAGGTAGAAATCTTGACTCGTGCCTGGTTCTTCAAACAGTTCACACTGACCCCAAATGGGGGGGGGAAAGCTGGATGGCTTCTTTAGAAAAATAGAAGTGAAAGTCTTTGTTTTCACTGAAAATGGAGTTTGTTTGTTTGTTTGAAGATCATTTTATTGGGGCTCTTAGAGTGCTTATAACAGTCCAGACATCAACTGTATTAAGCATATTTGGACATATGTTGCCATCATTACTTTCTATTTGAGCCCTTGGTATCAGCTCCCCTTTTTTCCCTACCTCCCCACTCCCATTTTCGTGACCCCTTAATAAATTTATTCGTTTCATATCTCCCTTCCCCCACAGTGTCTGTTGTTCATCCCTGGGAGTAGGGGTGGGGGTTATGCATCGATTATTATAATCAGTTCCCCCTTCCTTCCTACCCTCCTAGTATTGTCACTCCCATTTCTGTTCCTGAGGGGTTTGACCTGGATTCTGTGTGTCTGCACCAGTGTACATGCTCCAGTCTAGCCTGAAGTGAAAGACAGGACCCCCAGGATCTCTATATCTCCTCATTGTTGATTTTAATTCCCTAGTTGTTCCCCTGCCTGTGGTGTTGTTTGCTCACTGCTCCCTTCCCCCCAACCTCCCCAAGCCCCTCCCGAACCATCGGTCCAGTTGCTGGCTTCTCATGCCTATCTCTTAATCTTCTGGTCTAAGAACAGGAGCACCAGGCAGGTGATTATACCTGGACACCATCTTGACTCCTCTCACCAAAAATGGAGTTTTAAATTTAGGTCTGAAGTCACCAGTATTCAGATATGCCAGCACCTCGGCTTTGAAGATTCACACCCACATGAGAAAGACATACAGTCAGGTTGTCAGGTGTGTCTTCTCCCTCTCACTAAACTGATTGCTTTTCCACCTAAGCGTAGAGCACAGCTGGTGCTCATGAGGCATCTGTGCTGCGCCTGGGAACTAAAGGTCGAGCATCTTTCTCCAAGAACCATCTGGGTCCACAGACTCAGCAAATGCTTTCAAACACACATACACTCCTTCCCCCACCCCCAGGCTAGATAGCCTCTAGTCACATGGATTTTTTAAATAATTTAAAAGAGAACATAAATGTTCAGGGCACTCTCGTGGATTTTAAAAAAACAAACGTTCAGGGCATTTATGAACACAACTAATCCAGATGTTTATGACTAGGTGCTCTGGAAACACTCATTAACAGATATACCAGTAAAGCAACATGTCCTGGGTTACAGAACCACACAGCCAACCTGAAGTCACCAGGTTGCCAGCCCTAGAAAAAAAATTTAATTACATAATGTGCAATGTAGACAAAGTAGAAGGTGCAGATTGACAAAAATACTAAAATTATACACGTGTTCTTACAAAACTGAGATACCAACATGAATGTTTTATAACTTGGTTTTTTCACTAATATTTTCGTATATTTTGAACCTCTTTCCACATCAATAAATATACTCTATGCAAATAAATAAATAAACTCTATCCCACAGTACTCTTGTTGTGTCATCTTCCTCAGTACCATAATTTAACCACCACGACCCCATTGTCTCATATTTGTTTTCAGCTGGGGAGAGGGGATTAAACACACACACAATTTATTACTGTTCACAGAAGAATGAACACTGTAAGTAATCATTTCCTGGATTTGCTCAGTAAACCTTGCCTCAGTAAGCCTGCTTTGCCACTTCACCGTACAGTAAGTATCTCTTAAGGGATGAAGTAGGGGAGGGGGCGTAGAGAGTAAAGATTTCCCTATCGATCACTTTACAAAGTTCAAGGATATATGTTTCCTGGGTGATAATCTATGCAGGCAAGCTACAGGCAGGGTAGGAATTTTCAAGGCAGGGTTAGCACATGCAAGAAATATTCCTAGCCCCAGTATTTATCACATAAACATTTTTTGGTTCCTGTTTTCACTTAGTAAATAGAAGATTTGTCATAGAGTATGTGTACCAATACTTTGTACTAGCTAATTAATGTTTATGAAGTATTATCTATCAAGCCCTGATGGTGTAGTGTGGTTATGCATTGGACTAGTAACTACTAGGTCAGCAGTTCGAATCCATCAGCCACTCCACTGGAAAAAGCTGAGACTTTCTACTCCCATAAAGAGTTACAGTCTCAGAAAACTTTCAGGGGTGGTTCTGCCCTGTCCTACAAGATTGTTGTGAGTCAGCATCAACTCGATAGCAGTGAGTTGAGTTGAATTATTGTCTAGTAAGCATCTATTCTGTACAAGAGGCATTGCTAGGTACTGGGGATACATAACGTGCAGAGCAAAAGCAATATAGTCAGTAACCATACTATTGACTACGTAAAGACAGAGAAAAGAGCGCAGATTGTAGCACAGTGACCTGGGCTAGGTGGTCAGCAGGGACTTCCCTGAGGAAGTGATGACCTGAGCTCTGACAAGTGAGTCGGCTTCCAGCGGGGAAAGGAATGTTTCAGCTGTCCCAGAAGAGTGGAGGCAGGGCATGGCAAATAGATGTTTAAAGAAGGTCATTGTGATTGGAACACAGTCAAAGAAGGAAGTACAGCTGGGACCTGGTCATGCATGGCTCTGGTAAGCAAGGGATAATATGACGCCTAAATGTCTTTAGCTCAATATGCACAAAAACTAGAAGCCAGACTCCCTGCCTTCGAGCCAGTTTTGACTCAGCAACATTACAGGGCAGATTAGAACTGCACCTGTGGCTGGAACACATTACAGGGGCAGCAGGCCTCCTTCTCCTCCTGCGGAGCAGCTGGTCGATTGGAAGCTGACCTTGTCATTACCGGCTCCCCATGGAGCCCGCGACACCCCCAGAGCTGCTTCCGGATGTTCAGAGTCCAATTTCTGTGGATGACACGACCACTCTTCTTCCCTCTCTCCCATTGCCCTGGGTCCACTTCCTCGGTCCACCTCTAATTGATTTCCGTGGTACACTCAGCACCCTTCCTATGACCGTGTTTCCCATTAAGCCACCTACTCGCCTTCTGCTAGGCTCTGCCTCTCCCCCGACCCACGTCAACCTGCCCCCAAACAAACTTCCTCCCCACCCTTCCCAGGTGTGGTCTCCCCTCTCCTCGGACCCTCATAGCACTTTGCCTGACTCTTCTTGAACTCTGATATTAGATAGTGCGAATGTTACGACTTCCGTCTTGCCTATCTTCTGTCCCCGATAACGAGTCGTTAGTGCCTTGCACATCAGTAAGCCTTGATTAGGATGCCTGGAGAGCAAGGCCCAAAGGGCCTTCTCCAGCTGACTGCCACTGAGCCTGGGAGGTAGCAGCCCAACTTTGCGTGGCGCCCTGCTGCTGCAGAGGATGGGCAGGGACGACGGTACTCGGGCAGCTGGGAAAGCTTGTGGCCCTTTCTTGGAATGTTCAGAAAATCAAAGCAGAAACTATGAGGATGACGTCCGTGATGACTGACAAGGATCATCACAAGGTCTGTGACAAGTAAAGCCTCAAAGAGGCATCCCTGCTAATTCGAGGGGGCACAGGTGTGCTGGTGACCACAGGATCGCGGTGGCAGAGCTTCCTGGCTTCCGGCAAGGACCCCTGCACGGGGTGTGCACAGCACTGAACGAGGCCCAGGTTAGCCTGGTTTTGAGCCCCCTGGGGCATAATGGATCCAGTGCTTGCCTACTAGCTGCAATGTCAGCAGTTTGAAACCACTGGCCTTCTCCCTGGGAGAAGAACAAAAAGGACAGATTTACAGTCTCGCAGTGAGTCAGAATCCACGCACAGGAAGGTTAGTCTTTGGTTTGTGTGGGGTTTTGTTCTGAGAGCATGCCTGAGGTCTCTTTATGGGGCAAAAGAGATACTTGGGCTCCGAAGCCCCCAATTGTCTCAAAAGTGGCAGAAGCCTGGGATTGCCTCACCCAAAGTGGCCTTAGAACGGGAAAGAAGACAGAGGTAACCCTTTCACACTTGCTGCGTGTCAATTATCTAGTGTTGTCCCCATGACAGCCCTATGAAGTGGGTTGGGCAGATAGCTAACCATTTTTTTTTTTCGTTTCATAGCTAGGAAAAAGGCACAGGGCCATCAGAACAAGAGCCAGGGTTGTCTTACTCCACACCAAGTGCGCACTCCACCCGACCATGCGGCCGCGTTCTAGGAGAGGGAGAAACTCCTGGCGCTTGCCCCCTGGGCGAATGGTTGCAAACTGATCGGCTTGCCATGCTCGGCCATGAGCTGAGAGTCTGTGGCCTTCTGCTTCTCGCCCACAGAGCCATGGGGGTGTTGATGTCCAAGCGGCAGACCGTGGAGCAGGTGCAGAAGGTGAGCTTGGCTGTGTCTGCCTTCAAGGATGGGCTGCGAGACAGGCCTTCTCTCCGGCGCACGGGTGAGCCATCCGGGTCCCGCCGTGGCACTGTAGAGGGCTCTGTCCAGGAGGTGCAGGAAGAAAAAGCAGCAGAGGCAGGCAGCCCGGTGCTCCAAGAAGGGGGCAGAGCTAAGCGCGCAGCCTGGGAGCGGCTCCGAGACGGGCGTGGCGTGGAGCCCGAGGAACTTGACAGAAGCAATCGCTTCACACCCCCTGCCTTCACCCGCCCCACCAGGACGCTGGATGACGACAAACCTCCAGATATCTGCCTGGACCCCAAAGAGCCTGTGAGTGCCACGTGAGGGCAGGGTGCTCAAGAATTAGATCTTTGGAGGGACAGGCTGGTGTGGCGGAGGTGAGACCAGAGGACTTTGGCTTTCTGCCACCAGAATAAAGAGCTTAGTTACCTAGCTTACACTTAGTGAAAGGAGTGGGGAGTGGCTGTTAGGACACCACACCGTGGCAGGTCTGCCAACCCTCCCACGCCAGGTTTCTCAGCCACGAGTAGTTCTACCCGCTGGAGGGAATTTTCGAATGTGGGATGGGACCATTTAGGGGGTCACCGTGCGCAGGGCTCGCTGCTGGTGTGCTGTGCCAAGAAAACCAGGGATACCAAATGTCAGGCAATGCGTGAGACAATCTCTCACAACAGATTGCTCTTTGCAAAATGCCTGCGGCATCCCTGTTCAGAAACATGGTCACAGAAACCTGAGCGGCGGGAAGAGCCTCCTGGTTCTTGTCCTCCCAAGAGAAAGCTCTGTCGCTTTCCTGCTGCTCCAGAGGTCCAGCCTCACGCGAGGGTCTCTGTACGGGGGCCACGGGTCTTGCTGCCTGCTCGTACATACCCTCATTCACGCTGCTGTCTTTCCCCAGGTGGTCAACGATGAGATGTGCGATGTCTGTGAGGTCTGGACGGCTGAGACCCTCTTCCCGTGCAGGATCTGCACCAGGGTTTTCCACGACGGCTGCCTGCGCCGCATGGGCTACATCCAGGGAGACAATGCCGCGGAGGTGATGGAGACGGCCCACACAGAAGCAGGCTGGAGCTGCCACTACTGTGTGAGCAGGGGTGCCGGGAGCACAGCAGGGAGCTTGGTGCTCTTTGTGACAGCCCAGTTGGGGGACAGTAGTTTCTAGATTGTGACCTCAAGCCAGCCCAGATTCTCTCCATCTCAGCAGGGTCCCCAGTCAGGGCTGGAGACTTCTGCGTGGCGGGCCGTGGTCCTTGGGGTGTACAACAGCATCTCTGACTTCCCCCCATGACCTGCCCGTATGGCCCCACCCCAGTGTCAGAATATCTCCAGACATGACCAAAGGTGTTTGGGGAGACAGAATCACCCCCAGGAGAAAACCGATGAGCTAGAGATGCACTGCATGAGACCTAATGACTCAAACGCGATTCCTTGGTGCAAATGTAGTCGTCATTCACTGTGTTCATTTGAAAAACTAACCGGAAATCCTAACAAACTTGCTTCCCGAAAGGGTAGCTGACCTCGCAGGAAAACTTCTAAGCCCTGGGATCTTTACTGGGCTTACCACTTGGCTCTAAGGAGCATGTGTCGCTTGTTTCTGAGCTGGTCGTTGTGTGAATTAAAGAGCCGTGCTCTATTGATGCAGAACTGTGCGAATTATATATAAATGCCTTCCAATTTTGAATGAAGGACAGTCTAAGATTTCCCCTGAAAGTCAGATTCATATCCATTTCCCACCACACCTGAATAGAGTTCATTGTGTCACCGTATTGATCTGCCGTCCTGAGAGACCTTCCTAATTCACCCAGTTCAGAGCCAGGAGAATCAGCTGATCAGCCTCTTTTCCTGCCTCAAAAGGGGCAAAGTTGTGTCCTTTCTAGCAAATAATTCCCTCTTGGTGGCTTTGCCATGACATGAAGTCTAGAACTTCAGCCATTTCAGGCCCTTCAACCCCTCCCCCAGCTGAGACTCTGCTTTGCCAGCCGCACTCTCCCAGCGATCCTCTCCAGCACCCAGCACCCTGCCCTCGGCTCGCACACGCTCCAAATGCTCCCCCTTTTGCTCACGGTCACTCTGATGTAGATGGGGTCGAAGGTAGCTCCTGCCCAACCCCCCAGGAAGACACCCTTCCCTTCCCAGCTTTCTGTCATGACTACCTGCCATCATAACTGTTGTCATTTTGAGGTGACTTCGACTCAATTCCAACTCGTGCTGACTCGATATACAAAAGAAAGCACCACCGCTCAGTCCTGCACTGTTCTCACAGTTGTTACCGTTGGAGTTCATCGTGACAGCCGCTGCCGGGCCATCTCATGGAGGGGCTTCCTCTTTTTCACTCTCTATTCTCCCGAGCAAGGGGGCCTGTGCCAGGGCCCGGTTTCTGCTGATAACATGTTCAGCGTGCGTGAGACCAAGCCTCACCATCCTCATTTCTAAGGAGCACTCTGACGGCTCTGCTTTGAACACAGATGTGTTCATTCTTCTGTCAATCCTGGGACATTCAGTCGTCTTTGGCAACACCATACATCGTGTGAATCGATTTCTATTTGGTCTTCCTTATTCTTTCTCCAGCTTTCACATGCCTATGAGGTGCCTGGAAATACCCTGGTTTGCGCCAGATGCAGCCTAGTCCTAGAAATGACATCTTTCTGTTTCACCCTTTAAAGACGTCTATCTCAGTAGATGGGTGCAAAGTCTAGAATTTGGTTTCTGGACTGCTGCTTCCATGGATGTTGACGGTGGATCCAATAGAACTAAATCTTGACAATGTCAAATCTTTGCCCCACTTATGCGGTTGCTTTGGGGTGCCACTTTTGGGGGATTTGCTTTCTGTCGAGGTGCATTCCATACCACCCGCCGTTGTCTTTGATCTTCATCAGGAAGGCTGCCAAGTCCTCTTCCCTCTTGGCAAGCAATGCTGTGCCATCTGCATGGCATAGGTTGTTAGTGAGCCCTCTCTCTCCAGTTCTGCTACTGCCTCCGTCTTCACATAGTCTTGAATAAGTCTGAGGAAAGGATATGCAGCCTGACACACCTTTCCTGATTGCAAACTACAATAGTAAGAAACCCCTTGTTCTGTTCCGTGACTGCCTCTCGGTCTAGATTCAGGTTACAGCGAGCACAGTTAGGTGTGCTGGATTTCCCATTCTTCACAGAGATAGCCATCATTGAATGTTTTTGCATAGTTGAATGTTTTTGCATAATCAAATATACACAGGTAAACATCTTTCCGATAGTCTCTTCCTTCAACCAAGAGCCATCTGACATCAGCAAGGATCTCCCTCCCTGTATGCTCTTCTGGTTCCAGGTTACATTTCCGACGCTTCCCTGTTCGTGCAGCCTTTGTTAACCATTTTCTTCAGCCAAGTTTTACTTGTGTGCGGACACTGTTCCATGTGTTTCTCGTGCTGTTGGAGCGCCTTCCTTTGGGATGAGCACAAAGGTGGCTTTTCTTTAGTTGGTTGGCCAGATCGCTGTCTTGACGGCGGCAAACAGAACTTGCAGCATTGCATCCTTTTGTTTCAACACCTTAATCGGTTTCCATCAGATTTTTGGACCGTTGTTCTCACAATGACTGCAGTGCATTTTAAGCATCTTCCTTCAATGCCATTGCTTCCTGATCACATGCCATCTCCTGAAACAGTTGAACATCAACCAATTCTGTTTTGTAAAGTGGCTAAATAGTCCTCTCTCTCTCTCTCTGCTTGTTTTATTTTTCACGTGTAAACAGTCACCGTCTATAGCTTTCAGAAGGACCCAGACAGACCCGAATGCCCTGTGGGCATGAGGATCATCAATCCTCAGCAAGGAGGAGGGTGGGGGTGAGCTGCAGAAACATCCAGAGGAAGAGTGTTTCCTCGCTGTGGGATCGGGTCTAGTCCCGCTTCAACCAGCCCAAGGGGTGGGGCCTCAATGGCTGACTATCCTGCCTCAGTGGAGGCATTGTGGAGGTGTGCCCAGCCAGCCAGGCCAGGCAGCTGACATGATAAGACCAGCAGGCATCTTGGATCTTGACTCAGGTCTTAGGGTCACTTGGTGTCCCCATGTAAACTATCACCCCCATACCATCAGATGCCAAGTGCTCGTTGTCTAGGGACCAGGCTGGGCTGGCAGACCACCTTTGAGTGGGGGCTGTAGACAACATTTTCTGAGCAACTGTCGCTGACGAAGACCGTGACCACTGCGCTGGTGTCCCCCTTGGCCAGGGAGGGAAGGCACCGTCCTGGAAGCAGGCTGAGTCCCTCCACCACAGGCCCTTGTCTCCAACAGCTGTGCTCATTCTTCAGCTGGGAGTCCAGTGTGGAGTAGAGGCAGGTGTTCCTGTCTGCATTCCCAGTGGCCACCATGTACCACTCTGCCCAGGACGTCTGCCCAGTGCACATCACTGCAGTGTATCCCCTGGGCCAACCGCCAGGCACTTTGGCTGACCCTCAGCTTCACCTCTTGGGGTCCGCTGTCGTCCGCATGTGAGGCTGTGATACCCCAAGGTATCATCTGTGCTGCAGCTGACGAGCTAGCCAGCCAGCCCTGTCCAGTCATCCTCGGTGCCTAGTTCTTGTGACTTTTCCCAGGGAAGGAGTCCGCCTCCTCAGTCTCAGGATCCCAGTAACTGGCATGTAACTTTTGGCTGCTGGAGTCTGTCGGGCTTGCCACCGTCCCGTGCACCTTCAGACACGAGATTCACAGCCGTGACCCTGAATGACCTGCAGGGGCTTCCTCGGATTGTTCTTGTCCAGGTAGTTGATGTGACCACAGAGCAAGATGCTGAGCAGGTGGTCCTTCTGCCACAAGCAGCCCAGCTACTGGTCCAGGACGTTAGAGCGCCTGGTGAATGTGGTGACCACGGACTTCAAATTGACTTCCCTGGTCTTCAGTTTTGCCTCCAGAAGCAGAGAATAGGTGGGTGCTCTCAGGACTCTAGCTAATAGCATAGATCTCTCCATCGTGAGCCTTGCTTCCTCCCGGGGTAAACACTTTCTCGCATGTTTTCCCATCGTAGATGGTGATCTAGCTATTGGCATTGGTGGTGGTAAACCTGTACATGTTTGGGAAGAACCTCACACAGTGGCCATGGTCCCCAGTGGGAAACTTGAACTTAAACAGAGGCCTTTCAGAGAATGCAGCACAGTTACTGTCAGTGCCCATGGCCAGTTTTTAACTGCCCAGTCTGTTTTATACCCATGCTGTTGGTAACTTTGTTATACTCTATGATCTCACCCACAGAAGAGCCATTGTCCCACGGGAAGATGGCACCAGGCTGCTCCCTGCCTTCCCAAAGCACTACGATCTGCTCGCTGCCCTCAGTTCACACAGGGGCCTTTGCTCTTCCCAGGGGAGGGCTGGCACTCGCACTTAAGCAGGCGCTCCTTCTGCGTGGTCTCCCAACTCTGGAGGCAACGAGGAATTCAAGAGGCTGTTTGTTACTTGGCCGCCACCTGATGGGCATGCTCCATGGAGATGTCAGTGGCAGCTGGGTTGTTGATGGTGCAGGACTGATGTACTTTCCTTGGTGCAAAGATCACTGTTGACCTTGGGGTCACCATCAAGGGTCTTGGAGACCCTCCTCTCCACCTGGGAGAGTCTGGTGCACAGCTTCCTGGTCTTCTGCAGCATCCTCCTCTCCTGGTTAGCACAGCCTTCCAGCCAGTCTACACGACTGTGCGACTCAGACTCCCCAATGGCCCCAACAAGCAAAGAGCCTACAGGTGGTGGCAGCACTGGGCATGCCGGGCATACCACGCAGGCTGATGGTGGTCACTGCACCCTTCCATCTTCTTTTGAGGCTCCCTGTGTCCGTCACTGTTTTGCCTGTGGAATTCTTCAACATGAGAACTCAAGGTCTGCATTCTGTCTTCACTTCTCTTAGCTTGAGACGTGCTGAACATGTACTTCCCTTTGGGTTTCTCGCTCCAGCTCTGCGCGCATTCCCGGCTAACACTACTTGGCTTTGAAACCTGCTGCCAGTGCGCGTCCTTCCTCGCCGCTGGCATTTGCGTTAGCTAACCTGCACGCACCAGCAAGTGTCAGAGTCTCTGGTGGCATCCGCTTTGGTCTTTCCGCTGCTCCCTCCTCCTTCAAGGATGATGTCCTTGGGGCCCTGTCCTATCACTCGTCTGGTCTTCAGTCGTTAGTGTTCAGGGCCTCACATCTATTCGTGAGGGCGTGTCTGAGTTACTCAGGTGGACTGTGGCGCTCATGAGCTCGCTTTCCTTTTCTTTAGCTTCACCTTACACTTGCGTGGAAGCCATTGATGCCTCTTCTGCAGCCAGTCCCTGGCCTTCTTCTGAGTGATGATATGGAGCTTCTCTATCATCGCTTCCCACAGAGTCGATTTTAAGCCTGTGTATTCCACCCAGTGAGGTCCATGTGTGCAGTTACTGTTTACATTGTTGAAAAAGAGTCCTTGTCACAAACAGACTGTTGGTCTCACACAGCTCTGTCATGGGATCCCATTTCTGTCACCAAGGCCACCTTCTCCGATTACCGATCCTTCTTCTTTGTTTCCCACTTTCACCTTGCAGTCGGCAGTCATTATCAATGCATTTCTGCTACGTGTGTGATCAATTCCAGATGCAGAAGTTGGTAATGATCTTTAATGTTTTGTCTTGGGCACTCGTAGGTGGCATGTACATTTGAATAATAGTCGTATTAACTGGCCGTCCTGGCAAGTGCATGGACCTTATCCTTTCATTATAGCATTGAAATCCAGGACAGATCCTGAAATATTCTTTTTGACAATGAATGCAACATGATTCCTCTTCGATTTGCCATTCCTCGCAGAGCAGGCATCTGACTGTCCCACTCAGAACAGCCAATACCAGTCTGAGGCAGCTCACGAATGCCTCCGACAGGGATCGTCAAGTGTTCCGCTGCATGTTTTACAACTTCCAATTTCCCCGGCTTCCTATTGAGCACATTTCACATTCTGATTTGCAATGTGTGCAGCTGTGTCTTCTCGCTTGGCATCATACCATGTCAGCAAAAGAAGGTCCTGAGGGCTGGCCTCGGTGCGGACCTTCAACGAGACAACTCTTCCTTCCATCCTGAGCGTCTCTCTTCTGACACAGCAGCGGAGGTTCTGCTGATATGTGGAAGATTTTCAGCGGCCAGTGTGTCTAGAAGTGGGTCGCCAGGTCTCCCGTCCCGGTCTCTCTCAGTCTTGAAGCTGTGTCGAAACCTGCCCTCTGTGGATGGCCTGGCTGGCATCCACAATGCCAGTGGCACGGCTTCCCTTATCACAGCAATATGGCAAACCGTCATGCACAACAAACTGACACCATTCCTACCATCCTGCGCTGTGAGCCCGTCCCGGAGTCGTAGCAGCTGAGTCAAGTGTGAGAACTGCTCCCCGGGAGTTCCTCAGGCTCCGTGTTGACAGAAGCAGAGAACCGGGCTTTCTCCCTATCCCCGGATTTTCCAAAGGCTTCTTCAAACCCTTCCCCTTTCCTTCCTCCTCCTCCTAGCCAGGCTTCTTGACAGGACCTGCTCCCTTCCCTGAGGCTCCTCAGCCAGCGATTATCTGCCTTGTACACCCATCATCCTGCTGAGCTGTCTCTTCCCCAGGTCTGGACGACCCTGAATTGTCCGTTTCAGTGACTTGTCTCAGGCTTTTCTTCTCTGGAGACTGTGTCACTTCCTCGTGCCCCCCCCCTTTAAAAGTTTGCATACTTTTCTTGTAAGGATTACAAAAAATAGGGGACTTAGAAAAGAGGGAGGAAACCTGTACAATCCCTTCTTACTTGAATAGCCATTGTTACCATGACCGCTTGCGTTTTAAACTCTCCTCCTGTGGTCCCCAGTACCCTTTTCTGTACAGATTATTCTCCTCTGGCCATTCCTTCTGAAGTTCTGGTATGTTCCAGGCTCCGCAGGAACACTGCTCCTCGCTCACTGCACTCGCTCCCGAGTGACTCTCTCCACCCTCACACCCTGCCGTGCCCTCCATGTGCAGAGATCTGAATGTCTTATCTCTTGGACTTGCCCATCTTGGTGTCTCACAGGTATCTTATACTCAGTGCGCCTCAAAAACGAACTCCTATCTCTCCCCAAATGAATTCTTTCTTCGTTCTTTATCTCTATGGATGACAGTATCCCTCCATGTGCCAAGACCGTCCATGTCCCTCCTCCTCCACATCCAGGAAGTCAGCAGTTCTATCCCGCTCATCTCCTGCGTCTTGTCTCCACTCTTGAGGCCCAGTTTAGCCAGGCATCTTCTCTGACCTTTGATACAGTAACAGCCACCCAGACTTGGCTGCTTTCATCCACAGACCCAACCGTGCCGCTCTCCTCTTTAAAACTCTGTGCCTCCCCGGTGCCCGGAGAATCAAGGTCCAACATGAGGGGCTCAGTAACGAGCACTTAAGTCAATGCCTTCACAATCGGTCTTCTCCCCCAGCCCCTACCACCCACCTACCACCAAGACCCACGTGCCCAGCACTACAGCCACACTGAACACCTCACATATCGTGGCGCCTTTGGGGTGCCCAGCCTATAATGCGTGGTCAGGAAGTGTCCACTGAAACAATAGTTGGTTCTATATGAAATCCATAAGGGAATTCGTTTGAAATAGCAGAGCCTGCTCTTTGCTGGGTTTTTTTGGGGGGTGGGGGGTTCACCTCCTTCAGGGTGTCCAGCCCATCTAGTAATGTTACCAGAATGATGTGCCAGAGTCCGGCTGGAAGGCCAGTCGCTACGGCATCACCAGAGCTGAGAGCAGCCTCCTTCTGCTTTGGGAGCTTTATCAAGGCAGTCTTGTTCTCAAAACCCACCTGGGAATTATTTCAAGTGACACAATGCACTAGAGTTAGAGCTAAAATTAAACTTAAATAAAAAACGCTCAGAGCACAGGCTAACGCCAGAGCCAAATCCATACAGTGATGCTACCGGGGCTCACAACTCCACCCACTCCCCAGCCACCTTCTCCGTTGCACCCAGGAATCCCTAGGGTGGCTTAGAGCATCATTCAAAATCCACTCTCTGAGTAAAAGGGATTTGGCTCTCTAGGTTCCCTGGGAGATCCTGCCGCGGAGTTGGGCAACTCTGAGGGAGCCGCGGAGGAAGGTTGAGCATCCTGGGATGACCTTCCAGTTGAAACACTGTGTCTGTGGCTTGAGCGTTGGCCTGCCTCTCTTGCTGACCTACATGACCACTGACCCAGCTCTCCCTGCTCCCCCAGGACAACCTGAACCTGCTGCTCACGGAGGAGGAGATGTACAGCCTCCTGGAGACCTTTCAGCAGTGCAAAGTCATCCCTGGTGAGGCTGCGGGGCTGCAGAGATGGGAGAGGGGTCAGGCAGTGTTCCCCAGCACACTTTAGAGGATGAGGCAAAAAGGTGGATTCTGGAATTGGGGACTGTTGCGGAGAGGGAGCGGGACAGAGGGGGCATGGTGGGGGACATGGGGTAAATGGCCGCTGTTCCCAAGTTGTGGGCCAACAGAGGCACCCTGGGAAACAGACTGAACGAGTTCTGTGGGCATGGGGACACTGAAGGGTGCCCTGGATGCAAGTGGAGAGTCCCCAGAGGCTGTGGAAAGGGGATAGGCATGGCCACCATGGGGTGCTTCCCCACAGATTGTTCCCTGACACTGGAGGATTTCCTGCGCTACCGCCACCAAGCCGCGAAGCGAGGGGAGAGTGACAGGGCCCTGAGCGAGGAACAAGAGGCACAGGCAGCCCGCCAGTTTGCAGCGCTGGACCCTGAACATCGGGGCCATGTGGAATGGCCTGACTTCTTGTCCCATGAGTCCCTCCTCCTTCTGCAGCAACTGCGACCCCAGGTGAGGGCCCCTTTTTCGAAACTCACTTGAGAGTTATGTAAAGCGACACAACCCACTGGAAGCAGAGCCCACATGAAGCTGTTCTGACGAACAACTCTGAGCACAGTCAAACACAGGAGCCAAAACCATGAAGCAGACTTTTAAAAGGAGCTGGGTACGTCCTGAGATGCAGTGGCCATGGAATGCCCGCCCAGTGCTGGGAGACACAGGGCACTCTCTCCCTGAGCAGGGGCCAGGGCCAGGAATGGGCTCAGGTTCCACCCAGGTCCCAGGCTGGGGAAACTGTCCGAGGAAGAGGGACCCAGTGAACCCACTGAGAGCAAGGTGCTGCCAGAAAGGTCCTGTTGTGCACAGTGACAGAGGTAGCCCCTGGCTCTCTGGCTGGACAGTTTTACCTCCAGCTCTTCCTTCACCTGTGTCTTCTCACCAGAACTCTCTGCTGAGGCTGCTCACAGTCAAGGAGAGGGAACGAGCCCGAGCCGCCTTCCTGGCGCACGGCAACGGGGACACCATCAGTGAGGCAGAGTGCCGCCGTGCCCGCAACTCCTGGTTCTGCAAACACCTTTCAGAGGCTCCTTCCTGCAGCGTCAGGTCTGCTCCCCACCCGTCCCTGCCACCCCCCTCCTTTTGCCAGGCCAAATGCCCCTCTGAGCAGCCAGGTGCAGGTTCCCCTGCCCATTACACAGAGGACAGCAGTTTCTACTGGTCAGGACACTGCAGTCTCGCCTCCAAACTGTCGTCCCATGTCGGGAAAGCCCGGCTGTGTACTTCCCGAGCTTTGGGTTCACCTGAGGGCGAGAGGAGGCAGGCCTTTCCTTCCCCAGCCTGAGCACGCCCCATGTCATTGTGGCCAGCAGCATCAGCCACGTGGGCCCCATCACAGACAGCAGCCCGGCTAGCAGCAGCAGTAGCAAGAGCCAGGACAAGAACCTGCTGCCCACAGAGCAGGAGTCCAGGTGAGTGGAACCTCTTCACCTGGCTGTCTGCTCCCACACCCCTCCCGAAACACACCCAAGGAAGGGAGGTCGCGGCGTACTGCCAGCTGGCCACCGCAAGGGCTCGCCCCAGAAACCAGGTTCCAAGAGGGCACGTTTGGTGGTGCCAGGTGGTTGGGGCCAGCCAGCTGGTCTGCCGGCGTGGTTGCCACAAGCATGTCCCAATCAGATATGAGCCAAAACTTCCTGCGTTTTACTCAGGCCAGGCTACCTGACCCTGACCGGGGCTTAGGCATTGTAGCCAGCCTCCAAAACCTCTCTTCTCTACTTCCACTCCAGATTTGTGGACTGGCCCACCTTCCTGCGGGAGAATGTTGTCTACATCTTGGCTGCTCGCCCCAACAGTGCAGCCATCCATCTGAAACCACCAGGATAGCGTGGAACAGAGAAGCTCAGCTCGGGGACGGAGGCATTCTCTCCTTCTCCTGTCTCCCCTTCCCTCACCCACCCCTGGCACTAGACTCCTGGGGACGGTCCACTGCCAGCATCTTAGTCTGTCACTCAGCTTGAGGGCACTGAAGTCACCGTTCCTGACACGAGAGGCAGTCAACACACGGCCACAGGGAGAAGCCCTCAGAGCTGTGGCCACTCCGGCGTGAGCTCCACAGGCCATCAGGGAGCCATGCCCTGCCTTTGCCTCGGCGCTGACATCACAGACTGGGCCTGCCACCACACACACACAGCGTGCACACGCGCTCACACACACGCCGTTCTGCTCACACCTGCAGAGCTCTGGTTCTTTTTTTGTTGGAAAAGGACCAGAGTCCCTTTTTGAAGCATCTGGTGTAGATGAGGGATCTGCTCACCTCCTTTTGTGACCAGTCCTGACTTGGAATAGATAGGTCTCCAGCTAAGTGAGTCTTCATGTGGGGCCATATCGAACTCCTTTGTGCCCCTAGAGCTGTTCCAGGTCTCCTGGACCCTATAGAAAGTCCCCTGTCACTCGTGGGGTGCACTGTGTCCCTCCGGTGTGTTGGATGGGAAATGGTTGAAGACGACCACAGCAGTTCAGCCCACGACTGACTTCTAATTCCCGGAGACTAGTCAGAAGCCCTGTTTTTCAGATGGTAGCCAGCCCAAGCTCACAAGCCCAAGTTCAAGCAGAGCTTGAGTGGAGCAGGAGTCACCACCCTCTGTGTTACACGCATCACCCACTTGTGGGGTAGATGCTGCCCCACAGGTCAGCCACCACAGAGGTCCGAAGCCTGAGCTGTAATGAAACAAGATATGATGGAAGGGAGCGGAGAAAGCCCAGCCCTTCCATCTGCTCCAGTTCAACTCAGCCTCTGACCCAGAAAAGTATGCTGTCGTGTGAAGAACAGGGCTGGCCTCTCCTACTGCCCAAGAAAGAGCAAGTGCACAGAATCCCTGAGGGGAAACTCCTTCCAGCTCCCTGGCAGTGAGGCTAGGAGGGTGGCCACGGAGAGGGACAGAGAGACCCTGCCCAGCCTCCCAGAGGGAAGGACCTTTCCCTTCTCCTCATCCCACAGATTCTGCCTTGGTCCCTGCTTCTCCCCACTGCATGTCCTTTCCTTGCCAGGCTGGGGCCTGGCCTGCCACAGAAAGCCTTTAGGACTGCCACAAAGGCCCCAAGCCTGACCTCCAAGCCCCCCCCTAGGTTCTGGCCACATCTCCAATCAGGGCACCTTGTGGGTGAGCTGAGCCTTGCAATCCTGGCCCTGGGTTTCTTTATCCAGCCCAATGGCTTTGGTGTCTCCAAGTCAGACTCCCAAAAACTCCTAGCGAAGACGTTTAGTCAGACATGCAGAAGTAGCTCAGCACCCCTGCTCAGGGCACATCCTTGTCCTTGTACTAAGCTGGGTGGTTACAGCAAGAGTTTGGGGTGGGCCACGCAGAGTGGCCACCAGGGGGATGGGCAGAGAGCTCTGAGCCTCCCGTAGACAGTGCCTGGCTTCGAGACATGGTAATAAGCTGGGTTCAGATTGTTTGGGACTGAAATGAAGCAGGCCCTCAGAAGACAGATCTCAGCCCATGTGGATGGTCCTGAACGTCATCAACCCCGTGCTGTTTTGTAAATAGTTCTCTGCTGCCACCCCCAAGGCTGAGCAGCCGAAAGGGCCAGTACCTCCTCCCCCCCCCCCTTCCAAAACAAAAGAAAAGCAAGAAAGCACCTGACTCTGAGCCCCAGGCCGGCGTCTGCAGTTGCCAGCCCGGGCTTCTGCACTGAGGAAGTGAAAGCACATGAGCCAAAGGGGCTTTGGCTGGCTTACTCGCCTGGCAAACCGCCCTGTGTGTGAATGGCCTGGGTCACTTGATCTCACTCGAGGATGGGCATTTTGTGTAGAGACACGCTCTGGGCTCAGAGTCGAAAAGTGTGTTTACTTCTGCCTCCATCAGTCACAGTGACTGGAAGTCCATCGGTCTGATTCCCGGATGCTTCTCAGATCAAGGGATGCCCCCCTCCCTCCCTGGAGTTGCCCCTTCTAGCTTTCTGTGGGTCAGCAGTGCAAGAAAGTGTGTGGACGAAACGTGCCGGCCACATTGAGGACTGGCCAAGCAGACCCCATTTGGGGGACACTGCCCCAGTCTAGAACAGAGTTCCAAGCCCTCAAGAGTCCTAGAGGGCAGATGGCACAGAGGATCAGCCAGCCTCTTCTCTCTGGGCACCCAGCTTGTTACCAAAGGGGAAGGCCCACAGCGCCCCCTTTCCAGAGTTGGAGAAATCCCACCCCAAGCCCGCTACCCAGAGTCCTCCCTCAGCAGGGGCCCTCTGCAGCCTGTATAGAATTGCTCCAACTTTTCTAAACCTAATGTAGTCCATTCCCTCTGTCAGGTGATTCCATCACTGTGGCTGGCTGAAATTCTGCCAAGCATAAAAATTAGTGTCTGATTATTACAAGTGTAAAAAAAAAGTATTCTAGTCTTTGCTTGGCTCCCCTAAAATGAGATCAGCGTTTTTTCTCCAAGAATTGCCCATGCCACCTCCCAATATATATGCTCCTCCGAAGGGCCCGGACCCCTAAGCCCAGCTTTCCCTCTGCAGCCCCCTTCCTAGGCTCCCTAGCCCATAGGGTGGAGCTGCGGGAACAAGAGCCTCTCCATGTCTGCTCAATAGCTCCCTCTGCTGGAACCTGCCTCCAGCAGCTGCGGCACAGCTCTGCACCACGCCTCCTTTAGTATCCCAGGGATGGAGTTCCCTCTCTCAATAATCATTCAACTCTCAAGTGCTCTTTTACCTTTGGGGACAGCTGCGGTACAAACCAAGAGCACACTGCCTCTTCCTGTCCTCAGCCCAAGTGACTGGGACTGGCAGTGCCCTGGTTCTCCTTAAGGGATGTCCCCCTGGCCTTTGTTTAAGGGGCCAAGTCTAGGGGTTTCCCTGTTACTGTCAGCGACATGGGAAGCAGACTTACACTGTCTAGGAAGAAGAGACCCACAGGAAGGGAGACTAAGATTGTGCCTCGGCCTCTTCCACATCCAGAAGCACAACTTCACCCATTACAGGGATCCGCTTCAGAAAGCTCAGCAGAGCTCACAGGGCCCCAGGCCAAGCAGGACTGAGCGACCTCTAGCCAAATGGAGAACTGGTAGCAAACTCTTGTGATCCCACAAGCATGTCCCCTTCCCACCGATGGGAGTAAAGTTAGATGGATTCTTGGCAGTAAATTGCATTGATGCCAGGATTTTCAGTCATCCTAGCAGCGCCTATATCTCACCCTACCCCTCTGTCGGCCACTTTCTCCATGCCACTTAGCTTGGATTTGCCCCAGGAGTCTTGGCTCCTAGCTCTACCCAGACAACAGAAAGTTCATTGAGTTGGTAATATCAGTGTACCATGCCTACTCCCAGCAGGGCAGCCCTGGGCTCAGGCGGGAGTGGGCATTTTTCCTACTGTTGCTTTCTGTTGCCACTGCCATTGGCAACCTTGAAACGAACATGAACAAGTTACAGATGCAACCAGTGGGAAGGAAAAGGGGAAGCCCCCACTCTTTTCGGGGTCCCTGAGCTGTGTCTGCATCAATGCCTGTGGAACCCAAACATGTTCCCGTTTGTACTGCTCTGGGTTGGCCTGAGATCAAGGCAGAAGTTATGGGGCCTTTCAATCTCTGATGAGAGAGCCTTCCAGCAGCTTCTAGCCATTAAGATGGCCTGTGACCTCTCGCCCAGGCAAAATAGCTGGTGAGGGGGAGACAGACAGCAAGCAACACTCAAGAACCCAGCCCCCTCGGTCCCTCATGCCCTACCTGTGCTTTCCTGTGGACAGTGATGTGTCAGTGAGCTGAGAGGAGGGTCCGCAAGCCTGTCTTCCCACCGCTGCAGCTGCATGCTCCTCCCCTGGCTCGGCCTTCAAGGGCACTGCAGAAGGAGCTTTGCTCCCAGAGGCTGGCCTCAGGGGAAGTCAAAATAAAGAGGTTGTGATGTTATTTCGGCTTCCTGTTGCCTGTTGTTTAGTAAACCTGAACTTCTGTGTGGTTTTCTCTCCTTGGCCAGCTCTGGAGTCTGGTTAGAATACAGGCAGCTGCCTTCTCTTGGAAGGACACAATGCACTGTGGCGCTTTCTGGAGCGCTCCCAGACCTTGGCTTCCTGGGGAGGGGGCTCCACCACAGAGACCACCAAGAACTGGAGCCAGATTCCTCACAAAATGGTCAAAGCAGCAGAAACTATATTGCTGTGCCCCCCACCTCCCACCCCGAGACCAACACTTTCTCTTTGTGGTTCACCCACGAAGTAGGGGTGGTGGTTGGCTACATTTTCTCCTAATCAGGGCCCTTCCTGGTCTCAGCATTTACCACCCCCATTTTTCCAAAGTGTTCCCAGGTGATCAGGGTTAGACAGGAAAACAGGTGTGAAGCATTTGGAGGCTGTCAAGTGCCCGTTTGTCCCTTTCACCTGGAGCACAGAGCCCGTGTCTGCAGCAGGACAGGAGGCTCCAGACATACCCGAGCCCGTGTCTGCAGCAGGACGGGAGGCTCCAGGCAGATACCTCACCTCACAAACCAGAGCACAGGACTTCTGGAATACAAATAATCGCTAACAGTTTTGGAACACTGACTAGGTATGAGGCAGTCCTAAGTCTCTCGCAGAAACGAATCCATCTAGTTAATCTTCAAAACAACTCCATGGGATTTGCATGATGGATGTGAGGAATTAGGAAGAGAGAGGCTGAGGAAGTTTCTCCAAGTCACAGTCACTCAGCTAGAAAGTGAGAGAACCAGATGGCCTAACTTCAGAGTCCATGTCCGTAACCAGCTGTCCAAATGTATCTCAGCGATCAGCTGCTGGGTGGTCTCGCTGAACCGCCCACTTTGCGCTCCCCGGGACCCACCAGACCCAGGGAGCCAGGCCTGCCGCCATGTCACCAGGACCTCTGTCAGCCTGTCCACTTCTCTTCACTCAGGGCTCCATACACGTCTTCCCTGGAGTTTTACACACCAAGACTCCTGGTTCAAGGATAATTTAGTGAATGCCCCCAGACCTCACTCCTGGTCTCCAGATGCAGTGGTGCCAAGGATGGAGGCGGGGACAGAGGCATAAAGATGGACTCGTATCAATGAAACATACAACTTTCCTCTGGTTCTTAAATGCTTCCTCCCCCTATTATCATGATCCCAATTCTACCTTACAAATCCAGCTAGACCAGAGCATATACACGGGTACAGATAGGAACTGGAAACACAGGGAATCCAGGATGGATGATCCCTTCAGGATCAGTGGTGATAGTGGTGATACCTGGAGGGAGGGTAGAGGGAAGGTAGGGTAGAGAGGGGGAACTGATTACAAGGATCTACATATAACCTCCTCCCTGGGGGACGAACAACAGAAAAGTGGGTGAAGGGAAACGTCGGACAGTATAAGATACGACAAAATAATAATTTATAAATTATCAAGTGTTCATGAGGGAGAGGGGAGCAGGAAGGGAGGGGAAAAATGAACTGATGCCAGGGGCTTAAGTGGAGAGCAAATGTTTTGAGAATGATGAGGGCAATGAATGTACAGATGTGCTTTACATGATATATGTATGGGTTGTGATAAGAGTTGTATGAGCCCCTAATAAAACAATTTTTAAAAAATTATCAAGGGTTCATGAGGAAGGGGGGAGCAGAAGGGAGGAGCTGATATCAAGGGCTCAAGTAGAAAGAAAACATTCTGAGAATTATGTCAACAAATGTACAAATGTGCTTGACACAATGGATGTAGATATGGATTGTGATAAGAATTGTACGAGCCATGAATAAAATTGTATTAAAAAATGACTGGGCCTCTGAGGCCCCTAGTGAAGAACAGGCTGCCCCACCCTCGGTCCAGGGACCCTGTGGACTTGCTCCCCAGGTGGGCTGGAACATTCATCTACCCCATCCTGTTCTGGCTCAGGTGCACTGCTCTCCATCGCAAAGGGGAACTGTGGCTGCTAAAACTGCTGGAGGTGAAATAATGAATGTTCTTTTCCTCAGCCCATATCTGGAGGCACCTGTGATGCATTGGGCTCTAACCACAAGGTCAGCAGTTTGAGACCACCAACCACTCTGTAGGAGAAAGGAAGTGTTCTATTCCATAAGGCGTAGCCTTGGAAACCCAGTGCTTCCTCTGGGGTCGCTCTGAGTCCAAATCGACCTGATGGCAGTGAATGTGGTGACCTGGGGAAGACCTCAGGGGAGCAGGGTTTTGGGGCCCTGTTGGAGACTGGGATGAGTGATGAGAGTAAGTAAAAATGTTGCTACCAGGGCTGCAGCTCCTTCAGACACAAAGCAGGTTCAAGTACAACTCCACAATCAGGAGATGGTGGCAGACACGGTGTCTCAATAAGACATGTCTTAGACTCAACAGGTAGGCTTTCAAAAAAGGGGGGATATATTTTGTTCCATAGGGAAAAACAAACAGTTTTGAGATCAGGGCTAATATAAAAATTTTTAACAAAGCTCAAGTGGATATCTTCCCAAACCACTGAAGTTTTGCAACAAGTTTATGGGAATGCTGCCCCACAAGAATTCACAGGTTAGATGGATCAAGTGCTTAAAAGAAGGCCAGTGTGTTAGTCTGGGTTAGTCTGGGTACATTAGAGAAACAAGTCCACAGAAACTCGTGTATAAGAGAGAGTTTTATATAAAGGGTAAGAGCACAACAGAACATCCCAACCCAGTGCTGCCCAAGCCCACAAGTCCAACATTAACCCATATGTCCGCCACCAATCCACAAAGTCCTCCTCCATCTCACAGAACATACACTATGACGCCGACTGCAGGAGGAAAGCCGAATCAGAGAGCATGTAAGCATCTCAGCGCTGGCAGAGGTCTCCACACGGCTGCTTCAGCACCCTGGGCTGCATCGGGGTAGGTCCGTGCAGCTTCTCCTTGGGGATGTCTTGCAGGAAGTGAGCCTTGTCACCTGAAGCAGGGAAATGGCTAAGGCAGCTGCACCCTGGTCCAACCCTCACAAAGCAAGAGATCTGAGAACTCGAAAGGCAAGGCTCACTGAACCATTTATCCCTCCGCCCTTCAATTACCCCCACATGTGTTTATCGCCCAGGTTGGCACAATAAACTTTAACTATTATCAGCCAGGAAGACCTCAAAGATGAACTCAAGGCAGAGAGGTCACCTCAGAAAGTTACAGTGACTCTGAGGAGGGACATTTCAAAGGGGGAATTTTAATGGATTTTTAAGAGGACATAGGCTGACCGTGAGGGCCTTATTAGGAAGAAGCCCCACAAAAATTGAAGAAAGAAGTCAGTAAAATAACAGGGGAAAAAATAAAAAAATAAAAATAATAAAAAATAACAGGGGAAATTTTTTTAAACAATTTATTGGGGCTCATACAATTCTTATCACAGTTCATACATATACATACATCAATTGTATAAAGCACAGCTGTACAGTCTTTGCCCTAATCATTTTTTCTGCTCTTTTCTTTTTTTACATTTTATTAGGGACAAATACAACTCTTATCACCATCCATACATATACATACATCAATTGTATAAAGCACATCCATACATTCCCTGCCCCAATCATTCTCAAGGCATTTGCTCTCCACTTAAGCCCCTGGCATCAGGTCCTCTTTTTTTTTCCCTCCCTCCCCTTTCCCCCCTCCCTCATGTGCCCTTGGTAATTTATACATCGTTATTTTGTCATATCTTGCCCTATCCGGAGTCTCCCTCCCCCCCTTATCTGCTGTCCCTCTCCCAGGGAAGAGGTCACATGTGGATCCTTGTAATCAGTTCCCCCTTTCCAACCCACTCACCCTCCACTCTCCCAGCATCGTCCCTCACACCCTTGGTCCTGAAGGTATCATCCACCCTGGATTCTACAGGGGAAATTTTTACATGCAATACACACTCATTTTTCAATGACAGCAAGGGCTGGCCTATGAGTTTCACTGGGAAACCATGCCCCACACACCCTACAGTCATGATTTTACGTCTTTAGGCTTGTTTTGGGTCTAAAACTCAGAGAATATTTGAAAGAAACATGATTTGAGTCCTTTGAGAATGCTCAAATAGACATGTGCAGGCACACCAAAATGCGCGGACATCTTTGAGCAAAAGTCTGAGAGGTAGAAACCCCACCCTGAGAACTGTAGGGACTGAGGTGGAGCAGACGTCAGGGTTTAGATATGTTTTTGTTTAATAAAGGTCTCTATGATTTTGTGTAACAATACCTTTCTCCTCCTTTGACATAGATATGTTTTTGTTTAATAAAGGTCTCTATGATTTTGTGTAACAATACCTTTCTCCTCCTTTGACCCTTCCCCCATCCCAGGCATAGCTGGAGGTACTGCCAGTGGCCTCTGTCCACAGTGCTGAAGTCACAGTCAAGTCAGCTGGGGACTTTCAGTCCCTTTGTCTTACCTTTAAGTAAGCATTCATTGTGAGGCTTATAAACCCAAGCATTGCCATGAGACTTACAAGGTGTTGTCCTCAGTTAAAAAAAAAAAGAAGAAGAAGAAAACTATTTCAGAATCTTTGTCTTTAAGATAAATGCCGCACTTCATTCTAAAGTATTCAAGTACCACTTGCCATTGAGTCTATTCAAACTCATGACATCCCCATGTATACCAGAGTAGAGTTGCATTCCATAGATTTTTTTCAGAAATAGATCACCAGGTCTTTCTTCCGAGGCGCCCTTAGGTGGACTTGAACCGCCAACCTTTCATTTAGCAGCTAAACACATTACCATGTGCACCACGTAAGAAGTCATTGGGGCAGGTACAAATAGGCAAGGTGTGATTCACTGTTCAGAGATCAGAGAACGTGTATGAACTCAGTGTGGGTGAACAGTGTGAGGTGGTTACCCGAGATTAACTGATGTCATCTGAGGCTACCTGAGAAGTCCCATCAGAGGAGAGAGGCGGGCCAGTTTGTCTGTACACTGCAGGAGCACTGGGGAAGCTCATCGGAGCCAGGAACCATAAACTGGAGCCCACCCGCGACCACACTGATCTTTGTGGTTAGAATTGTATAAAGCAAAGGAGGATCAATGAGGGCATGAGGGTTGTTCTTGCTGGGGAGGACCAGCCCTGGAGGATGCAGAGAGCTGATGTCAGGGGGACGGTTAATACCATCTCCAGGGTAATATGGGGAGCTAGGTTTCTGCTGGGTAGAAAGATAACCGGATATGATGGTAAGTCATTAAGCTCTATAACCATATGACAGAAATGACAGGTGGGTGTTGCATACTTCATTAGGTATACAGGCCTCTGAAACACTGTCATGCCAATAAACAGCTCAGCACCCTCTGATGCTCACTACGCCTCAGGGTTGATTGAGCTGGAGGGAGTAGATCAGGACTTGATCCACAACTTTAAGGACCTACATGATCCCAAAGTTTTGGAATCACTAGGTTGGGTACTTTAATTTCCTAGGTCAACCGTAGTGCCTCCAATGCTGAGAATGGGCCTGAGAGAAAAGGCTCAAGGTCTCAATATGCCTGTTAGCCCCTTCACGGGTCCACTCTCAGGAATTTTATCCTTAGACCCTGATGGTGCATGCCCCCTGCTGGTCACCACTAGCACTCTCCTCAACCCAAGACAAGAAAGAGCTCCTTTGAATTGGAAGCATGATGGCACTGGTAAATTAGGTTCAGAATACAGAGGAAAAGGCAGAGACTATGACTAGCTTAGGATCTCAATCTGAAGCCAAAATTGGATCTCAATGGGAAACTTAAGTCTGGGCTCAAGTGTCAGCATAGAGCATGAGTCCCGTTGAGATGTTGAGTATGCTCACAGGAGGCTATCAGCCCATATCCAGAGTAACGAATGGATCAAGGCAGCGCGTTCATCCCCAGGTGAGACCACCAGGTATGGAGAAGAGGAGCAGGGAGGTTACCCAGGGCAGAGGTAGAAAGGGTGGGAGTGAATGAAGGAGCACTAATCTCTAAGGATATCCTAACTTTGAAAGTGGCAAGGGGCAATCTGAGATTCCCTTTCTCTTTAGAAAATGGACCTCATCATTCTGGTTCCAGCTTCTTGTATGTAAGCCCCAACTTCAACCCTGTAACCACCACCACAGACACATCATAGGCACAGTCTGGGCCAGGGGTAGTCCAAAGGACAGTCCTACAGCTGCAGAGAGCTAGCAAAAACTGTGGGGGTGGTCTCCTTCCTTCCCCCCTTCCCCAGTATGCTGTTTCTACTGGCAACGGGGCCTGGCATCCTCCCACACCCAGATCTTAGCAACCGTGGGAGCCCCTGGCAACTGCTGCCATGGTGACAAGACAGGGACCTGCGAACAGGCAGGGGGTGCACTTCCTCTGGGGCTCTTGGGATGTGCAAGATAAGTGCTTCCCCCCCACCCCCCCGCGCCATACACAGTCTGGAAGAGAACATGTGCTCCTGTCTGAACACCTCCTCATGGGACCCACCCTCAGGCCTGCCCACAGGTTCCGGTTCCCTCGGAGTGAGGACATGAGGGACACCTGGGGTTGTGACGTCTCCTTGGGAAGGAGGGGGCTTGGAACTGACTTGATCACAGATGCCTGCAGCCACCGGCAGACACAGTATCGGCATGTCAACAGCCACACACCCATCTACTCTTTGTCATGTCAGCACGGGCCCACAGCCATTTAACCACCCCTAGACAGCGACACACAAGAGAACGCACGCACCACAAATGACACAGAAGTGGGCACGCAAACACCATCACAGAGATGATCCCTCATTCACAGATCGCATGCAGACAGAAGAGTACAAATAACTCACAATCCCGTTTGCACACAGAGATGCCCAGGCACACCCAGACATCTGTGCACGTAGTCACAGCTAGCATTTGCTCGGCTTTAACGACACTCCCGCCTGAGAGCGAAGCACACTATGTGTGTTACCTTAATTAACCCTGACAGCAGCTCCATGGGACAGGCACTGCTGCTGTCTCTCCCCATTTTACTAAGAAGATGAGACAACTATGCAGCAAGTAACCTAGCCAGGTCAACAAGCAATCTCCGGACAGAGCCTGTATTCCTCCCAGCCCTGCTGCGCGTTCCTCCCACACCCCATTGATGCCTAGGACAAGGAGATGGGGAGAGCAACAAAGACCCAGCCAGATCACAGAGCCAGCTTCCCCATATTGGCCCGCCTGCCCCCTCCAGGGACCAAGCCTACACTCTAACACTAACAGGGGCCAGGTATGGAAGGGCTGCTGACTAAACCCTCTGCCTCCGTGTTGGCACAGGCAGGGTTGGAGGAGGCAAAAGAGGCAGAGCTGGAATAGGAAGAAATGGCGCTACCCACAGGCCAGGCTCCCACCAGTCTGGAGGTGGGGAAGCGAGAGCCCTTGGATCTGAGGCCCCCTCCATCCCACCTTGCCCATCTCCATCTGACACTATTCTATCCCCTCCTCTCTCCAACCCCTCTCCCCCTCGTCATGCTTCCTGCCCTCCTCTCCCATCCATTCTGCCCCCTGCTTACCCCCACCTCCCCTCCCTTCTATTCTTGGTTGCCCTCCCATCGCCCCTACCCCTCCTCCAGTTCATCTCCCCTAGTATTCCATTCCAAGGCTTCTCCTTTTCCCTCCTTATCGCACCTTCCCCCCCTCCATCCTCCCCACCGCAATGTCCTTCCATGGATGCCCAGCATGCCCACACTGAGTGGGGAAAGCAGGCAGGTAGGAAGAAGAGGCGGCCTGGCCCCGGTGCTCTGGATCCTGTGTTCCGCTAACACTCCTCCCACGGATTCTCTCCACACTCCCACCCCCGAGGCGCTCCCCACTGGCACGATCCCACTGGGGACCTAGCTCGTCCATGGAGTGCAGCTCCTGACATGGCCTTTCCTTTGTCCTCAACCCCCCAGCCTCCTCCCCCTCTTCACCCTCGGTTCCCCCCTGCCCACCCCCGTTCCCTCTAGCACAGATGGGCCTGGGAGACAGTGACGTGGGCGCCAGGCACCGTGTCTGTTCAAGCGGCGGCTTCCGCTGGCGGCCGCCTCCGCACCCCCGCCTGCTCCCAACCTCGAACTGCGGGGGACACGGAGACAGGATTTAATGAGGGGGGGGCACTACCATGAGGGATTCTGAGATGTCAAGGAAGGGCCTCCTGGGAGTCGAGATGAAGAATTACCGAGGGGACAGGAGCCTTGGAGACATGGGGTTAAGCACTCCACTGCTAAGCCTCCTGCAGCTCTGGGAAAGTAGACGTGTGGCCGAGCCAACCCCTTGCGCGGTCTTTGTGCCCAGTCCTACAGGGTCGCTGTGGGTCAGCTTCCACTTGCCCGCAATGGGTAATGGGACAGAGGAGAGCTTAGAAGCAAAGAAAGTGTAAGGCTAGGATGAGACAAAGTCACGAAGTGAGGGGCAAGGGCTAGAAAGGAGACCATAGGGTGGCGTAGTGGTTGCCCGTTGGGATGAGATCTTCAAGGTCTGAAGTTCAAAACTACCCGCTGCTCTACGGGAAAAGACAGGGCTTTGTATGCCAGCACAAGGTTACAGTGTCAGAACCCCACGGGGCAGTCCTACTCTGTCCCATAAGGTTATTGCTTTGATGGCTGTGAGGCTTTGTTTTGTTTTAAATAAGTAATTAAAGGAGTACTAAAATGCTGTCCTATGGGTTTGCTGTGAGTGCGAAATCCACTGGGAGACGGCGAGACACACACACACACACACACACAGCGAATTCAACGGGGAAGCAGGTTGAAGTCTGAAGGGAGCCAGGAATGGTTAGAGGGGGCGCTGCTCCTGATATTGGATGAGAGGGTTGGGTGGGGGTCGCTAGAATGAGGGAACCCAGAGTGGATGAGGAGGAGGGGCCTGGGGACTGAAATCGTGGAGATGCTGCACTTGGAGGGAAGCGCTAGGCAGAAGAGATCAAGGGGATTCTTCCACTCTGTGTGGCTCTGGGGGGGGGGGGTCGGGGGGGGGCGGTTTGAGATTCGGCTGGGCCTTGCCAGGTCACTCAGGATCCGGGCTGACCCAGGGACAGATTGAGCTCAGTGGCAGTCAAGAGTCACCTTCTGAAACTGGCCCGGGAACTACACCTCCCAGATGACACTCTTCCCTCTCTCCTTCACCCTCCTAAATGGAAAAAGGGGGGAAAGGAGAGAACGCCCAGTGTCCTAGCCAACTGGTGGGCGCAGTTTTTCTTTAAGGCTGCCCTTGACGTTGCAGTTTCCAGAAGATTCTCCCGGGATTCGAGCGCCGGCCAGTACGCCCCACCTTCTCAACCCAGAGATTGGACTGACAAGAGTTGCCCCAGGCTTGGGTATGAACCCCAACTGGAGAACCAATAAAATCAAAGGGCGCGTGGAGTGACCGCCCTGCGTCCCTTTCACCAATGACAAGACACGATGACGAAGAGGTGTGATTGACTGATCCCAGCGTGCACCAATCAGACCCACACCAATCGCGGGCCAGAATGTGTGCGCGTGTGGCCGGGTGACAGGGGAGGGGCGTGGGCGACTATCCCCGAGACACTCGTTGGAAGTTGTCCAATCACAGCAGCGCCTGGGCTGAGTGGCGGGAGGATGGTACAATAGGAGGTACGGGGGCGGAGCCGTGGGGGCGGGTTCCCCGTCCGGCTGTCGGCGGCCGGCGGGCAGGCGACTCCTGTCCCGAGTGGAGGCGGCGGAGCCGGAGCCGGGGGAGGGGGCAGCGGCTGGCTGACGACCGCGGCGGTGCCCGCAGCTCCTCACCGGTGAGGACGCCGAGGCAGGACCCCAGGGGTGGGGGCAATCGCGAAGGCAGGGATCCGGGGTGCTGGGGGGTTGGGACACGAAGGGCCCTGGGTGTCTTTTGCCGGGATTGGGGGTGTTGCAGAGACCTGGGGTCCGCTGAGGGGCTCGATGTCCTCAACCTGGGCTTGGCTCCCAGCAGGCGCAGCCTGCGTCCAAGCCGGGGGAGGGAAGAGCCGGGTCGGGATCTGCGGAGCGGAGGCTTTCTGAGCCGGCCTAGTTTGCCAACGCCGGTGACATCACCGACCCCCCTCCCCCGCCAAGCCCCCTCCCAGCTCCCGGGTCCCTCCTCTTCTCGCAGTGCCTTTTGTCCCGGCTGAGCCCGGCTCGCCCTCGCCCCGCCCGCCCCTCCACGGAGGCGGAGACTCGTCGTCAGTGACTTCATTGAGTAGGTTCTGGGGATTGGGGTCGGATCCTCCCCTGAGAGAGGAGCTCTCTGCCTCTCCGGCCCTCACAGAGGATCACACCTGTCACAGGTACACACGCTGCCACTCGCACGCACACGCTCGCACTGCCAGCCTCACTGACACAGCGCACCACACAGTCACTCACAAGCAGCCAGGCACTGCTGCACCTGAAAGCAGGTGGCCGCTGGACCCTGCCCCTTCATTCCACACCTGGGCATCAAGTCGGACTCCTGCCGAACCCGAACCCGACAGGCCTTGCGGGGCAAGTGCCTCCGAGACAGAGGAGGTGGCGTCCAGAGCTGCAGAGGTCCAAGCAGGCTCCCGGGGAGCGGCCAGAGGTGAGGGGCTTGGCTGGGCATGTTTAAGCGCACAGTGCTCTCCTGCCCACCCCCAGCAGCACCCCCACTCCAGGAGACCCGAGGAGCTTTCCGAAGCTTCCCGCACTTCTGGGGAGAAGACTTCTTAGCCAGCTTGATGTTTAAAATTCAGCTGGAGCCCTTAAAACTTCGAGCGTGGACGCTGAATGGGTTTGTGAAGTTTCGGTAAGTCCCTCTGGAGAAGGGCACTCCTGCCCATCTCAAGTCACATTCTCCCGCCAGCCATCCCTCCACTGCCTGCTGCTGCTTCCGGCTCATCCCTCGTCTCCTCTCCATTTCATCCCCATTCCAGACAAGAATCCACCCTTCATCTCTTCACAAAAACCTTTCAGGCGTTCATTCCCCACAAGCATCTCCGCCCCGACTTCAGCCCTGCACCTCAGCCCTAGACTGTCTCTCCCTTTACACCTGGCCAGACAGGGGCTTTCATTTCAGCCATTTCCAAAGTGCTCCTCCCCTCCCCCACCATCCCCATCAGCACTTTATTTCCCATATCAGCCATGTGCCCTCCCAGTACTCTGGCCATCTTGCCCCATCTTTCATCCTGGCCTCTACATTATTCACAGCTCTTCATTTTTCTCCATCAAAGGGCTCCGTGTCATTCCAACACATGGCTTGTGGGTAAGGGGAGGGAAGGGAAGAGGGGGGAATGGGAAAAGACAAGGAGATGGTACCTGAAAGCTTGTCTTGTGGGTGCAGAGGCCAAAGAATGCTGGGGTCTAGTGGGTCCCAGGAAGGGAGCAAGCTGGCCAGGTGGAGAGGTCATGCCGGGACAAGAGAAGGGGGTGGGGTTGAAGGGACTGCCCACTGCTGCTATTGTTCTCTGGGGGTACCCTCTTGGGGTGCTAGGCTTCCCTCCCTGCTCCCAGGGAAAGAATATGTGGGCGAAGGCAGAGAGATGGCAGACCACCACCACCACTCCCCCGCTCCCTCTCAGACAGCTTTTACCGCTGCTTCCGAAAATGGCTGCCCTCCCCCAGATGCTCTTTCTGCCTGCCTCCCCCAACCCCAGCCTCCCCCAGCAGGCGTGACATACTGGCAGGGG
This sequence comes from Tenrec ecaudatus, assembly GCF_050624435.1. Lineage (NCBI taxonomy): Eukaryota > Metazoa > Chordata > Mammalia > Afrosoricida > Tenrecidae > Tenrec > Tenrec ecaudatus. The sequence continues at coordinate 32,355,074 of NC_134539.1, forward strand.
GAGATGAGAGTGTACCCAGCTTTATGGAGCTTTCTCTTCGTCAGAGTGAGGTGACTTCTAGAACCATGAGTCAGTCCAGCCCCCCGCAGTAGGCCCTGTGGGAGCAGGAGCTAGGGCCAGTGTCCCTGCCTACCTGGAAGTTTAGAAGCCTTCACGCTACCTAGTCATACAGCCCTGCCAGGGCACCCCCATATACCTTGCTCCTGGGAGCAGACAGAGGTGGAGAGATGGGCCCTGGCTGTGGCTGCCAGCCCAGGACATTGCTAGAAGGACTCTGGTCCTCTCAGCTTTGGTGGGAGTTGGTCAAACCTCAGAAGGGCTAAAGGATGGCTTCTGGCCATTCCCCCAAATAGCTCCAGCTAAAGGAAAGTCCCCTCCCCTCAGACCCACCACCAGACTAGAGAGCTGGAAGAACTGGAACCCTCTCCCCCTACCCATTCTCCTTGCACCTAACCAGAGGAGTAGGGGGAAGAGGACCTGGCACTGACCTGGATCCTGAACCACTCACTGGGGGCTGGTGAGAGGGAGGGACTGGTAGGGACAGTATTTTAGAAATGGTGATTAATGCTCAATTGTCTCTTAATAGGGTTTAAAGAGGTCTTGTCCCTGGGATCTTGTGATCCAGCAGCACTGGTGCTTAGGCAACACAGGCATGCCTTCACACACCAGTCTGTGTGTGGACATTGGGAGAGGAGTAAAGAGGATGGTTACCCTGGTTAGGGGACAGACAGTGTCACCCTGTGTTCATAAAGGAGTTAGGAGCAGCAGTTTCCAAAGGCTGTGAATCACCCTCTGATCTGAGTCACATGTGAGAGGTGGGGTGGGGGTGGGAGGACAGGGAAGCCTGGGGTCTCCACTGGCAGAAGGTCTCCAGGCACCCACACCCTGAATCAGCCTGGCTAGCCAGGGCTGCTGGCTAGATCCCCAGGTCTGTCCCCAGTCCTGAGCCACTGCCCCAGCTGCCCTCAGTCCGGGCATCACGCCTGAGGCATGGCGTAGGAGACCATGATGCATGAGTGACCTCACCCAGTACACTGACCCTCACCAGCTTCTGCATGCAGTCTGTCAGTCCATGGTTGCTGCTTCTCTTAGAAGGGCCTCTAAGGACTGGCCCAAGGACCTCCGCTCAACCCAAGAAGTAGGCCACAAGCTGCAGCTTCCTGCAGGGGGAATTAGGAGCTGAGGGGAAATCACAGAATTCTAGCATGGCAGAGCTGGAAGGGGTCATCTAATCCAAACTTTTCATTTTCCCAATGGGGAGAGGGGCCCAGGGAACAGGCAGGACCTGCTGAAGGTCACACAGTGAGTCACTTAGGGATCATAGGATCATCAGGAGCAGGACTGAGGCAGAAGGAACAGGAGCATTAGGGATTGGCCCTGGGTTTCTTGCAGAAACAAGGAGACCAGTGCTGGTCCGGTGGCTGTGATGGGAAAGGATTACTACAAGATTCTTGGAATCCCTTCGGGGGCCAACGAGGATGAGATCAAGAAAGCCTATCGGAAGATGGCCTTGAAGTACCACCCAGACAAGAACAAAGAGCCCAACGCTGAGGAGAAGTTCAAGGAGATTGCAGAGGCCTATGATGTGCTGAGTGACCCTAAGAAACGGGGCCTGTATGACCAGTATGGGGAGGAAGGTAAGAGGACAGTGATCCAGCATGCTGCTGGATCTTTGTCCTTGCCTGGGGCCCTGGGTGAACCAGTTATCATAGCAAGGAACCGGTAGCTGAGGGGTTGGGTGGGGGTGGGGAGGTAACGGAAGCACATGTTCCAGCACTGACACCCAGAAGATAGAAGAGACCACCGACTATTGAGTCTGTCCACATTTGTCCCCACCTCCTGCTGCCCCTCTCCTTCCGCAAGTTCAGGCCTTCAAAAAACCAACACCAAACTCACTGCCATCCAGTGGATTACAACTCACAGTCTCATAGGGACCCTATCGGACTAGGTAGAAAGCCTCCTCTTTGGAGCAGCTAGTGGTTTCCAACTGCAAACCTTGTAGATTGCAGCCTGACACATAACCACTGAGCCACCGGGGCTCTACGTTTAGCCCTTACAGAGGCCTAAAGATTGAAGCCAGAGCTAGAGGCTTTCCCCCTTCTTAGTCCTTATTAGTCCTGCCCGAAATCCCTGCTGCTTCATTGGCTGGTGAGGATGGTTGAACAGAAGGGAATGAGAATGCTTGGCTCCCAAAGGATAGGACATTACCATCCATCAGCATAAAAGTTTGGCCCTTACGCAGCCTGGGAATTAACCACTGTAGCTCTGAACTGCAGAGAGAGTTCCCTCTCCCTGCCCACCCCAGGCGGGTCAGCTTTGCCTCCCAGAGGAAGTGGCAAGGCCCCAAACGGGGAAAGGGAACTGCTGCTAGCACCCTACCCCCTCCCTGGGGTAGCCAGTGGCCACGCCAGGCACAGGGCAGCAGGAAAGGACCAAATAAAGCTGCTGAGAAGGTGGCCCCTCCCAGTACATCCCACGGGCATGATGCAGCTGCTAATTCTGGGCCGGCCCCTCAGGGCCGCATGCCACCCGCCAGCCACAGGCACCTGTCAGGCTATATTAAGAGCCGCTGTCACAGCTGAGGACTCTCCTTCCCGAGAACTGTCCTTCCTCCTCATGGCATCCACCTTTCTTTAACACCCCCCCCTTCCTCCTCTTCAAAATGAAATGGGTTAATGACATGTACTGTTCTTTATACAAAATAGGGGCTCAAAATAATGTTCCTTGCTTTATTTCTCTGCCCCTGCCCACTCTGTCCCCCGTTCTCCCAGCCCCACTTCCTCTTCCCTAGGCTGCTGTCCTCCCATGTTCCCCTGCTCACCTCTTACACTGGCCAGCTCCACGGGTCCCTGCCAGGCTCTCCAGTATGCTCCCCGCGAGGAGTTTTTCTCTTGGGATGGAGGAGTGCAGATGAGGGAGACAGTGTGGTGCAGACATCACGCCACCGTGTGACCTGTCTCGGAATCTCTCATTCCTCCCCTGGGCCTCACCAGTTTGTTTAGGAAGAAGGTGGGCATTGGGAGAGCTGCCCAGAAATATCACCCCTCCAGCATGTCCCAGCATGAAGGGCAAAGCACAGACCCCATACCAAGAGGGCCCTGAGGGTGCAGCGCAGCCTTAAGTGGGCAGGGGCAACCTCCAGGGCCTGGGGAGGGAGAAGCAACCTTGGAAATGTTGGTTACATTTCTGTCCACCCCACCCCCTCCCAAACAGCCAGCCAGATCAATTGTGCACACACATTCTGTGAGCAGCCCTGGCTGAGGACAAGTTGTTCCCAGCTTGAAAAGGAGTGGTGGTAGTAGATTAGGAATCCCTGCGGAGAGAAATGACTCCCTGCTGTCCTGGGTAGTCCACCCTCCCTCGCTCCCCGATAATGATAAGGCTTGTATGATGGACTCCTTCCCAACACCGCCCCTCCACCCTCTCTGCCCCCCGAAAAGAAATAAGACCATGGGTATTGAGCAAGGCCCTGAGCTGCTGTCACTTGGGCACTCCAATGAAACTCAAATCCACCTTTCTGGTCCTTCGAGATACGAGGTTAATTAGACTCAGACTTCCAAGGCCAAGTGAAGTTCTAGATGAAAGACCTCCCAGGGAAAAACCCTTTCCCCAAGCTTGGGTTTTGCCCCGCCACCACCCCCCAAAAAATCCAAACTTACATATTCTGGATCAATTCTCAGTGTTAACACCCTCCCTCATTTCCCCCCATTCTCTTCATCACCTCTGCTACTCTCCCTCCTACTCTTCTTGGCTGCTTCCCAGAATCTGAGCCCGTTGGCCCTTTAGAGCCCCGGGACAGTGACTGAACTGTGTGTCAGTCAGTCCATTCATGCATTTTGGTTGCTCTGGCACTCAGTGTAGAGTGGAGGACCAGCCCGTGTCTGACTCCAGGGAGCTCCGTTCCATTGTATTCTGTCTGTACAATGTGTGAACAGGACCCCTGGAGTTGGGCATCTTTATGATCCCTGAGTGTGAGAATAAAACCTCTGAAAACGTTCTAGAGAAATAGCTCATCGCCAGTATTCAGCTAATGAGTGTACCTGCTGTTTGGGGCCCTTGGAATTTCCCTTTCAGGCAGGAGTCAGGGGAAAGGCACCACTGCTAGAAGCAGTTGGCTTTTTCTTCTTGTCCGTGTCCCTGTCTTACTTACTAGCTCCCTGTGTTCCGAATCCCTGGGTGATTGCCTCTTGCCCTCTGTGTCTCCAGAGAGAAGCAAAAGTTTGAGTGCTGGGACAACTTATAGTGTGATCCCAAATTCACCGCTTTGTGAGAAGTAGTTCAGCCATAGGTACATGGAAAAGATGACCAGACGGGAGGTCACATTCTATAAATCTTTTAGTTCTGATTTTTTCTGCCAATTGGATAACAGCCTCTGAATCTCAAGATATGCACCATTATTAAATATGAAAGTAAAAATGAACTCTGTAGAAGCTTTGCTTCCTCTATTAGCATGACCTCTCAGGGAATTAAAAGTCGGTGTTCTAGGCCTAAGAGTTGTGGTGCATTGGGCTGCTCACCACCAGGTTGGTGGATCGCATCACTAGCCACTTCACAGAAGCGAAAATGAGGGTGTCTGCTCCTAGAAAGACTTGCAGTCTCAGAAACCCTGAGGATCAACTCGACGCTGCCCTATCTGGTTCTCGTGATGCAGAATCAACTTGATAGCAGTGGGTTACTTTGGTTTCCCTAAGCTCAAGGAGCCCTGGTGGTACAGCATAGGAAGCACTGAGCTGCTAACTGAAAGGTCCGCTGTTCAAACCCACCAGTCACTTCATGGGAGAAAGATGAGACTGTCTGCTCCCATAAAGATACACATTTCAGAATTCCTACAGAGCAGTTCTACCCTGTCCTGTCAGGTCACTGTGAGTTGGAATCAACTAGGTGGCAGTAGGCGGGTTCCCAAAGCTCATGGACTAGAGGATGGCAGATGGAGCCAGACGAACCAACTGCCCCTAACTTTTCCTTCCCTCTAGGCCTGAAGACCGGCGGTGGTACATCAGGTGGCTCCAGTGGCTCCTTTCACTACACCTTCCATGGGGACCCCCACGCCACCTTTGCCTCCTTCTTTGGTGGCTCCAACCCCTTCGATATCTTCTTTGCCAGCAGCCGCTCCACTCGACCTTTCAGCGGCTTTGACCCCGATGACATGGATGTGGATGAAGATGAGGACCCATTTGGTGCCTTCAGCCGCTTTGGCTTCAATGGGCTGAGTAGGGGTCCACGGCGAGCCCCAGAGCCACTCTACCCTCGGCGCAAGGTGCAGGACCCACCCGTGGTGCATGAACTGCGGGTGTCCCTGGAGGAGATTTACCACGGCTCCACCAAGCGCATGAAGATCACAAGACGGCGCCTCAACCCTGATGGGCGAACTGTACGCACCGAGGACAAGATCCTGCACATTGTTATCAAGCGTGGCTGGAAGGAAGGCACCAAGATCACCTTCCCCAAAGAAGGTGATGCCACACCTGACAATATCCCTGCTGACATCGTCTTTGTGCTCAAAGACAAGCCTCACGCCCACTTCCGCCGGGATGGCACCAACGTGCTCTACAGTGCCCTGATCAGTCTCAAAGAGGTAGGGCTAGTGGCTGTGTGTGTGTGTGTGTGTGTGTGTGTGTGTGTAGATGATGGTGACGGGTCCAAAACTTCCCACCAGCTGGGTTGTTCTTTCCCACTTCAATCTTTTTCCTTCCTTGCCCTGCACTCCCACCCTTTGCTGACGGCCTCATTTTTCCCCAGGCGCTATGTGGCTGCACCGTGAACATTCCCACCATCGACGGCCGAGTGATCCCTTTGCCCTGCAATGATGTCATCAAGCCAGGCACTGTGAAGAGACTCCGTGGGGAGGGGCTTCCTTTCCCTAAGGTGCCCACCCAGCGGGGAGACCTCATTGTTGAGTTCAAAGTTCGCTTCCCAGACAGATTAACACCACAGACAAGACAAATCCTCAAGCAGCACCTGCCCTGTTCCTAGGCTCTGCTCACCCAGCCCAGAGTCTACCACAGCAATACCCCCGTCATCCCACTCAATGTGCACCCAGTTCAACGTCCACTGGACACTTACAACTTTTTCTAAACGCAAAAAAAAAAAAAAAAAAGCCACTGGCTTTCAGGAAAATGATCCTGTCCCTGATCCCTTTAAAACTGGGCTGTCTTGGGGGATTAAGGGGAGTGGGGGAGAGCTGGTCCAGTCCAAGGGTCAATTTTCATGTCACTAACTTTGAATCCCTCCAGTCAGTGGCTGGAGAGTGACCTGAGTGCTACTTGAAGATAGATTCCTTGTCCAACGCCTGTAAATAGCATGTCCTTCCTCTCTCCGCTTTGCTGATATCTGTCCTCTCCCTTCTCTGTGTCCTCCTCCTGCTGGGGGAGGAAGAGAATAGAAAGGATACTGCTTTCCCCGACACACACCCCCCAGATCACAGTGTCCACCCCTCCGAGAGCCACGGTTACCATGCCCATGTCCATGCGCATGGCTTTCTCACTGAGAGCGGTCTGTGCCTCGCTGGGGTTACGACAGGAATAGAAGATCACAAGGCGGTACCCTGGGAACAGGGCCACTGAGCACGAGACACTTTTCACTTGGGGCAGGGAAGTGAACAAGGCCTTGGCAACCTCCCGATAGCTCCCCTGCCTACACACCAGAGTAGCAAGTTCTGTCCTCCCTACCGCTCTTGGTGCCTGCAAGTGTAGAGGGAGGGGGAGGGGAGTCCTGCTGTCTTAAGGTTAAGAGCTGGCAAGCAGTGTCCATCTCCCAGTCTTCATCAGGGAGGGAAAGGGCTTTGGGGGCAGGTGGCAGCTATTCATTCTCCATCGAGATTCAGGGTCACAGGTTTTTCCCCACACCTCTGAACTCAGGGTCTAGCCACCTTCAAACTTCCAAATCCCACTTTTGTGATATGTGAAGCTAATTCTTTCTTATCCATCTTGGAGGCTGTGTGGGGGAATTTCCAGCCCTTTTATGCCTGTGTAACCCCACCCCACCCCCACCGTTGTACAAAGGTGAAATCGTGGAGGAGCTGGGCGAAAGGCTTGTTCAGACAGATCCTGGGATGGGGGTCTTTAGATTTTCTCACTTTGACAAGCCCTTGAATGTTTTTATAGTAGTTTTTTTGTATTTTTTTGTAATGACAGTATTATGGAAAAAAATAAAAGTATTTTAAAAATAGGACATCTGAGCAGGAGCAATGAACATGGAGTGGGGGTGGGTGTTCAGTGCCATTGTCAACACTCCTCCTAGTTCTTGGTCACTTTCGAAAGACTCAAGCAGGCCCTCTGAGAAGCTGAAGCTGAATCCTCTTGGCTCTAAGCCCCGCCTCCTGGACTTCCCTAACATGCCCTAAATGCAGCATACCATGTGGCTAACAGAATAACAAATCTATTTGAAAAGAATAAACAGCTTCTCTCCAGGTAATGCTTTAGCAATAAAGTGGGAGACCCTTCATTGTGGGGGCCATATGCAAAAAAAAAAAAAAGAAGAAATAGTATTGGTTATGAGAAAATGAGATAGTCTTCCTCCAAGGATTTGCTAGCATGAGAACTGAGATCTCTACAGGAACTGAAATTTTCCCTTGAGAGGAAAATATTTGAAAAACATTTTCTCGAGAGGTTAAGTTTTCCTCCTGAGAGGAGGAAAAGGACTTTCTGGCTGATTCAAAGAGACACATCCCCAAGGATAGGGCCTGGGGTAGTGGAGAAAGTGCCCTAAGTACCTGGCATCCTTGGCCCATGTTGTTGTTAGGTGTCATCATGTCACAGTGACCCAAGTACAACAGCACGACACGCCGCCCGGTCCTGCGCCATCCTCCCCGCTGTGGCTTCATTTGAGCCTATTGTTGCAACCACTGTGTAAACTCGCCTTGCGGAGGGTCTTCCTCTTTCGCTGCTTCTCCACTTCACAAGCATGATGTGCTGCTCCAGGGAGTGGTCTCTCCTGCAACTTGTCCAAAGTGAGACCAAGTCTCACCATCCTCCTTCCAAGGAGCATTCTGGCTGTACTTCCAGGATAGATGTGTTTGGAAGGTGTTGAATCATGGCTGATTCTTGAAACTCAATTTTCCAGGGATGTCTAGCCTGGTCTCTGACCCACCTGTCCCTGCTGAGACAACTCTGGCCCTCAGGACCTGCTTGACTGAACATGTGTAACTTTCCCTTGGTCTGGGTAGAAAACACCCCAGTAGTCTCAAGAAAGCCCATCTGAGACTGCCTGGGACTGCCTTCCTCCTGGTGCTGACTTTTCTGTGTGTGGGAAGTTTCTAGCTAATGCCCAGATGCTTCTCCAGGATGGGGCCCCTGACAAGTTCTCTTAGCACAGTGTACCCACTGCCATGAAGACAGCTCTGCTGTCAGCTGGACTTGGGCCCCCGTAGAGGATGACACTCACTGACTTGGGCTGTTTTCAGGGATTTTCCTGCTCCTTGCCATTTATTCCTGGGGGGAAAGCCACTAAAAAAAAAAACCCTCACATTTTCAACCAAAGCCTGTTTGGGAGGAACTTGTTCTTTCTATGAGAGCCCTGGTGGTGTAGTGAGTAGTAACCTACTGCTAACTGCAGGTCAGCGGTTGGAAATCACCAGCTTCTCTGAGGGAGAAAGATGAAGCATTCTACTGCTGTAAAGAGTTAAAACGATCTCAGAAACCCACAGGGGACATTCTACTCCGGCCTATCAGGTTGCTATAAACCACAGTTCGGTCTGGTTTGGGAGTTCCTATGGCAGAAAACAGATTATCTTGCGGACAAAATGTCCGGGGATCTCCTTGTTTGGGAAGACAGAATATTAATTCTATATTCCCGATTCAATCCTCTCCTATATTAAGTCACCTATGACTGTCCCTCTCTTCAGGCTAAATTCTTGTCCTGGCTCTTCCCTGAGGCCTGAAACTTTAGGATCCATGGTTTCTCCTGGGTCACAGACTTCCCTCTGGCCTCCACATGGATATGTGTGTCTTGGGAAATTGTCATACCTCTAATGAGCACACTCTAGGGATGAAACCATGAGACCTTTGAAGCCAGGCTAACTGAGGAAAGGAGAACTTGGATGGACAAACTCTAAGGTTCACTCTGTAGCTCTACCTTCAATTGGGATTGTACCCTTCTTGGAGGCTGCATGGAGAAAATGTGAAGCCCTTTATGTCAGTTGAAAGAACTCTGGTGTCACACTGGGTTAAGCACTTGGCTGTTAGGCAAAGGGCTTGTAGTTTGAACCCAATAGCTGCTCCCAGGGAGAGAGATGAGGCAGTCTGGTTCCATAAATATTTACAGATTCAAAAACCTGTGGAGCAGTTCTACTCAATCCTACAGGCCACCATGGATCAGAATCAACTCCTGGCAGTGGATTCAGTGAGCTTATGCCTGTGACCACCTCCCCTTTTCTAATGCACACACACAAACACACCACACACACACACACCCTTCAGCCAGGTGTTGGTGTAGGGCTTTTATTGGGCTTCCTCTCACCTGATCTGACCTTACCTTGAGCTTATTTCCTGTGAAAGCCCTTTTTCTTTGGGTAGATTGTTAACTGATTAACCACATTTGTCTGATGTGAAGGATAACAGGGCAATAGTAGACTGAAAAGAACTTAAAAGAAAAAATTACAAAATGAAATGTCCAAAGGGGCTTTGAAAGGCTCTGGCATATTCCTTAGAATCTAGAACACTGCGTTCCGGGTGCTCACACAAGACCTCAGGCTCTAAAGCTCCCAACTCAGATTGACTTTGAGTGTCTGCAAATAGGAAGTGTAGGTAAAACAGAGTAACTACCTTCCTATCTGAGTGTTGAAGGCATACTTGAACATGCAAAGACTGAGAGGCTAATTGGCTCTAGTCATTTAAGGAGATCTCTATCCAATCATTAACTGACCACTAATCAAACCAAGCAAAAAGACTCCAGTAGTCATCCAAACAAAGAATATATACTGTCCAGAATTAATTCAGAAAAGCCACTAAGCAAGTAAACAGCAACAGTAATAAAACAAGTATAAATAAGGAGAACTTATTTACAGAATTGTCACATATTATTTTAAATCCCTAGTTTTCGACGAGAAATTACAAGGCATACAAACACACAAGAAAGTATGGGGTAGGGGTGGGGAGGTGGGGGAGGCAATCAATAAAAACTGACCATGAGGATTTACTAGATAAAAAATTTAAATGAGTTATTGTGAGTATATTCAAAGAACTAAAAAATAATTCTAAAGAACCATATGAAAATAACATGTCAACAAATGAAGATTATGAACAAATAGAAATATATTAATTTTTAAACGAACCAATCTGACCCCACCACGCTGGACCAAAACGCTAAGGGTGTGCAACAGATCAGCAAGGGGAGCAAAAATAGACATTGGGGCCAGTGCATGGCACCCCATCAGACTCAACTGGAAAACACACCTAAAGGTCAACAAACAGACCTGGAACTATTTATAGACTTTTCTTTTTTGGTTGATTTTTGTTGGTTTTTTGTTTGTTTTCTTTTGCTCTGTTTTTTGTGTGTGTGCTTATTATTGTCTCTGCATACCTATCTAGATAAGATAAGCGAGACAAACAATCCAGAGGAGAAAACAACAGGTCTCACAGTTGGGGGGTGGGGGGAAGAAATGGGAGAAGGGGAGATGGGAGGCAGGGGAGGGGGGGCGGGAAAGGAAGTGGGTGTTAACAAACCCAGGGACAAGGGAACAAGTGGTCTAAAAGCAATGGGAACAAGTGGTCTAAAAGCAATGGCAATGAGTAGGATCCCTGATAGGGCTTAATCAAAGACAATCTAACTAAGAGGAATTACAGAAACTCAAATGAAGGCCGAACATGATAGTGGGACAAGAGGAAAATAAAAAGAAATAGACAAAAGAACTAGGAGTCAAAGGACATTTATAGAGGTATAAATATGTATGTACATATGTAAATGTACATATGTAAATGTGTTTATATATAAGGATAGGAAGATAGATCTATGTACATATATTTATATGTTAAATATAGAGGTAGCAGATGGACATTGGGCCTCTACTCAAGTACTCCCTCAACGCAAGAACTTTGTTCTAATAATCCGACATTCCATGATGCTCACCCTCTCGACACAATCACTGAAGACAAAATGGGTGCATAAGCAAATGTGGTGAAGAGAGCAGATGGTGTCTAGCTATCAAAAGATATAGCATCTGGGGTCTTAAAGGCTTGAAGCTAAACAATCAGCCCTCCAGCTGAGAATCAATAAAGTCCACATAGAAAAGCACACCAGCCTGTGTGATCATGAGGTATCAATGGGATCAGGTACAGATATCAAAGACCCAGAACAAAAAGTATATAGCTGTGAATGAGGGGGAGTGTGGAGACCCAAAACCGATTGGTAGAAAATTGGACATCCCCTTACAGAAGGGTCACAAGGAAGAAAAGAGCCAGTCAGGATGCACTATAGCACTGATGAAACACACAACTTTCCTCTAGCTCTTGAATGCTTCCTCTCCACCACTATCATAACCCCAATTCTACCCAATTCAATTCTTACCTACTGACTAGACCAGAGCATGTACATGGGTACAGACAAGAGCTGGAAACACAGGGAATCCAGAACAACCCCTCAGGGTCAATAATGAGAGTAGCAATACCAGGAGGGGAAGAGGAAGGTTGGGAAACAAAGAGAGAACCGGTCACAATGATCTACATATAACCTCCTTTCAGGGGGATGGACAACAGAAAAGTAGGTGAAGGGAGACATCAGTCAGTGTAAGATATGAAAAAAATAATTTATAAATTATCAAGGGTTCATGAGGGAGGGAAGGGAAATAATGAGGAGCTGATACCAAGGTTCAAGTAGAAAAAAATGTTTTGAAAATGATGATGGCAACATATGTACAAATCTGCTTGACACGATGGATGGGTATATGGATTGTGATAAGAGCTGTACGAGTCCCCAATAAAATGATTTTTAAAGGCAATTAAAAGATAATATATTCCTCCCCACCACTATCATGACCCCAATTCTACCTTACAAATCCAGCTAGATCAGAGGATGGACACTGGTACAGATAGAAACTGGAAACACAGGGAATCCAGGACAAATGATCCCTTCAGGATCAGTGGTTAGAGCGGTGATACCGAAGGGTGGAGGGAAGGTGGGGTAGAAAGGGGGGACTGATTACAAGGATCTACAGATGACCTCCTCCCGGGGGGATGGACAACAGAAAAGTGGGTGAAGGGAGGGAGATGTCAGACAGTGTAAGACATGACAAAATAATAATAATTTATAAATTATTAAGGGTTCATGAGGGAGGGGGGAGTAAGAAGGGGAGGGAAAAATGAGGAGCTGATACCAAGGGCTTAAGAGAAGAGTAAATGTTTTGAGAATGATGAGGCCAACGAATGTAATAATGTGCTTGACACAATGGATGGATGTATGGATAGTGATAAGAGTCATATGAGCCCCCAATAAAATGATAATATAAAAGTATTTTTGTTTATAATTCTGTTTGATTTAAAAGACAATTGCATAAAGCATAATATAAATCAATGTTGAGGTACACTGTATAAAGATGTAATTCATATGACAATAACAACAAAAGAAGGAGAGAATGAAGCTACTATTAAGCAAAATTTTATATTCTATTATGGTGAAGTGAAATGTTCAGTTTAAATATGACCCTTATATCCAAGTCTTTGTAGCTCCCACCAAATACTTGGGTAGGGCCATGCAAATAGGGTGTGTGAAACACTAATGGAGGAGATTGGTCAGATTTGCCATTCCTCTGGATATGAATCATCCCAGAAGCAACAACAGAGAATGTCGTGATCACCCAGAAAGAACAGCCACCAACAGAGTGCGCAAGATCCCTGCCTGAAGTGGTGGAGGCAGCAAAGGCAACAGTGACCAAAGCAATAGAGACTCAACAAAGACGCAGAGAAGAGGCACATAATTATGAAGCAGAGTGGTGGCCTTCCCAGGCCACAGGAAAAGGCAGAGGTCAAGAGGCCATGGGGCTGAGAAGCATTAAGGACTAGAAAGAGACTTACTTGACTGCTGGCTGAACGGAGACACTACCGTGGACAAAGGACTATCTCCTTAGTGTTTTCTAATTTGACATGACTCGGCGCCTATTAATTCGACTCGTAATCTAGCAACTTCCCTAATAAACCCCCACAACTGTGTGTATTATCGGTGCGATCTGTATAGTCATTGCAATGAATTATTAAACTCAGCAGAAAAGTGGAGTGCCATGGGAGAAACAACTGGTGTCAGAATAGGGTAATAAAGATGAAGGGTGGAAGCATGCCTGACCTCTGCTTCTTGGCAATAGGCCTTAGGCTGGCTAGCTCTCTCCCTACTGAAGCTGGAGCCACTAGTCATGGCTGCTCCACCCCTTCTCTAACTACTATTCATCCTAACAATATGCGTTAAATTACGATGGTAATTATAATCCCAGAGCAACCACTTTGAAATAACTAAAAATATTTAGTAAAAGAAACAACAATGTGATTGAAATGATACACTAGGAAATAGCCACCTAACAAAAGCAGGCAGTAATAGAGGAATTGCAAAACACAAAAGAAATAAATATAAAAAAGGCAAAATGGCCAACATAAATCCTGTCTTATCAGTGACAACATTCAATGTACATAGATTAGATACTCCAATTATTCTTAGTTGGAAGAGAAGGGAAGGATGAATTTAGTAAAAACATACACATGATCAAACTACATGCTATCTACAAGAGACATGGTTTATATTGAAAGGGACAAATTGAAAGTAAAAGAAAAAAATATATACTGCATAAAAAGAAAACTGAAGTATCTAGACTAATACCAGACACGTGAAAAAGATGTTTAACATCACTAGTCATTAGGGAACTGCAATTAAAATCACAATGAGATATATCTTACACCCACTAGGATGGCTACTACCAAAAAAATGGCAAGAATGTGGTAAAACTAGAACTTTGTGCATTGTTGGCCAAGATGTAAAATCGTGCCACCATTATGGAAAACAGTTTGGCAATTTCTCATTGCCAAAAGACCCAGCAACTCCACTTCGAATATATGCTCAATAGATTGAAAGCAGAAACTCAAACAGATACACCAGTGTCCACTTCAATAACATTCATAATCACCAAAAATAAAAGCAACACAAGTATTTACCAATGGATATATGAATAAGTAATAGATGGTATATACATGCAATGGATTTCATTTTATTTAGATCCAAAATCAGAGTTCATGGAGGCAGCAATAAAGAAAACCAATGACATTTGTTCTGGGTAAATGTGCTGCACAAGACCTTTTTAAAGTATCAAACAGCAAAGATATCACTTTGAGGTCTGAGATGCAGCTGATTCAAACCCTGGGATTTTCAATCTCTCATATTCATGTGAAAGTTGATCAAGGTATAAGAAAAAGTGAAAAATTGTGAAGCTGCTCAAAGGCATCTAACGACAACTATATATACACACATTCCACTGATTTTCTCCTCTGAAGAATCCAGGACAAGACAGGAAGAATGTGGAGAAATTGCTAGTGATCGTGTATATCCACTTTGGAGAATAGCTTAGTTATCCCTCAAAAAGTTAAACATAGATTTATGACCCAGCAATTCTACTACATCCCCAAAAAACAATTTATTATTTATTTATTTTCCAAGCTATGTATTTAAATTTTTTACAAGACAACCTTATGACCTTCAAAGTACTCTCCATTACACTTAATACACTTGTCAAATCTGCAATTTCATTCTTGGAATCAGTTTTCAAACTAAGCTGTTTGGATGGCTGGCAGCACCTCCCTCGTTTTTTGTCTTCACCTCTTCTACCTCATCAACTCTCTGTCCTTTCACATTCCTCTGCATTCATGGAAACAAAAAGAAGCCACACAGAGCGAGGTCAGGAGAGTAAAGTGTGTAGGGAAAGGAGAGACATGCTGTTTTTTGCCAAAAACTGATGCGTTGAGATGGCTGCGTGAGCAGACGCATTGACGTGGTGAGAAAATCAGTCCCTCATCTGCCACAAACCAGGCCTTGCTTGTCACACACTGTTATACAATCTTTACAGAACCTCTAAATAGAAAGCTTGATTAACAGTCTAATCTGGTGGAATGAACTCAAAATGCACTACTAGTAGACATTTTCATCTCTTTGGGAAGTTGGCAGGTGTCCAGAACAAAATTTGTCATCCATTGACATTTCACCATTTTTGAAATAAGAAAACCACTCATACACTTGAGTTTTTCCCAAAGTGCTGTCCTTGTAAGCTGTATTCAACATCACAACAGTTTCTGCAGCAGTTTTCCATAGGAGGAAACAAAATTTCACAGCTGCATGCTATTCTCCTAAATCGACCATCACAAAAAACAAGGCTCAAGTAAAACTGGTTTTACGAAAAAATACACTGTGACCAGAGAGAACCTTCCCAGGTGATGCCACTCAGAGCGAGTTGCTCGATGCTCACCTAGCAAGAAAAATAAGTACTATTAAACCTCTGCACCACCCAGTGCAATTTCTGGGGTAGTTTTTTTGGTACCCCCTCATATATACCCAAGAGAATATTTTGTTATAAATCATTTTATTGGAGGCTCATACAACTCTTACCAAAATTCATACATACATCCATTGTGTCTAGCACATTTGTACATTTGTTGCCATCATCATTCTCAAAACATTTTCTTTCTACTTGAGTGTTTGGTATCAGCTCCTCATTTTTCCCCCTCCCTTCCCCAACCTCCCTCATGAACCCTTGATAATTTATAAATTATTATTATTTTTCATGTCTTACACTGATTGATGTTTCCCTTCACCCACTTAACTGTTGTTCATCCATCCCCCAGGGAGTGGTTTATATGTAGACCATTATGATCGGTTCCTCCTTTTCCCCCACCTTCCCTTTACTCTCCTGATATCTTTATTCTCAATATTTGTCCTGAGGGGTTTATCTGTCCTGGATTCCCTGTGTTTCCAGCTCTGATCTGTACCAGTGTACATGCTCTTGTCTAGCCAGATTTGTAAGGTTGAATTGGGATCATGATAGTGGGGGGAGACGAAGCATTAAAGAACTATAGAAAAATTATATGTTTCATCAGTGCTATATTGCACCCTGACTGACTCCTCTCCTCTCCGAGACCCTTCTTAAGGGGATGTCCAGTTGCCTACAGATGGGCTTTGAGTCTCCACTCTACACTCCGCAATTCACAATGATATGATTTTTGTTGTTTGATGCCTGACACCTGATCCCATTGACACCTCATGATCACACAGGCTGGTGTGCTTCTTCCATGTGAGCTTTGTGGCTTCTCAGCTAGATGGCCGCTTGTTTACCTTCAAGCCTTTAAGACCCCAGATGCTATGTCTTTTGATAGCTAGGCACCATAAGCTTTCTTCACCACTTTTGCTTATGCACTGACTTTGTCTTCAATGATCATGTAGGGAAAGGTGAGCATCATGGAATGCCAGTTTAATAGAACAAAGTGCTCTTGCATTGAGGGAGTACTTGAGTAGAGGCCCAATGTCCACCTTAATACTAAACCTATAAATATATGCACATAGAATTATTTCCCCATCATCATATATAAATATATTTACATATGTAAATGCCTATATTTATAACTCTATAAATTCCCTTTGCCTCCTAGTTCCTTCCTTTTATTTCCTTTTACATTCTTCTTGTCCCATTATCATGTTCAGTCTTCATTGGATTTCAGTAATTCCTCTGAGAATTAAAATTTTTATTTATACAAAAACCCATTTACAATGTTCATAGCAGTCTTATTAGCAATAGTCAAGAAAGAAGGAAACTAAATTTCAGGCCCAAAAAAGACACTGGTTTACAGGACAAATACCATATATACTCATGTATAAGCCAAGGTTTTCAACACATTTTTAATGCAGTTTTTGTGGTAAAAGTAGGTGCCTGGCTGATATTTGGGGAAGCTTATACTTGAGTATATATGGTAGTTCACACCAGAAACCATGGGCTCATTTTCCCTGACCAGAGAACTAAATAATGCCCAACTACCACTGCTTGCCATTTTAATTAGGGCTCTAACAGATGCACCCTGATAGAACTGAAGAAAGATATGGAAGAGAACCTCCAACTCAAGATAAATAAATAATTTTTTTAAAAAAAGAAACGGGTCAGGGAAGATAGGCCTTCTTAGGTTGGGTTTTCTAGAAAGGCAAAACCAGTGAAGCTTATATGTATGCTTACAGAGATATTTATCTGAAGGAAATGGCTCATGCAGTAGTAGAGGCTAGCAAATTCCAAGTGCATGGGTCAGATGTCAGGTTGGAGGCTTCTGATTCACCTACCTACCGGTGTTGATGAAGCCAAGATTGATTGATCAGTCAGCAGACTGCAGAGCCACATGAGTCCAAGTTTGGCAGGTTGCTGATTACTCCCTAAGTTGGTAGGGAATATGGTAGGCTACTAGCTCAAGTCCAAGGAGCCAGAGGTCGGATAACAGATGCAGGATCCAGCTCTGGCAAAAAGCAAGCAAACGTTACAGAGCACTCACATACTGAAATCAGACCATAACTCCAAAGAAACTCCCTTTCAATTGATTGGCTGCTCATAGCTGATCTCATCACAGAGGTAATTACTACCAAACCACTGAAAATCATGGCCCAGTCAAGTTGACACACCACCAAGTTAACCATCATACAGATATACTGAGCTAGTCAAGTCTAGATTCCTCCCTGGAACTATCACACTCTTCCACCCTTGACCTGAAACTAACCCCTGGGGTCACTTTCAGCTAAATAGACTAAAAGATCAGTGCTGTGCTCCTTTAAGAAAGTATCTCTGTGAGACCAAATGGTCAACACTTACCTTTAAACAGAGATGAGAATATAAGGAAAGGGAAATGACATGAATAGAAACAAAGCAGGCAGAACAGAAATGAGAATGTCCGTGCGCTGTGAATAATATAGCCAATGTCACTGAACAACTTGTGTAGAAATTGTTGAATGAAAATCTACACTGCTGAGTAAACTTTCACTGAAAATACAAAACATTATTTTCAAAAACAATAGCCAAAAAATGGAAATAACCCTAATATCTATCAATCGCCAACAAATCAAACAAAATGTGGAACATCCATAAAGTAATTTTACTTGACCATAAAAAGGGAGGAAGTATTGATACATACAATGATAAGAATGAACCATGACAGTGACTAAGGGCGATACAGGGGCCAACACCAGAGACACAGTGTGGGAATTGCACCTGACCTGATCCCACCACACCGAGGCAAATCACTGGGGGAGTGCAGCGGAACAGCAAGGGAATGGAGTGGCAAGGTCCTCAGGGAATGCTGAAAGTGGACTTTGGGGTCAGGGCGTGGTCCCCCAACAGACTGGACTGGAAAATGCTCCTAAGGGCCAGCAAACGATCCTTGAACTAACTACAAGCTTTTCTTTTGTGAAGTGTTTTGTTTTGCTCTTTGTCAGTGGTTTGTTTTTGTTGTTTTGTTGTCTGGTTGTATACTGTTGCTTTGTTTTCCTCTGTCTTGTTTTCATGCATGTTAGTGTCTCCACAGATCTGTCTGAATAGGACAAGCTGGATGAACTATCTGGAGGTAAAACAACGGACCGACAGTTCCGGGGGGAACTTGGGCTGGGGGAGGGGTAGGGGGGTAAGGAAGTGGTGTTAACAAACACAGGGAGAAGGGAACAACATGGGACCCAAAATGGTAGTGAGGGGGGAGTGGCAGGCCTGGTGGGAAATGATCAAGGGTAAGGTCACGTAGAGAAGAGGTATAGCTGTAGCCCAGGTGGGGACGGAGCATGGTAGTGGGGCAGGAGGAAAGTCAAGGGAGATGGAGGAAGGAGCTGGAGGTCTAGACAAAGACATGTACATGAAAATATATATATGAGGATGGGGAAATAGATCTATGTGTCTATATTTATAGGTTTAGTATTAAGGTGGCAGAAGGACCTTGGGCTTCTACTCAAGCACTCCCTCAATGCATGAATACTTTCTTTTATTAAATTTGCACTCTATGATGCTCACTCTCCCAACACAACTGCTGAAGCCAAAGTGGGTGAACAAGTAAATGTGGTGAAGAAAGCTGATGGTGCCCGGCTATCAAAAGAGATAGTGTCTGGGGTTTTAAAGGCTTGGAGATAAACAAGCGGCCATCTAGCTCAGAAGCAACAAAGCCCACATGGAAGAACACACCAACCTGTGTGATCGTGTGGTCCCGAAGGGATCAGTTATCAGGAATCAAAGAACAAAAAAATCATATCATTGGCTGCACACCTCCATGATATTATCGCTGAAGACAAACGGGTGCATAAGCAAATGTGGCGAAGAAAGCTGATGGTGCCCGGCTATCGAAAGAGATAGTGTCTGGGGTCTTAAAGGCTTGAAGGTGAACAAGCGGCCATCTAGCTCAGAAGCAATAAAGCCCACATGGAAGAAGCACACCAGCCTGTGTGATCACGAGGTGCCAAAGGGACCAGGTATAAGGCATCATGCAAAAAAAAAAAAAAAAAGAACATATATATATATATATATATATATATGTGTGTGTGTGTGTGTGTGTGTGTGTATATATATATATATATATATATATATATATATATATATATATATATATATATACCATAGTGAATGAGGGGGGAATTGCAGAGTGGAGACCCATGGCCCAAGTGTCGACCACTGGAGATCCCCTCACAGAGGGGTTTAGGAGAGGAGACGGATCAGTCAGGGTGCGATGTAATGCCGATGAAGAACACAGCTTTCCCCCAGATCCTGGATGCTTCCTCCCCCCAACTACCATGATCTGAATTCTACCTTGCAGGACTGGATAGGGCAGAGATTGTACACTGGTGCATATGGGAGCTGGAAGCACAGGGAATCCAGGGTGGACAATACCTTCAGGACCAGGGGTGTGAGGGGCGAGGCTGGGAGAGTGGAGGGTGAGTGGGTTGGAAAGGGGGAGCTGATTAAAAGGATCCACATGTGACCTCCTCCCTGGGAGATGGACGGCAGAGAAGAGGGGGAAGGGAGACTCCGGATAGGGCAAGATATGACAAAATAACAATCTGTGGATTATCAAGGGCTCCTGAGGGAAGGGGGAGCGGGGAGGGAGGGGAAATAAAAGAGGACCTGATGCAGAGGGCTTAAGTGAAGAGCAAATGCTTTGAGAGTGATTAGGGCAAAGAATGTACGGATGTGCTTTATACAATTGAAGTATGTATATGTGTGGATTGTGATGAGTTGTATGAGCCCCTAATAAAATGTAAAAAAAAAAAAAAGAAAAGAATGAACCATGAACTCATTATGCTCCACCCCTGTTTATCACATTATTCACAATAGCAACAAGATGGCAGTAACCTAAGTGTCCATCAATGGCTGAATGGATAAACTGGTACATTCACACAACGG
Organism: Tenrec ecaudatus; assembly: GCF_050624435.1. Taxonomy (NCBI): domain Eukaryota; kingdom Metazoa; phylum Chordata; class Mammalia; order Afrosoricida; family Tenrecidae; genus Tenrec; species Tenrec ecaudatus. The sequence goes on from NC_134539.1 coordinate 32,375,436, forward strand.
AATACTACTCAAAGCTCAAGAATAACAATGATTCTATAAAATGTCTCACAACATGGGTAAACCTGGAGGACATTAAGTTGAGTGAATGATTTAACCACGAAAGGACCAATACAAAGGGCTTTCCAAGAGTCTGTATTAAAATCCCATTATTTTTTCATTGTATTTTTTCCAAAAATTTTTGAAGCCCCTCATATTTTTTTTGCCCCTCGTATTCTATGAGACCACCATTATAAAAAGCCAAGAAACTGTTGATGCATAGAGAGAATCATTCTTGGTTACCAGGGATGGGAGAGGAAGAGAGAGAAGAAACCACTAACTAGATTGTAGACATATATAACTTGCGTGAAGGAAAAGACAATATACACAATAGGTAGGGGAAGGAAGGTTAGTGGGTGGGGGTGATAGAGGGGGCGGGTATCAGCACAACAGAACCCAAGCAAAGGAAGACATTGAGAGGTAGGCAAGAGCAAAGGGCAACAACAATAAACATTACTGCATCCACAGTGCTGCACTGTCTGTAATGACAACCATTTACAAGAGGACACACAGATAGAAATGTAATCTGAACAGGTGTGGGAAGGTGTATGGGAGGCACACCCATGAGCATAGATAGGTTTGGCAGAGGATATTTCTACATAAGCCTTTGTATGTGCTGCAAATATATTTAGCTATTAGTAGAACATACAGGGGGCCAAGTTGTGCAAACGTCTTGGCTGTAACCAAGCACCTTGAGGGAATGAGTTACTGGGCTTACGGACTTAATGCAGCTGTGGGATTCAGTTGGTTAGCAGAACAGATACCTAATTGTTGTTGCATTCCATGAACTGGTTGTTTGTAATTAGGATTCTCTCAAAGGTGGGCAGCTGGGAAGGCGCCCAATGTGGAAATCGCAAGTTTACATTCCTTGCTCTTTTTGAACACTCATCTGTGCAACAGCGTATTCTAAACACCCATGGTAATGTTCATTCTGTCCATGGGTATAAAAAATTAGATGGGACTATGCTTGTAATATTTATTTACAAATTTTATAAAACTCATTAAACTTTTGATGAAATAATACATTTTTACTCCCTTGCATTTGTAACTTCAGTAAACAAAGACATAACGTGAAGGGGAAAGGTGCTAAACAACCAGACACGCTGTCATTTATTTCAGCTTGTGTTACGCCCTAAATTCCCATGAGATATTATCAGTGAATTGTGCAATTCCTGAAAGTGTACAGAGTTTAAAATATTGTCAGGACAATGGCTTTCAGTTTAGCAGAAGCAGGGATTTTTCAAAGATGAACATAGTATGTTCAGAGAAGATAAGTTACTTGCTTCTAATCTATCAAACACAGTGACTATTGTCTAATTAGTCTACCTCTAACGGAATGGGATCCTACTCCTACAGTGAAAAGGTGGCTAAGGATAAATCACACAGCCAATGATGATCGGATAAAAGTTAAGAATACTGCAGGTGAGGATGCCAATCAAGAAGCAAGATGGAAATATCTTTCACAGTTTTATTGGGGTTTGTCAGGTATTGTTGAATATTTTTTCATTCATATTTTAGAACTTCTTATAACACAGCCTAGTTTTGTGTGTCTCTTTTATTGTTCTTATTTAAGTATTAGTTGTATGAAATAATAAACTACTTTTCGGCATATCATTTTTATACTTAAAATGGTAATTAGGACAGTGAATCAGTTGTTAAATTATTTGAATCCCACCACTGGCTTAGGACTCAGGGGTCATCTAGGTAAATAGCATAACAGAGTCCATAAAAACAATATTCTACATCCCACTTTGGTGAGTAGTGATTGGAGTCTTAAAAAGCTTGTGAACAGCTATGGAAAGTCAAACAATGGTCTCTTTCCACCTGCAGCAAAGGAGAAGAAAATTTTAAAATTCAAAGGAAAATTTAGTCTAAAGGAGTAATGGACCATTAATGAACCATCCGAAGCACAGCTTCCAGTAGCCCAAGACAGGAAGAACAGCTATCACGCCCAACTACGCAGAGCGGGGGGCCACAGTAGAAGGACCTAGGCAGAGTGGAAGAAAAATACAGAACAACATTCAGCCTTACTGGTCTGACAGAAACTAGTGTAACCCCCGAAGACTATAGCTTTAGACACCCTTCAGACCTGGAACTGAACACACTGCCGAGTTCATCTTTCAGCAAACAACAGACAAGCCTTTAAAGTAAAGAATAACTCATTAGGAACGTGCTCCTTACAGCAGTCAACTGTAAGGGCAAAAGGCAGAAGAGACCGAAAGGGCAGCATTTACCCGAAAACAACAAGAAGAGTCAGGAAAGGAAGATGCACGGATATGGGGAACCCAGGGAGGAGGTGGGAAGCATGCCACACAGTAACACAGAGAGAATTGTAACTAATGTCACAAAACAAAATGTGTACAACTCATTAAACGGGAAAATAATTTGTGCTGTACACTTTTACCCAAGTCAAAACAAACACTTCTTTAATATTATACTGGGCTAAAAAAGTCAGACACAAAAAGCCACATATCATATGATTCTACTTGTGTAAAATTTCCAGAAGAGGAAAATCCATATTCTAATAGTTGGCAGGGGATAGAAGTAGCAGGAGATGGGGAGACACTGCTGTGTACAGCTGATAAAAGTGGCCTGGATTTAGACAGCAGTGATGACACACCTTGCTAGCACACTAAAAACATGCTGATTTTTACCCCTTAAAAGAGTATGTTTTAAGGGATATCAATAACATCTCATTTTTTTCAAACTACCAAGAGAGAACCCTAGGTGAAAGGTGGATGCAACATGGAGTCCAGACACAGAGTGAGATCTAGCTGGAGAAGAGGATCCAGTCTCTGAAAGGAGAGGAGAAACAGTACGCATGCTGTGGATGAAAGACAAGCCAACAACAAGGTGAGAGCCAGTGGGGAACGGGGCTGGTAGCAGAGAGGCACCTAGTGGCAGGGTAATAGACGTTACAGAGAGAGGCTGTCTTGAAGGTGAACAAGGGAGATTGGGGAGGGAAGTGGGAACTGAAGGCAGAGAAGGGCCCTGGTAGAAAATTGAAACCTCAGGGGTGGAGCCAAAGAAGTTATGTGAAGAAAAAGAAGGACACATAGCAAAGAGGAGAGTGAAGGTAGAGGAGACAGAACCGTACATGGGGAAAGTAACATAAGTCCAAAGGATACATGGCAGAGTGGCCACACGAAAAAGTGATGTAGGAGTGAGGCTTGTTGGAAAAGTGGGACAAAATGAGAGAAAGGGAGCCAATGAGGGAGCACTGAGACCGGGTACAATGTGGAGAAATGAAGGGCCCGCAGGCTAACAGGCTGATAAATAAGGCAGCGTTTAAAAGGGCTCATGCAGTGAGGCTGTGAGTGGGCCTTATGAAGAGTCTGGTGAGAGGGCAGAGACCAAGGGGAGAGAAAAGGCACTAGCAGAAGAACTCAAACTCAACTCATTGCCACTGAGCCCGTGGCGTCTCACCGTGCGGCTGGACTGCCACTGTGGGTTTCCGACACGGTAACTCTTCATGGGAGTAGAAAGTCTCACCTTTCTCCTGAGGAGCAGCGGGTGGCTGAGCTGCCGACCTTTGCAGTTAGTAACCCAATGCATAGCCATGATGCCACCAGGAATCCAGAAGTCAAATGAGGCACAAAGGGAGCAGCAGGATCCCCATACTCCTGAAATAGCAAGTCAGCTTTTATAGCAAGAATCTTCAAGCTGCCCTCAATCAGGTGGCTGCAAAAGACAGGAAGTACATGATACAGCCAGAAGAAGAGTGGAGATTCAAACTGATGACCTCTCAGTTAGCAACCCAATGCCTAACCCACAATGCACCAGGGATTCTAGAAATACCATATGACCCAGCCACGCTTCTATTCGATGTATACTGTAAAGAACAAGGAACAAAGAATGAACAAATATATGCACACCCGTGTTCATTCTTCACAGCAATATTCACAATATTGATAAAACAGAAACAACCAACATGCCCTTCTGGGGAAAGTGAATAATAAACTTTGGAACACACACACAATCGGATTTGAAGAGCATTGTACTCAATTAATCTGAAGGCTGGTGAAGAATATTCAACGTACTCTGAGCTGCCAAAAGAAGAAACACATCTGTCTTGGAAGAAGTACAGCCAGAGTGCGCCTTAGAAGTGAGGGAAGAAGAAAAAAAAAGAAGTGAGGGAAGACTTCTTTGGACATACATCGTATATGTTGTCAAAAGAAGATATCGTGCTTGGGAAAGCAGAAGGGTCTGGAAAAAGAGGAAAGCCCTCAACTAGCTGGATTGCTATAGTGACAGCAACAATGGGGTCAAATATAGCCACAATTGTGAGGAAGATGCGGGACTGAGCCATTCTGTTGTACATAGAATTGCTGTGAGATGGAATCAGCTTGATGGCGCCTAAGAGCAACATGCTGAGTGAAAGTTAGTCAAACGCAAAAGGACCGATCTTGTGTGAAATAAAAAAATAATAAGATACATGTTATCATACCAAAAACCAGATTTTGGGAATTTTCAGATGTGGGAAGAGCAGGCAGAGCTGGAAAGTAATTAGCTAGAAGGTAGACAGGTATCAACTTGATTAAGGGGAAAATACCATCTGACAAAAGGGAGGGGGAAAAAAGTGGGGAGGCAGGGCAAGCTACTGGGAAGGTTACGTTGTTACAGTTATAGAAAATTCACCACAAAAAAGTTTGGGTTTGTTTTTAATAAAATAAATTGGTCCTTTGAGGAAAGCTTTTGGGAGGCTCTACTCTGAGAGACCTCAGCTTAGTACACATGGTCAAGTATCAGTTTCAAGTATGTAATAGTATTTTGTTAAGAAATGCTTTCTCGTGTATTAGCCCATATGACTCTTATAATCATGCTACGAGCGATGCAGGCCAACTGAATCTCGAGAGAGAATCTTCACCTTATGAAAGCAGGGATGTTAGCGTAAGTTTTCCACAGCCAGGACATCTTGGCTGGCCTGGAGGTTTAGGGCCCTGGTTTCATGGGACATTACAGTTAATTAGCCTATTAATATGCTTAGTGCTTCTGTTCTACCTTCTAATTCATTGCATAGTCCTGCGGGTCTTAAAATCATGTGAGTGATCGTGCAAGGCATGACAGTTACCTCTGTGCCTGGAGCAACAGAGGAAGAAGGAGGATCAGGACTAGGAAGAGGGTATGGAGCTGATGGTGCCCGACTACCATGACTGAGAACGTTGTGATTAAAGATTCCATAGAAGAATCCTGATCAAAATAGGGATATGCAGAACAGGATTTCAAATTCTTATGGACTCCAGACTTTGTAGAGTCAGGGGGGCTGGATGAACCCTTGAAACTACTGCCCTGAGATAATCTTTAAAACTTAAATCAAAGATACTCCCTAAAATCTTAAAACCAAATAGTAGTTAAGCACAACTAGTGAAATTTTAAATACCTGCCTTGAGCATTATGCTCTTTTAAGAACTATTGTGGAAAACTAAAAAACCAATTTAAAAAAAGAACTATTGTGTTGGGGTCAAATTAACAACTCAACAAATTAAACAACCGAAGCAACAGTAAGTTTATGTTCACACGAAGGAACAACTCAACAACAGCAGGTGAGAACACTTGCACAACCCAAGGAGTGTAGTTGCCGTCACGAAATTGTACATGTGCAAACTATTGAATTGGTATCTATTTTGCTGTGTGTAGTCTCAACTACAGCAACAAAATAACCTAAAAGAAAAACCTGCTCATACAACTCTTATCACAATCCATACATATACATACATCAATTGTATAAAGCACATCTGTACATTCTTTGCCCTCATCATTTTCTTTTTTTTCTTTTCTTTTTTTACATTTTATTAGGGGCTCATACAACTCTTATCACAATCCATACATATACATACATCAATTGTATAAAGCACATCCGTACATTCCCTGCCCCAATCATTTTCAAAGCATTTGCTCTCCACTTAAGCCCTTTGCATCAGGTCCTCTTTTTTTTCCCCTCCCTCCCCGCTCACCCCTCATTTTTCTGATTTCCTTCCGATGTCTTTATTTTCTGGGAGACAGACTGGCATCTGGCCTCCTCAGAGACTGTGACCCTGGGTCCTATGGAAAGGAGAGCACAGGACTAAATAAACAGTCTTGCCCACAAATGCTTCCGCTTCACTCTTCTTCTCCCCTCTTCACCAAGGCAAGACGTTAAGAAAGGAGTAAGAAGTTGAGACTCAGTTCTCATTCTCCCCTCTCTAGGCAAGTTGACGACATTCATTATACATGAATCTTAAGATTTTCTACATTGAAGTAATGAAACTCTGTGCTCCTTCTCCAAAACAGCACATGTTTAATATGAATTAAAATATTTTCTATTTTTCTTTCTTTGAAAATCTCCACAAGAATTTTCTTGCATGTGGTTCTCAATTGATTTGTTTCTTTTTAAATCATAGTTCTTTGCTGCAACCGTTCGTTGTTGGGTGATCGTAAGCAAAATTTTACTTGCATGTGATATCAAATTATATCATTGTGCGGTTTGAGCAGTCTGTTGAGTCATATTTCTTTGGAATGGGCATAAACATGCATCTCTTCCAGTCAGTCAGCCAAGTACAACCAGCAATGGTTGCAGCAGTACATTGACAGGGAACTCCCAGAAGCTCAGACCAAATTCAAAAGAGGACATGGAACAAAAGATATCAGATGGATCTTGGCTTAAAGCAGAGAATACCAGAAATGTGTTTACTTGTGTTTCATTGACTATGCAAAGGCATTCAACTGTGTGGACCATAATAAACTGTGGATAATGTTGAGAATAATGGGAATTCTGAACACTTCATTGTGTTCATGAGGAACCTGTACATGAATCAAGAGGAAGCTGTGTGAACAGAACAAGGGAATACTGCATGACTTAAAATCAGGAAAGGTGTGCATGAGGGTTGTATTCTCTCATCATACTTGCTCAACTTGTATGCTAAGCAAATTATCAAAGAAGCTGGCTTACATGAAGGAGAATGTGGCATCAGGATTGGAAGAAGGCTTATTAACAATATACAGTATGCAGATGATCCAACCTTGCTTGCTAAAAGTGAGACAGAAGGGTAGCCCTTGCTGATGAAGATCAGGGATTGCAGCCTTCAGTGTGGAGGACAGCTCAATGTAAGGAAGATCAGCATCCTCACAACTGGACCAATAGGTAGCATCATGATCAATGGCAAAAAGATGGAAGTTGTCAAGGATGTTGTCTTGCTTGGAAGCACAATCGATGCTCACGGAAGCAGTAGTCAAGAGATCAAAAGGCACATTGCATTAGGTAAAACCAATCTCCATCAGGTCAACTCAGACTCATGGCAACCCCATGGACAAGGTAGCTCTGCCTCATAGGGTTTCCTAGGCTGTAATGCTTATGGGAGCAGATCGACAGGTCTTATCTCCACTACAGTCACTGGTGTGTTAGAATCATGAAGATTTTGTTTGGCAGCCAAGTACTCCACCATTGAACCTCCTGGGCTTTGGGAAAAAGCGAGTATCGTTGAAGAGTTCTGTGGGGCCACTGCAACAAATTACTGAGCCCAGAGGATTAGTAGAGTGTCATGGGAAGGATGTGGTGTCAGCACAGGGTGAAAAGGGATGTGGCAGCAGGCCTCGGACCCTTCTATTCTGTTTCATTGTCTCAATGCTATAGCCTCGGTTGACTCTGTGATTGAGTGTGACCTCAAGAACACAAGAGGGGTTCAATATTTGAAAATCATACAATGAAAGGGACAAAACTCACAAAATCCAATACCTTTTCATGATAAGAGTACTGGATGAATTAGGAATAGAAAAGGACTTCTTCAACATCGTAAAGGTGATTTATGAAAAACCCACAGCTAATACTTAATGGTAAAGACTAGACATTTCTGCCTATAACATGAGGAAGAAGAGCTGAAAGAAGGGGCACTTAGCCAATTTGGGGCCTTCAAGGTAGACTCCCTGAAGAGATGATGCCTGAGTTGTGTTAGAAGGATAGTCAAGAATCATCCAGTTTGAGAAAAATGGTAAGGTCATTCCAGACACAGAAATCAAAATCATGACCAGCAAAACCATGGCAGCACTGGACCAAAGTGGGAGTTTGGGGGAAAGTACGAGCATTCCTCTATTACTAAAATAACAAATGCACCCAAGGAATTCAAAAGCTGAAAAAGTAAAGGCCAATCGGCTGGTGGAGGTCCCTTATACTACAGGAAGCCTAGGAAACATGCTGTTCTTGTTGTGTAGCTTCGAATTGATTCCAAATCATGGCAACCCCATTTGTACAGAGTAGAATCACACTCTATGGGGATCTACACACACACACACACACACACACACACACACACACAAAGGGTCTTTAAAACATTTGTGGGGAAAAGTCCATGGTCTTTTCATTCCAATTTTCAAGAAATTTTTTGAGGTCCCCTGAGAAGGCCTCAAAGGTGTGGAGGTATGGGGACCACATCTGACCTCCTCTGGCATCCGTGGGGAGAGCCCAATTAATTCCACACCTATGTCACCTATGTCCACAAACACAGGGGTCAGACATGGTTTTACTCCACCTTGCATCCCTCTTCATCCTATTCTGATATCAACTGTCTCTCACATGACACTCTCCTTCTCTGTGACCAAAAACTCACTGCCATCAAGTTGATGATGAACTCATAGCAATCCTACAGAACAGGGTAGAACTGCCCCTGTGAGATTCTGAGACTGTAACTCTTTATGGGAGTATAAAACCCAGTCTACTCCCACGGAGTGACTGGTGCCAACTGCTGGCCTTTGGAGCACATCCCAACTCATAACCACTATACCACCAGGGGTCCTCTACTCTGCAGGGTTCGATAATGCACTGCAATGGCCACACAGACTCAGAGACAGTACTCAGGATCATGAAGACTTAATAGGGTAGCGAAGAGGTAACAAGTCAGGATTTAAAAACATGAAGCGTGTAGTCCTTTTGTCTGCAGTGCTTCTTCTCAGCCATGCCAACAGGACACCTCTAGTCTACAGTCTCTCAGGGAATAAACAAACCCATGTTGGAAGAAGTACAACTAGAATGCTCCTTAGAAATGAGAATGGAGACCCGCCCCTGGAAGAGGACAGCATGCTTGATAAAGTGGAGGGGCAGCTAGAAGGAGGAAGACCATTAAAGAGATGGAGTGACACAGAGCCTGCAACAATGGACTCAGGCAATGACAATGGTTGTGAAGATAGCTTAGGATAGACAGTTTTTCATTCTATTGTGCATAGGGCCACCATGGCATCTAACATTAACAACATCTGCTTCATAGAGCATCATGATCATTAAAATAGTATTAGGAAGAATTTACAACAACAGAAAACATTTGTGACAAAAATACTGTGTTTTGATACCTTTAAGAAATCATACATATGACTCAACCAATGTAAAACTATGAATAGCAAATCCAAAAGAAATACATCAAAATGCTATTTTGAGATTAAAAGTTCGTGGCAATCAATGACATGAAACAACAGGTGTTGAATTGTTGAATGGAAAACTGATTTTCAAAAACAAAAAAGAACAGAAAACTGATTTTACTCATAAATCTTCACCCAATTCACAAGAATAAGCTGGGGGGGGGTGGTGGAGAAAGACTCCAAAGGACAAACCCCTGCTGAGCTCAATCAACCCTGAGTCTTGATAAGTGAAACCACAAAGAGATAATAGTTTGGCATAATCTTTCTTTCAAATACCATGGTAACACAGTCTGTGCTTCCTGGCTACTTTTGTTGAATATGTAAAACGTGGGTAATTTTTAGAAAGGGCTTCCTCTGTTTTTACAAGCGCCTCCTGAGGCATTTGATGTTGACACTCTTCTTGGTGGAAGCTCACATCATCGTTTGTTTTCCTCTCATTGAAAAGCTAACTTCTCTCAGGCTGCCCTGCAGTTTGGGGGAGAGACCATTACAGGAGGTTTCTGGCATCTCTCTCAGGCCCTTCAAAGAATCCTGGAAGATGGACAAGCTGGGCAGTTTAACGCTGCCATCTGTATGCACTGAGTTTGCACTGCCTCTAGAAAGTGGTGAGACTGACTGACAGACACGTGGCTGGGAGGGTGGGGAGTGCCTTGTGGTGAACAGGGAATGAGGCAGCATAAGGATTAATTTTATCAATGAGGCATTGGTTAACTTGGTGTGCATGCTATGAGATCCTGTTCTCCCGCACATTCACTGCACACGTTTGTAATGTTATGGAGCCAAACATTAAATAAAAGACAAAGAAACTTCTTTTAAAAAAAAGAAAGAAAAGGAAAATAAATAAAGTCCCCCCCTATTTATTATGTACTTTATCATGGGTGGGGATCTGTTTAAAAAACAAAGGAACAAACAGTATGTCAGTCCACCTCTAGTGGAATCTGGCGGACACGGGACCTGACACACAATAGCCCGTGATAAACACAGGAAGGAGCCAGTCCTGAGCCTGGAAGGGCAGTGGCCCCGCCCTGTCCCGCTCCCCAGCCTGGCCACGCCCACAGCTCTCGGCTTCTCCCGGGAGCCCGCCCCCGCCCCACCCCGCCCCGCCCCGCCGATGGGGCACTGGCCACCCATGGGCCCGCAGGGACCCCTCACGGTCGGAGGCTCCCTACGCTCACCAGTCCTTCTGCCCGGGGCACTGCCTTCTCGGGACACGCGGCCCGCGTGGCACCTGAAGCTGGGCCGCCTGCCACGTCCTCGCCTCAGCACCCCTACGGAGAAGGGGCCGGGGTGCAGAGGAACAACTCCGGAAGGAGCGAAGCCCCGGCCTCGGGGCCGCTCCCGAAGGCTCCACCAGCCAAGGTGGCCAAACGCTGAGGTGAACCCCGCAACAGGGGACTCGGAAGGACCCCTCAGGATCGCCACCGTGAGTTTAAAGCCTCGGTTCTTCCCAAAGGGAAGAGAAAGAACCCGGCTTCAGCGTCCCGGGCTCATAGCGGGCGACCGAGCCTGCTGAGGAACCTGAGGGAGGTCCGTTCAGGCCACGCCCCTTCAGCGCAGGCCACGCCCCAGGGCGCGCTGGGCGGGGCCTCTCTCCCGAGACCCAACCCACCGCATACTTACCAGAGGCTCAGATTGCAACAGTGAACAGGGTGAACAAGGTCCCTTTGACAAGTCGGATAATGAAGACACAAGTTACAACCTGGTGTGGAAAATGCTGTGAGGGGGAAATAAGAACACTTATCCCTGCTTGATCCCTGCTTGGGAGAGTCAAGGAAGGCCACTCAGATGGCATCGTTTTCACAGTAACCGGAAGGAGGGAAAGGAGGGGTGGATGCAACAATTTTGAAAATGAAAATTTCCCTAGTGGTGGTTTCTAGTTCCACTGGGAGGTGGGAGTATGACGCATCTGCTGGGGGGCAGAGGGAGAAGTTTGGGGAAAATGGAAAGGTCTGTATTGGTTTTAAGTAGAATAGTAGAGACTTAAAACTAAGGAAACAGGATTAGGAGTGTTGTCTGTTTTGATTATTTTAAGTACCAAGTACTTAGGATAGCTCCTAGCACATAGCTGGCACTTAATAAGTATCTGGAATTAATAAATAAATGACCATCAGTTGCAGACCTTTGGCTAGTTTATAGTGACACCAACATGTTCATATGTGTAATTTTATACAATCAGGCGGGAACACTTTCCACTAAAGCACAGGTCTGGCAGAGGTAGAGAGTTGGAACTTTTCCAAAAGGGATGATGAAAGAATGGGTATGATTATTGTTTAAGATGCTGATTCATGGGGAGGAAATGAGCCCGTTGGGGTGTTATACAGCACTGATGAAATGTACAACTTTCCTCTATTTCTTTAATGCTTCCTCCCTCCCCCCACCCGCCCACTATCACGACCCCAATTCTACCTTACAAATCCAGCTAGACCAGAGCATGTACACGGGTACAGATCAGAGCTGGAAACACAGGGAATCCAGGACAGATAAACCCCTCAGGACCAATAATGAGAGTAGTCATACCAGGAGGGTAAAGAGAAGATGCGAGGAGAAAGGGGAAGCAGGTCACACTGATCTACATATAACCCCCTTCCAGGGGGACAGACAATAGAAAGGTGGACATCAGTGAAGGGAGACATCAGTTAGTGTAAGACATGAAAAATAATACTTTCTAAATTATCAAGGGTTCGTGAGGGAGGGATGGAGGAAGATGAGAAGCTGATACCAAGGGCTCAAAGAAATTGTTTTGAAAATGATGATGGCAACAAACAGAAATGTGCTTGACACAATGGATGCATGTGTGGATTGTGATGAGTTATATGAGCCCCAATAAAATGATTTTTTAAAGATGCTGATTAAGTAATGGACCATGAAAAAATGGAAATGAAGACAAGTGATTGCACATTAATAGGGAGAAAGTGGAAAGATGGACTATATAATGTTGAAGAATTGCCATCTTAAGGCAAACCTGAAAGTTGAAGTCAGAGAGTGAGATGCCAGACTATTATTTCAGAAAAAAATAGACTTAGCAGGTGACTATAGCAAGACTGGAACAGAGGCCAAAGGATTCTGAGATGAGTATGTCTAGGAATTGGAAGTCCAGGATATTTTGTGCTGTATCCTCATGAATATTCCATCTCTTCACTATTCCTGTCCTGGATCCCATGTAGCCCTTCCCCTAGCCTACAGAGAATCTGCGTTCATCTTTTAACCTCAGCTTCAGATCCTTAATGGGCAATGGCATAAAACAAAGAAAACAATTCAGGAGAGTCAGAGAGTGCTGTAGTAGACATCTGTGTTGATGCTCAATATCTAGGCCCTTTCTGGAAAAAGTTTTTACCTATGTACTCTGGGGAACCATGACAATTCTAATTTAGTCTTAGCTCATGCGCATGTGAAGTGGTCTCCCCTCAACATTTTTACTATAAGGGTGTATGTAACTCAGGCTGGTCAGAAAAAAACCAGTTTCTTCCCCTGCTCACTGTGAGTAGTTCGGGCGTGGACATGTAAACTGACTGGCGGTCCCACAAGGCACAATGAAGCGTTTATTGGGAGTACTGTCAGCACTAAAGTATTGGGCTGCTAACCAAAAGATGAGCAGTTTGAACCCAGCAGCCCCTCCACAGGAGAATGAGGCAGTCTGCTTCGATAAAGATTTACAGCCTTGCAAGTCTGGATAGAGCAGAGGATGTACAGTGGTGCAGATAGGAGCTAGAGGCACGGGAATCCAGGGCGGATGATCCCTTCAGGACCAGGGGTGTGAGGGGGGATACGGGGAGGGTAGAGGGTGAGTGGGTTGGAAAGAGGGAACCGATTACAAGGATCTACATGTGATCTCCTCCCTGGGGGACGGACAACAGAAAAGAGGGTGAAGGGAGATGCTGGACAGGGCAAAATATGACAAAATAATAATTTATAAATTATCAAGGGCTCATAAGGGAGGGGGAGCGGGGAGGGAGGGGAAAAAGGAGGACTTGATGCAAAGGGCTTAAGTGGAGAGCAAATGCTTTGAAAATGATGAGGGCAAAGAATGTACAGATGTGTGATAAGAGTTGCATGAGTCCCTAATAAAATGTTTGTTTTATTTTTTTTTTAATTAATTTTAACAATTTATTAGGTGCTCATACAATTCTTATCACAGTTCATACATATACATACATCAATTGTATAAAGCACATCTGTACAGTCTTTGCCCTAATCATTTTTTTCTCCTCTTTTCTTTTTTTTACATTTTATTAGGGTCTCATACAACTCTTATCACCATCCATACATATACATACATCAATTGTATAAAGCACATCCATACATTCCCTGCCCCAATCATTCTCAAGGCATTTGCTCTCCACTTAAGCCCCTGGCATCAGGTCCTCCTTTTTATTTTCCCCTCCCTCCCCTTTCCCCCCTCCCTCATGTGCCCTTGGTAATTTATACATCGTTATTTTGTCATATCTTGCCCTATCCGGAGTCTCCCTTCCCCCCTTCTCTGCTGTCCCTCTCCCAGGGAAGAGGTCACATGTGGATCCTTGAGGTCACATGTGGATCCTCCCAGCATCATCCCTCACACCCTTGGTCCTGAAGGTATCATCCACCCTGGATTCCCTGTACCTCCAGCCCTCATATGTATCAGTGTACAGCCTCTGTCCTATCCTAAAATGTTTTTTTTTAAAAAAAGATTTACAGGCTTGGGAACCCTGAGGAACTGTTCCACTCTGTCTTATAGGAATAGGGTCGCTGTGGGCAGGAATCGACTTACTGGCCGTGGGCTTGGGGTTTGGTTATTGTCAGCAAGACACCACATATTCAACTCCCTTAGAATCTACTGCATACCAGTTACCATCAGCCTGACTGGCTCATGACAACTCTACACGAGTCTGCGTAGAACTGGATTCCACAGGGATTTCCATGACTGGCTTCTCAGAAGTAGAATGCCAGGTCTTTTTCCAAGGCACCTCTGAGAGGACTCAAATTTGGGGGGGCTAGCAGGCATGGGTGCTGTTTACACTACCCAGAGCCTTCTGCTCCTCCACAAAGCCTCAGAAGGAAGGGAGCACAGAAGACAGGGAGCCAAGAAATGGAAATTGCATTTTGATGACATTAATTAGTCCCTGCATCAACACTGATACCTGAAGCCAGCCCGACTCCTGAATAATTCAGTTATGAGTCCATGCCATCTCACTTTAGAAGCCTGTTGGATTTTACTTTTTCTTTTTTTTTTTTTTTTTATGTCTGGCTGTTTTTAATTGGCTCTGTGTTCTTCCTGAGGCTTTTACAATACATAATCATTTGTTGGTAGCATCTAATATATAGAATAGCATTTTGATTTTTACCTCTCGTCTTTTACCTGAATTGTAACTATTTAAATAGATTTTATAGCTATTTTCTTGAACAGTCTAGGATTTTTCTGGATCTTCTTTAACCTAGGACTTAATGACCGAATAGGGAAAGGGGGTAGATATGAGTGTATTAACACCCGGTGACCAAGTAATAAGGTATTTTACTGCTGAAAGAAGGGTATACACAACCATGCATTCAATCATTTCTTTTTTTTCCTGGAAGGTAGAGAATATATATTGTAATATCAGTATGCAAGGTAGCTAGGTGCTTTAACTAAAGATGGGAGAAAGAAGTATGACTATAAACAAATGGAGAAAAGACTAATGGATTTCTATTTTCTTCATTAAAAAATGTTTTGCTCTGTATCTTCCCCCACCCCATCTCTGTCTCTGAATGATCCTAGGAGACTATGTCTAGATAGTCTCCAGATTCAGGCGGGACTATATTGAGACAGTCCCCTCTAAGTCCTAGTGTGGCTAGCCCTATTGACCCTCTGTCCAC